>NC_133339.1:30151119-30484453 GCF_030506205.2 Paramisgurnus dabryanus
CGATTGCCAGAGGCGGACCACCCCGGTTGCCGGGGAGGCAAGGAAGAAGAAAGCCAGAGGGAGGGCTATCTGATAGGGGCCGTGGAGGCCCCCGGAGGCCAGCAGGAGGCGGTACCGGAGAATTGGGGCTGGGACCCCTGTCGGTGGAAAGCGAGGCAGGCCCAGGATCAGGATGTGTGTCAGGTAAAGATGTGGGTGGAGCAGGGCCGACGGCCGACATCGTCTGAGAGGCTGACCCAAACAGAGACGGGAAAAAGACTGCTGGGACAGTGGGACAAGTTGGAACTACAGGAAGGGGTGCTTTGCCGGAAGGTTAGTGACCCAAAACTGGACGAAGAGGTGCGCCAGATCGTGGTGCCCGCCGATCAAGCAGCAGCCTTGGTGTCCGCCTACCATGATCAGCTGGGGCACCAGGGACAGGAACGGACAGTATCGCTGCTGCGCAGGTTTTTCTACTGGCCGGGGCTGGAAGCGTCAGTACGCAGCTTGGTCCAAGCTTGCCCCAGGTGTATGTTGTTTAAATCTCGACGAGAGGCTCGAGCGCCGATGGTGCCCATACATGCCAAAGCCCCCCTCCACATCATGGCGATGGATTTCCTGACACTGGGCCGGCCACAGGACCGCTATCCGAACATCTTAGTAATCACCGACCTGTTTACAAAATACGCATGGGCAGTTCCCACCCTTGATCAGACGGCAAACACCACCGCAACGGCTCTATGGCGGCACGTCTTCCAAACGTTCGGATGTCCAGAGTTCCTGCACTCAGACCAAGGGGCAAATTTCGAATCAAGGGTGATCCGAGAATTATGCCAGCTGTATGGGTGCACGAAGACCCATACGACGTCGTATCACCCTCAAGGAAATGGCTGTTGTGAGAGGTTTAATCAGACCCTGTTGGGGCTCCTAGGGACCCTGGACCAACGGAAGCAGAGCGATTGGGTGAGTGCTCTACCGAATCTTTTGCAAGCTTATAATAACAGCGTTCATAGTACGACGGGGTATGCCCCCACTTATCTGATGTTCGGCAGACATGTGCGGATGCCCACGGACCTGGTCTTGGGAGTGGCCGCTGGCCAAGAGGAAGGGAGCGTGACGGAATGGGCGGGGCGCCACCACCAACGGCTACACTTTGCTTACGAACAGGTATCCCAGAAGATACGGGCTACAGGGGAAAAGAACAAGCGGCTGTACGACCGGACGGCCCGGGACGCCCCCTTGTTGCCAGGAGAGAGAGTCTTGGTACGAGACAATCGGCGGCAAGGCAAAGGAAAGCTGAGTGACCGTTGGGAGCCCATCCCGTACGTAGTCTGCAGGCAACAGAGGCCGGGACAGCCGGTGTATACCATCCGGCCGGAAGGAAAGGCCGGCCCGGAACGTGTGGTGCACCGAAACATGATTCGCCCTTGCCCAAATTACCCCGAGGTCGCGAAGGAGGTAGTGGCAGAACCGGCACCGACGGCCCCCTGGATGGAAGGATGGGCTGTGGTACCAGGCCTACCCGTGGCAGCACCACCCCCGGCCGCCCCAGGAGAGCCAGAGCTAGCACCTGAGCCAGTTGAACCCCCGGCCGCCCAGAGACAAGCAGAGCCGGTACCAGCGCCAGCCGAACCCCCGGCCGCCCAAGGACAACCTGAGGTTGTGCCTGAGCCCGCCGAACCTGACTCCCCTGTGAGGCGCTCCCAACGGGAGAATCGAGGCCGACCCCCTTCCCGTTACGGTGAGTGGACTACTCAAAGGCATTCCAGGGACTGGAATGCATTGGCGGGGGAGGATGTCACGGGGTGACGATCTTTCAGGGCGGAACCAAAAGTTGAGGAAGTTTTGGTTCCGCCCGGATGTTTCCGTCCAGACCGGAAAACGGAAACACCGGACATCCGGCAGATTCACGGAGGCTGTAATCAGCCGATTGGGCACAGCTGTGCCTAGTTGAAGAGATCGCCGGGCAATTGGATGATTATAGTACAGAGAGGAGTATATAAAGCACAGTTAGAACACAGTTAGGGGTGCTTAGTGTGTGCTGGGAAACGGAGCTGTGCTCGTTTTTTTTTTGACGTGGTGGCTGTCTGTGGTTCTCTCTCTCTCTCTCGTTGCAGTCTTGATTGTGGAGCTGCTGGAGTAAAACAGGAAAATCCTATGGGTCGAAAGGAACTTGTTCTAATCAATACTGAAGGAGTAAAGCAGGAAGAAAATTGACCTTCTGGTACAACGTAAACAAAGGCTATTCGCCGTGAGTATACCCTTTTTGTGTGGAGTAACTGGCAAAGGTTAACTTGTATAACTATTGGAAACCTCCAGGAGAAGGAGGGCGGCCCTACCCCTATAAGAGTGTGGTGGGCGAGCCGTGAGAAGTCCAACTTCAAACAGCCACCGCAACGAGACTTATTGTGGTCGTATTTCCCATCGCCTTATCGTAGCCCAAGCGCAGTGGAGGACACCGGGCGCTTCCCTTGTTGTGGTGCACTTATAGTGTGGTGAGTGAGACTGTGTAATAAATCTTTTTCACGTTTGGAGTGGTGCTGTGTATTGCTGTGGGTTGCTGTGTGTCTTGTAGACGAAGCCCCGCATCATCCATTTTCTTCCACTGGGCAGAGGACGGAGAGGCCAACGACTACAGAAACCACTGTTACTATAAGTAGTGTGCTGTTTGGCGTACGAAGGGATGCAGACTAAGAGCTGTCCATGACCGTGAGTAAACCATTGGAAACATTCGTGGTGTGAACTTACCTGTGTCTGTTTTGTCGCAGAGTCAGAGGCGAAAGGGTCCGCCGCCCCGTGGTCTCTACGAAAAGGGCGCCCCCGTCTAGGAATCGATCGGCCTACGGGCATTAGAGATAGGGCAGCGCTCGACCCGGTGAGGTGGTGTGTGACCTTCGCCCCTCTGCTGACCTACGGAGGAGAACCATACTTACCCAGAAAGCTGTAAGCAGCAGAGCCGGTGAGAATTACTCGAAGTCTCAGCAACAGTGCCTTTGTGTTCTAGCGGCCACCTGTGGAGAGAGAGCAGAACGAGAGTGAATCATTGAAGAGCCACCTGTGAACGTGATACCTACCCAGAAAGCTGTAAACAGCAGAGCCGGTGAGAAATACTCGAAAGCTCAGTAACAGTGTCTTTGTGTTCTAGCGGCCACCTGTGGAGAGAGAGCAGAACGAGAGTGAATCATTGAAGAGCAAACTGTGAACGTGATACCTACCCAGAAAGCTGTAAGCAGCAGAGCCGGTGGGAATTACTCGAAGTCTCAGCAACAGTGCCTTTGTGTTCTAGCGGCCACCTGTGGAGGGAGAATAGAACGAGAGGGAATCATTGAAGAGCAAACTGTGAACGTGATACCTACCCAGAGAGCTGTAAGCAGCAGAGCCGGTGAGCAGTACCCGAAGCCCAAGTAATAGTGTCATTTGTGTCTTAGTGGCCGCCTGTGGAGAACAAGGAGAAACAATTGGAGAACCGACTGTGTAACGTGATACCTACCCAGAGAGCTGCAAGCAGCAGAGCCGGTGAGAAACACCCTAAGTGTAAGCTAACAGTGCTTTTGTGTCACAGCGACTATCTGTGGGGCACAAGGAGAACGTGGGCGGACGTACGACAGGGAACGTAAAGGCACGTGGGGCGAGGACCCCCTGCCGACCCGAGGAAAGGTACATCGACAGTGGAGATCCTCCTTACCAGTCACACCAAATTATTCTGCCTCCAGGACGGAAGAAGGAGGGCGCCACGGTTAGCAGGGTCCAGGCCGGAGCCTGACGTTTCCCTTTCCCCCCGGCTTATGGTGGTTGGCACCCCTGTTGCCCTTGGCCTGTCTGCCCGTGGCTGCAGTCTCCCTGGAGGGAGAAGAAGAGCCCTATTAGTTTTAATTTCCCCTTACCCCAAATTCCCAGTTCTTTTAAATATTTAAACTAAATAAAGCTTGTTTTAAATTTTACTTACCTGTTCCCGTGTTTGTCTGGTCATTGGGTTGGCTTTGGGGACCTCCTCGAGGTGGGAGTTGCAAAGGGGCGTGGCTTTAGTCTAAAACAGCCAGCCCCTGGTGGTGACATAAAGATGAGATTAATCATATAGGAAAACATTGTAGAAAACTACTAGTTATTAATACTTACAAGAGATCACTGCTGACAGCAGCATAAACAGATTTGAGTTAAACATGATTTCAGATGAGCTGCTCTACTGTAGAATAAGTGTTTATATCGATGCTTTCATTAGGGTGTGTGGGGAGGGCGACATTTTTGCATAAAGATTGAATATACATAGAAACTTATTCGCTGTTCCCAGAAAGTCAGTAGAATAACTACAGTAGGGTTAATACAGAACTGCAAGTCCAGCCTCTCAATTATTCCCAGGCACCTGAGTGTTAAAGTGCATAGTTTACTAGCCATGTTCAACACCAACACTTCACATTATCATCTCAACAACCTGTTAATACTTTATTTCAACAATAGAAATGAATGGGTCAGATAAATGATACATTAGTATTAGTGAATAATATAAGGGAACGATTCATGTCTTTTCTTTATGCAGTGTGTAAATGCTCCTTACATAGAAAGTTCCAATTAAAGGATTTAATGAAGGGAAACATAAGAATTGACAAATTAGGGAAAAATGGGATTATAAACAAAAATTTAGTTTTCCCTATTCCCTTGGTCACCTGGTTATTAAAAAAAAATACATAGAGCAGGATCTAACACAGCCCTTTTCTCAACAAATGCCGTTTTACTGGGGTCATATAAGAGAACTCAACCTCAATGATCAATGATTTCAATGATGAAGTGATTTCTCTGCTGGTTATTTGATTCAGCATGTGCCCAAATTAAAACCTGATAAATGAATAGGATTTCATATGATATAATAAAAAGAGTAAAATAAAGTTAAACAACAACATGGTTAATAGAAAGATGCCAACAAATGATGTTGATCTCCATCCATTCATTCTCTATATCACTTATTCTTAATGGGGTCACAGGTTGTGCTGTATATTTACCAGCTATCTTAGACCGACACACCTATATGACGTTTTTAAGATTTACTTATCATCCTCTGCTGCCACCTGTTGACCTCTAGAGGCAAGAGATTAAATCCATCAGTCTGCTCAAAGCAGTTTTTGTTCAGCTTTATAAGTGTTTTGTGTTGCTGTGCTTGTTTTGCACAGTAATACACGGCTGTGTCCTCTGCTGTCAGTCCTGACAGTTTCAGATATGTCATACTCCAGTGGTTCCCAAACTTTTTCAGCATGTGGCCCCCCTTGTGTACGGTGCAATTCTTCGCGGCCCCCAAAAGAAAATGTGTGACAAAAAACTGTTATAAAACTCAACATTTTAATAAAAAAAACATTAAATTATACAAAAAAGTAGTGCTTTTGGTTGGTAGCCTTATTTTTTTTGGTTTAATTACACAGAATTCATGATAAATTAATGTATTTCATAAAATGTCATAAAACTGGGGCCCCCCTGGCACCATCTCGCGGCCCCCCCTGGGGGCCACGGCCCCCAGTTTGAAAACCACTGTCATACTCTTTGAGTTATCTCTGGTGACTTCAATTCGCCCTTCAAAGGATTTGGAGTAATCATGGCCTGCACTATTATAATAAACACGTCCCATCCAGACGAGTGGTTTTCCAGCTTGCTGTCTGATCCAGTGCATGCTGCAGCAGTCAAAGCTGAATCCAGATCCACGACAGGAGAGAGTCAGAGTATCTCCAGGTCTTTTCTGAACTGTGCTTTCAATGGACTCCATACTTTGACATTTTATACCTGAAAAGATTATTTTAGAACATTTAAAACAAGAAATATAATTATCTGGAAGAAATAAACACAGGTTTTATGGTAAAACTTACAGGTTAGGCTGCATGAGAGCAGTAGTATACAGAGTGTGTTCTTCATCTTCTAGTGCTGATGTAATCAGATCCAGTCTGATCAGAGGCACATAAATACATGAAGTGTGACTACAGGGTTGTTTTGATTTGCATTGAGAGGTCACAAGATGCAGTCATGAAAAACAATCTGTTTTTTCATTTACTGATATTATATGTCTCATTTCTTCAATGTGATACAAAAATATATTTTTTGTTTTTATTGTTGGTTGTGTCTCTTGTATACATAAATGCTCATGCAGTTTATTGTGTCAGATAGATAATATAATCAATATTAAAGTATGTGTGAATGCTGCTTCATAAATTCAAACAGGGCTTTCATATTCAATGTTACTGTATTACTGGAGGTGCCTCTGGTGATGCTGAACTTGTTTTTCAGTGAATCTTTGTAGTCTGATTTTTCATTCCAGTAGATCATCCAAATCCACTCCAGAGGTTTTCCTGCAGGTTGCAGGCTGTACCATAAGTGAATAAAAGACTTTACAGCAGTGGCGGCAGGTGACTTCTCTTTCGAGGGGAGCAGATTCAAAATAAATCATGCCTGTTGCTCGTCATTTCAAAGTATGTGTTTGTTGCGTCATGTGAACCATGTGCATTATGCGTCTTGTGAAAATACGTGCCTGCTGCACACGCGTCGAAAGGGTTTATGAGTGGGTTTAACAGTAAACAGTAAACCTGAGCGTTACTTTTATCAAAAACCCTTTAGACGCGTCTGCAGCAGGCACTTATTTTGACAAGACATGTGATGCATGCTTCACATGACGCAGCAAACACATATTTTGAAATGATGAACCACACAAATGACGGGCTACATACATGTCGTGACAAGGTTTGCATCGTGCACTCTGAAAAAATAAGTCACTGACCGCCGGCCACTGCTTTACAGTCGATAGTTAGAGAGACATCAGGTTATTGTTGCAGTTTTATTTATTTAGGCTATTTATAATGTTTTATTATGTAATTGTTGTTTGAATTCAATTCTAATTGTGAAAACCTGATGTATTTCAGTGATAATGTTTTTGTACAGGGAGGCTGTTAGTTTCTGTCACTGTGTTTCTCTGGCACAATAGTACACAGCTGTGTCTTGAGCTTGAATATTGTTTCCTTTCAATGTTATTGTTTTACTGGAGGTGTCTCTGCTGATGCTAAACTTGTTTTTTAGTGAATCCTTGTAATATAAGCTTCCAGCACTATCCGAAGAGATTAACCCAATCCACTCCAGAGGTTTTCCTGCAGGTTGACGGATCCAGGCTGTAGCATAGCTTCTAACTGAATAAGAGACTTTACAGTCGATAGTTAGAGAGCCATCTGGCCGAACATTCAGAAATTCAGGCTGAGAGAGTTCATCTGCATTAATACCTGTTGAAAATACAGAAAACAATAACAGAATAAGTAGATATATAATATGACAAATATGAATAAAAAACAAGAGAATACAGAAAATAGTTTTTACATAATCATCAAAAATATATATATTTTCTTTAATAATAAATTACTTACAGTTTATACTTGCCAGAAGCAACAGTAAAGCTTCAGTGAACATGATGTACTTTAAAGTGTAAATGACCTGAAGCTGTTTGTCACTGCCTATAGTGATCAGAGGAAAATACATAAACTGACTCATGCCCACTGTTTACATATAGAGCAGAACATTTACATACAAAGAAATAATGAAGCATATGACATTTCACAACAAGAGGGTTGGGATATAAAGAGACATTATACTATCATGTGTTTCATAAATCAGCTGTTTCCCATTTAAGATTAAATCCACAGATTAAAGTATGAATTCTGAATCTACCAAAATAGAATGAAAATTTATGTCTGAATCACTGCAGTTTATATTGAAGTAGTGATAATTGACTACAAAATCTTGTTTCTTCCTAATTTCTTGAACTGACTTCATTTTCTAACAATGACCCAACCTGATGTTGCTAAAATGTAAAAAAAAAAACTGAGTGAGAAAAGTGAGGTTAGTGAAAAAAGCAGGTCTAGTGTAACATGTTTCATATATGTCTGGAACAAAGCACTTAATATGTCATTTGGAGCAGTGTATCAAGGCTCATTCAAAGAGGTGGGAGATGATGCCAGAAACCATAAGACTAGATTTGTTTTTAAGACTAGATTTAAAAAAAAATCAATATAACCTTATTACAAGGAAATTTTCAACCCGATCATCACACAATATTTTCAGTAGTGTGGTGTTTACCAGTCTTTAAGTCAGTTTGCTCAAGTCCATGTGTCCTGTGATTGAAATGTTCAAAATCCTCAAAAAATCCTCCAGTCGAGTTGTAGTTTATTAAATTCTATCTGTTCTCTCTTTTCCAGGAAAATAGATCTAGGTCCTTTCAAATGGGTTGACTCGTCATCAGAAGAAATCCATGAATCCAGCAAAGAACCATATAACCAAAAAACCTGACCTGCATATAAAACAGGTTACACTGTGGTTAAAAGTGTAATTTATTATTACATTAGCATGATCTGACTTTTCTTTGCACATAGATGTTAAATTTTCTCAGTAAATGTTATATAACATTTCTAATAAACTCATGAGTTAACATTTCTTTATCTATTTTTAAATTTACTTGCTTTTAAAGTGGTTATTCAACATGTACATTTTACATTCACAAAACAACAGCAGGATATTGCAAATACTTGTATGTGACCCATACAACCAATATAACATACATTTTTTAAGACAAACAACATGCATTACTATTTTAACAGGTTATTACATCCTTTTTATAAATCAGTTTAACATTAAATCATGTATCCATCAACACTAATCACATATTTAGTAGTAACAAAATCATTATTACTCACCAATTTGGTCACAAAACACGACAGAAAATAAATCCCCATGGTGAACTGAACATCCAAAAGGAAAAAAACTGCATATTTGTATAACACAAACTTATTTAATATACTTACTGTAACATCATAAACTTACTGTAGATACATAGATATAAACTTCACTGTAAAATGTCTGTAGAAATTACAATATTGTTACTGGAAACTAGCTGCCAGTAACTAACTGTAGATTTTACATTTATGTTATTTACTGGCAACAATTTGTTTAAAATTAAATGAATATGAATCATTTTCAGTCTTTATCTGCTACAGTAAGTAAGTTACTGGCAACCAGCTGCATAATTACAGCAAATGTTTTACAGTGTTTCTATGAACTTAACACATAAATACATATAACCGAACACTTAACTGATGTTACACCAGCCTATTTTATTTTTTTTTTTTTTGCAAATGCCACCTGGTTTGATATTTTGTATCATATGACAATGGGATTCAGACATTTTTGAATTATTTGTTCAACAGTGCCCAAACTCCTTTAGGGGTCGTTACACAAATTAAAATCCTATGAAATGGGATACTGACTTGAATATGCTTTTAAGTTTTTCCATGTAAGTGACACATTGTGTTGTGCTTATGTGTTTTTGAACAGAAGTGCTTGTGGTTTACATCAGTGTGCTCTCTCGTGCACAGTAATACACAGCTGTGTCCTCAGTCCTCATATTCTGTCCTTGTAGAGTCACTGTGTTGCTGGAAGTGTCTCTTGTAACTTGAAATCTACTTTTCAGTTTATCACTGTGATATGTGTTACCACTACCACATATCTCTCCAACCCATTCCAGAGGTTTTCCAGCAGTCTGTCGTATCCAGTGAGTGCAGTAGCTGCTATCAGTCAGTGAATATCCAGACACCTTACAGGACAGAGTCAAAGTCTGATCAGACCTCAGATTAATGGATGCAGGTTGAGTCAGTTCAACACAGTGAACACCTGGAAGAAATATGATCTGATCAATTATTTAGGAAAACTATGTAGAAAAATGCTATGGTTATTAATACTTACAAGACATCACTGCTGACAGCAACAAACACAGATATAAGTTAAACATGATTAGAGATGAGCTGAGCTACTGTACATCAAACTGTTAATATATGTTCTCATAAGGCTGGATGTGTGGGTAGGGCAACATTTTTGCATAAAGCACTTCATTGAAATGTGTTTTCTTTTCTGAAATAGTCAGTACAATAACTAGGGTTAGTATTGTTAATAAAAAATAAAGCATGGTATTAGAGATTTTCTCAACACATCTTGCATGTATTTGCAATTATTGCTCACCTGAAGTTACAAACACATATAGGGAAGTAATCATTGAATAACAGAGTACATGCATGACTGGCCTTCAGTCTCTAAATCATTCACAAACTGTAAAAAATTATATCAAATTAACATATATTTTATGCTCCTTTAACTAAACAAATTAAGTTAAACTATTTTAAAAAGTATACGTTATGTCAACTTATCGCAAGTCAAAACTTAAAATCTTATTTTCATCTTAAAAAACGTTTCATCCTACCTTCAGTGTTTCTTTTGTAATCAACTTTTGAATATGGGTAGGTTTCTGCAAAAACACCATATTTTGAGCAAAAAGCAGAGATAATTCAATTTTTGTGACAGACTTTTCATAGAGATCCCATTCAGAGCGATCTTTAAAAATGCACCCGCTTATCATAGGGCAATGCTACCGGGTTTAAAAAGTTGCGGACCTGGTGGATAATAGTGGTATTGCGGAAAGATGGAAAATCTCGTCATTGGCAAGGAAGCGTTTTCTCTTGATTGACGAGATATCTCATCAATGGCGGCGAAAGAGTAAAAAAAAATGTTGACTTCTGAACATGCATAAAAAAGATGAGCAGCAGTTAGTCAAATGACAGTGATTACAATTCAAGGTGAATAAGATTGCATGCCTTCTTAAAGGCATAGCGGAAGATTTTCCCGAATTTTTGAAAAGAACCACCCCTCCACTTTTTAAAAACAAATGCACATGCGCAACCCTCCACCTGCTCCAGAGAGGGAACGCCTATTAAACGCGTGCATGAGAGAAGATGCACGAGCTTACTTCTCTTCGCTTTGTTTACAAGTTGCTGCCGGCATGACTCATACATTGAGATGTATGTCGTGTCTGTGCGGTTCGTGACTTGTGCCAGGGCTAGCATCGTTAATCATAGCTTACATCAACTTTTACTAGCAGTGATTTTCTCCAAATAGCATGCCAAACTTTACCTGTCGAGTAGAAACTTCGCGACTGAGGCATCAGTGGGAAGGCCAACCTGTGTGAGATATTCTCCTAAAAACACTCTGGTCTTGTTTTTTTTTCAGAGGCCTTTCTCTTCTTGTCAGACAATTCGTAAACACTTTAACTCTTGCAACCCTCAGACATTTTGAAAAATATGGTGAGAACGCGAGCTTCAATGAATGGCTGAAACCGTAGCCCATCACACATATGTCACAGGTAGGGGTGGACCCAGATGTAAATAAGGTCACGCCCCTTTCTCCACCTCGAGGAGATTCCCAAAGCCACCCCAATGACCAGACACACAAGGTAAGCATAAAATTAAAATATCCTTTATTAAATTACTTAAAAATATTAAATAGGGAAGGGGAAACGGGGGACTTAAAACAATGGCCACTCTAGGCTCTCCTCCACCACCACTGTATCTTCACACAGTCCATTCTCCTCATGTTCCTTCTCGTTTTCCGTTCTCTCCACAGGAGGCCACTAGGACACAAAGACACTGTTACTGAGACTCCGAGTATTTCTCGCCTCCTCTGCTGTTTACAGCTTTCTGGGTAGGTATCACGTTCACAGTTTGTTCTTCGATTATTCACTCTCGTTCTGCTCTCTCTCCACAGGTGGCCGCTAGGACACAAAGACACTGTTACTGAGACTTCGAGTATTTCTCACCGGCTCTGCTGTTTACAGCTTTCTGGGTAGGTATCACGTTCACAGTTTGTTCTTCTATTTTTCACTCTCGTTCTGCTCTCTCTCCACAGGTGGCCGCGGCTCTGCTGTTTACAGCTTTCTGGGTAAGTATGGTTCTTCTCTGTAAGTCAGCAGAGGGGCGAAGGTCACACACCACCTCACCGGGTCGAGCGCTGCCCTATCTCCAATGCCCATAGGCCGATCGATTCCTAGACGGGGGCGCCCTTTTCGTAGAGACCACGGGGCGGCGGACCCTTTCGCCTCTGACTCTGCGACAAAACAGACACAGGTAAGTTCACACCACGAATGTTTCCAATGGTTTACTCACGGTCACGGACAGCTCTTAGTCTGCGTCCCTTCGTACTCCAAACAGCACACTATTTATAGTAACAGTGGTTTCTGTAGTCGTTGGCCTCTCCGTCCTCTGCCCAGTGGAAGAAAATGGATGATGCGGGGCTTCGTCTACAAGACACACAGCAACCCGCAGCAAATACACAGTACCACTCCAACGTGAAAAGATTTATTACACAGTCTCACTCACCACACTATAAGTGCACCACAACAAGGGAAGCGCCCGGTGTCCTCCACTGCGCTTGGGCTACGGTAAGGCGATGGGAAATACGACCACAATAAGTCTCGTTGCGGTGGCTGCTTGAATTTGTACTTCTAACGGCTCGCCCACCACACTCTTGTAGGGGTAGGGCCGCCCTCCTTCTCCTGGAGGTTTCCAATGGTTACACAAGTTAATTTTTGCCAGTTACTCCACACAAAAAGGGTATATGTCACGGGGTGACGATCTTTCAGGGCGGAACCAAAAGTTGAGGAAGTTTTGGTTCCGCCCGGATGTTTCCGTCCAGACCGGAAAACGGAAACACCGGACATCCGGCAGATTCACGGAGGCTGTAATCAGCCGATTGGGCACAGCTGTGCCTAGTTGAAGAGATCGCCGGGCAATTGGATGATTATAGTACAGAGAGGAGTATATAAAGCACAGTTAGAACACAGTTAGGGGTGCTTAGTGTGTGCTGGGAAACGGAGCTGTGCTCGTTTTTTTTTTTGACGTGGTGGCTGTCTGTGGTTCTCTCTCTCTCTCTCGTTGCAGTCTTGATTGTGGAGCTGCTGGAGTAAAACAGGAAAATCCTATGGGTCGAAAGGAACTTGTTCTAATCAATACTGAAGGAGTAAAGCAGGAAGAAAATTGACCTTCTGGTACAACGTAAACAAAGGCTATTCGCCGTGAGTATACCCTTTTTGTGTGGAGTAACTGGCAAAGGTTAACTTGTATAACTATTGGAAACCTCCAGGAGAAGGAGGGCGGCCCTACCCCTATAAGAGTGTGGTGGGCGAGCCGTGAGAAGTCCAACTTCAAACAGCCACCGCAACGAGACTTATTGTGGTCGTATTTCCCATCGCCTTATCGTAGCCCAAGCGCAGTGGAGGACACCGGGCGCTTCCCTTGTTGTGGTGCACTTATAGTGTGGTGAGTGAGACTGTGTAATAAATCTTTTTCACGTTTGGAGTGGTGCTGTGTATTGCTGTGGGTTGCTGTGTGTCTTGTAGACGAAGCCCCGCATCATCCATTTTCTTCCACTGGGCAGAGGACGGAGAGGCCAACGACTACAGAAACCACTGTTACTATAAGTAGTGTGCTGTTTGGCGTACGAAGGGATGCAGACTAAGAGCTGTCCATGACCGTGAGTAAACCATTGGAAACATTCGTGGTGTGAACTTACCTGTGTCTGTTTTGTCGCAGAGTCAGAGGCGAAAGGGTCCGCCGCCCCGTGGTCTCTACGAAAAGGGCGCCCCCGTCTAGGAATCGATCGGCCTACGGGCATTGGAGATAGGGCAGCGCTCGACCCGGTGAGGTGGTGTGTGACCTTCGCCCCTCTGCCGACCTACGGAGGAGAACCATACTTACCCAGAAAGCTGTAAGCAGCAGAGCCGGTGAGAATTACTCGAAGTCTCAGCAACAGTGCCTTTGTGTTCTAGCGGCCACCTGTGGAGAGAGAGCAGAACGAGAGTGAATCATTGAAGAGCCACCTGTGAACGTGATACCTACCCAGAAGCTGTAAACAGCAGAGCCGGTGAGAAATACTCGAAACCTCAGTAACAGTGTCTTTGTGTTCTAGCGGCCACCTGTGGAGAGAGAGCAGAACGAGAGGGGATCATTGACGGGCAAACTGTGAACGTGATGCCTACCCAGAAAGCTGTAAACAGCAGAGCCGGTGAGAATTACTCGAAATCTCAGTAACAGTGTCTTTGTGTCCTAGCGGCCACCTGTGGAGAGAGAGCAGAACGAGAGTGAATCATTGAAGAGCAAACTGTGCATGTGATACCTACCCAGAGAGCTGTAAACAGCAGAGCCGGTGAGAAATACTCGAAGTCTCAGTAACAGTGTCTTTGTGTCCTAGCGGCCACCTGTGGAGAGAGAGCAGAACGAGAGTGAATCATTGAAGAGCAAACTGTGAATGTGATACCTACCCAGAAAGCTGTAAACAGCAGAGCCGGGGAGAATTACTCGAAGTCTCAGCAACAGTGTTTTTGTGTTCTAGCGGCCACCTGTGGAGAGAGAGCAGAACGAGAGTGAATCATTGAAGAGCAAACCGTGCACGTGGTACCTACCCAGAAAGCTGTAAACAGCAGAGCCGGTGAGAAATACTCGAAGTCTCAGTAACAGTGTCTTTGTGTCCTAGCGGCCACCTGTGGAGAGAGAGCAGAACGAGAGTGAATCATTGAAGAGCAAACTGTGAATGTGATACCTGCCCAGAAAGCTGTAAACAGCAGAGCCGGTGAGAATTACTCGAAGTCACAGTGACAGTGTCTTTGTGTCATAGCGGCCACCTGTGGAGAGAGAGCAGAACGAGAGCGAACCACTGAAGAGCAAACTGTGAACGTGATACTTACCCAGGGAGCTGTAAGCAGCAGAACCGGTGAGCAATACCCGAAGTCCAAGTAACAGTGTCATTTGTGTCCTAGAGACCGCCTGTGGAGAGCAAGGAGAAGCAATTAGGAAACAGACTGTGTAACGTGATACCCACCCAGAGAGCTGCAAGCAGCAGAGCCGGTGAGAGACACCTCAAGTGCAAGCTAACAGTGCTTTTGTGTAGCAGTGACTATCTGTGGGGCATAAGGAGAACGTGGACGGACGTACGACAGGGAACGTAAAGGCACGTGGGGCGAGGACCCCCTGCCGGCCCGAGGAAAGGTACACCGACAGTGGAGATCTTCCTTACCAGTCACACCAAAATTATTCTGCCTCCAGGACGGAAGAAGGAGGGCGCCACGGTTAGCAGGGCCCAGGCCGGAGCCTGACGTTTCCCTTTTCCCCCAGCTTATGGTGGTTGGCACCCTTGCTGCCCTTGGCCTGTCTGCCGTGGCTGCAGTCTCCCTGGAGGGAGAAGAAGAGGCCTATTAGTTTTAATTTCCCCTTTTCCCAAATTCCCCATTCTTTTAAATATTTAACTAAATAAAGCTTGTTTTAAATTTTACTTACCTGTTCCCGTGTTTGTCTGGTCATTGGGTTGGCTTTGGGGACCTCCTCGAGGTGGGAGTTGCAAGGGGGCGTGGCTTTAGTTCTAAACAGCCAGCCCCTGGTGGTGACAGATTTTGGCGTAGTCGGCAGGATCCCACCTCGAGTTGAGTAACCAAGGTCACCCAATGACTGACAACGCGGGGCCTGCAGCCCCACCCCGTGCCACATCTATTATCATGGGAAGCCCATGGATCCAGAAATACGGAGGAGCAGAGTCGGAGGTACGACTGACCGAATGGAAGGCCCAATTAGAGTACTTGGCCGACCTACAGGGCCTTAGCGCCGCTCAGCGGCTCCAGTTTGTGTTGAACTCCCTAGAGGGAGAAGCACGGCGAGAGGTACAAGCCGCCCCCGAAGCAATCCGAGCCACCGCCCAGACTGTGTTCCAGTTCCTTACTGAACAATATGGCGACCATACCCCCGTAGCTGTCCTCCGTTCACAATTTTTTAATTGTAAGCAAGGCCCCCGACAACCTATTAGAGCTTTTGCCCTCCGGCTGCGAGAGCAGTTCACTCGCCTGCAGGCCCGACGAGACCATGGGCTAGGAGACGGAGAGACCTTGTTACGCGACCAGTTCCTCCTGGGGATGAAAGAGGGCCCCGTGAGACAAAGTCTGAGGGTCCAGTTTCGGCGGGACCCCGGGCTCACCTTTGAGGACCTAAAGAAGGAGGCGCTGGCCTTGGAAGGCGATGAGGTCGAAGTAAGTGAAACCCCTGTATGTGCAGCCGTAAGTGGGAACACCGCAGCACCACCTGAACACGCAGATTGGAAGCAAGCCCTCAGAGTAGAATTGTTGAAAGATGTCCGAGAGCAGATGTCGGAACTATCTAAGGCTCTTCTGGGAGAACTTCGTCAAGGTAGGGCGCAAGAGGAACCGAGGCCGGCACCCCGAGAGCGAGTCTACTCTGAGAGGGGCCGAGAGCCACCGGGGCGCCCGAACCGTTTTAACCGGCCCCGCTTTGAGTGGGATGACCAAGGGCGGCCAATCTGCAATCGTTGTGGAGAACCAGGGCATTATAGCCGTCAGTGTGGGCCTCGCAGGGCATCGGAAGGGGGTTTTTAGGACGACCGGCCACAGTGGGTCGTGTGGCCGGGACCCCTCGAGGAGACCCGGAAAGACGTGATAATTCAAGAGGCCAGATGGTGGGGCATAGCCCAACGGCGGAGGTGAAGGTATGTGGCAAGACAGTACAGTGCCTGGTAGATACAGGCTCTCAAGTGACATTGTTTGCCGAAAGTCTCTCGCAGGAAGTATTCGGGAAGCAGAGAACCCAAGGAGGAGAGGCCCCCTGGCTGACGTTGCGGGGCGCCAACGGCTTAGAGATTCCTTACATTGGCTATCGGCTGACAGACTTAGAAGTGCACGGGGTGTTAGTTCCCCAAAAAGGGGTGATCATCGTGGAAGACAGGTGTTTGGGAGTCCACCGAGCCCTACTAGGGATGAACGTGCTCTCCGAGTGTTGGGAGGAGTTATTTCGGGCTAGGCCCGGCCCTAGGATCTCCCCTGTTGAGAGGCCCCTATGGGAGCGAGTGGTCGCCGACTGTCGTCGGGTCCAGATGACCCAGGTCCGTAGAGGCCGGGAAGAGGTAGGAAGAGTGATGTGTCGCTATGCTTTATCTATCCCCCCTAGGAGTGAGGCCGTGGTGTGGGTGAGAGTGGCCCCCCGAGGAGTTGGCCCCGAAGAGTGGGTATTGGTTGAACCCCACGCTGATTGCCCCCAAGTGGAAGTAGCACGAGGCCTAGCGGCGGTCCACCGGGGGAGGGTCCCTGTAAAGGTTCGAAATGACCATCCCTACCCAGTACACTTACACCGACACCAGCGGCTGGCCCGACTCACGGGGGTTGCACCCCATCAGGTGAGGGAAGAGAGAGATGTTAAGTTCCGTCAGGTGTGCCCCACTGTCATCGAGGTGGCCCTGACGCAGATGGAAGCCCCTTCAAACAACGGGGAGAGGGACGTGCCGAGACACCTGGCAGGTGAGTCCCTGCAAGGGGAAAAGCTGGAACAGGCGCAGACACAAAGACTCCAAGCCCTCCTTCAGAAATGGCAACATGTGTTTGCAAAACACGAGGAGGATTACGGATGCACTAAGGTGGTAGAACATCATATCCCGACTGGAGATGCAGGACCCAGCAGGGAGAGGTACCGGCCGATCCCACCCACTTTGTATACAGAGGTACGCTCACTATTGCAGGGTATGCTGGGGCGGGGCATCGTCCGGGAAAGCAGTAGCCCATGGGCAGCCCCCATCGTACTGGTGCAGAAGAAGTCGGGAGCTTGGAGGTTTTGTGTGGACTATCGTAAGCTCAACCTGGTGACTAAGAAAGACGCTTTTCCCCTACCCCGGATCGAAGACTCCCTTGCGGGTCTCACGCGGTCTGCATGGTACTCCACTCTGGATCTGGCCAGTGGGTATTGGCAGGTGCCAGTGGCCGAGGCCGATAGGGAGAAGACCACTTTCACGACCCCGTTTGGACTATTCGAGTGGGAACGGATGCCCTTCGGGCTCTGCAACGCCCCAGCCACGTTCCAACGCCTGATGCAGCGCTGTTTGGGAGGTCAGTTAATGGAGTCAGTCTTGGTATATCTAGATGATGTAATTGTGTACTCCCCAGATTTCGATTCCCACCTCCGGCACCTCGAAGAGGTTTTCCAGGCAATGGAGAAATATGGGCTGAAGTTGCAACCCGATAAATGCCATCTGCTGAGGCGAGAGGTCCAGTTCCTGGGTCACGTGGTCAGCGCTGCTGGGGTGGCTGTAGACCCTGGGAAAGTCTCTGCAGTGAGAGATTGGAGTGCGCCCAAGACTGTGAGGCAAGTACGTTCATTTCTGGGGTTTGTGGGATACTACAGACGGTTCATCAAAGATTTTTCCAAGATCGCTAAGCCACTTAACCAGCTGCTGGTCGGTACAGGGCGGAACCGGGGACGGGGATCACCCCCGATTGACTGGGATGAGTCCTGTGAGGGGGCATTTCAGAGATTGAAGCAGGAATTGTTACAGGCTCCTATCTTAGCCTATGCAGACTTTACTCAACCATTTATCTTGTATACAGACGCTAGCAACCTGGGGTTGGGGGCGGTCTTGGCCCAACGACAAGCGGGAACAGAACGGGTGATTGCTTATGCAAGCCGAAGCCTCCACCCAGCTGAGAAGAACGATGCCAACTACAGCTCATTTAAACTGGAACTGCTGGCCCTGAAGTGGGCCCTGAGCGAGAAGTTTAAGGACTACCTCTGGGGTGCTAAGGTAACGGTGATTACAGACAATAATCCTTTGGTACATTTACAGACAGCGAAGTTGGGAGCTGTGGAGCAGCGCTGGGTGGCACAACTTGCCAATTTCGAGTATCGACTGCAGTATCGGCCTGGGCGAGAACACACGAACGCGGACGCCTTGTCCCGATTGCCAGAGGCGGACCACCCCGGTTGCCGGGGAGGCAAGGAAGAAGAAAGCCAGAGGGAGGGCTATCTGATAGGGGCCGTGGAGGCCCCCGGAGGCCAGCAGGAGGCGGTACCGGAGAATTGGGGCTGGGACCCCTGTCGGTGGAAAGCGAGGCAGGCCCAGGATCAGGATGTGTGTCAGGTAAAGATGTGGGTGGAGCAGGGCCGACGGCCGACATCGTCTGAGAGGCTGACCCAAACAGAGACGGGAAAAAGACTGCTGGGACAGTGGGACAAGTTGGAACTACAGGAAGGGGTGCTTTGCCGGAAGGTTAGTGACCCAAAACTGGACGAAGAGGTGCGCCAGATCGTGGTGCCCGCCGATCAAGCAGCAGCCTTGGTGTCCGCCTACCATGATCAGCTGGGGCACCAGGGACAGGAACGGACAGTATCGCTGCTGCGCAGGTTTTTCTACTGGCCGGGGCTGGAAGCGTCAGTACGCAGCTTGGTCCAAGCTTGCCCCAGGTGTATGTTGTTTAAATCTCGACGAGAGGCTCGAGCGCCGATGGTG
Source organism: Paramisgurnus dabryanus (assembly GCF_030506205.2). Taxonomy (NCBI): domain Eukaryota; kingdom Metazoa; phylum Chordata; class Actinopteri; order Cypriniformes; family Cobitidae; genus Paramisgurnus; species Paramisgurnus dabryanus. The sequence continues at coordinate 30,170,257 of NC_133339.1, forward strand.
CCCATACATGCCAAAGCCCCCCTCCACATCATGGCGATGGATTTCCTGACACTGGGCCGGCCACAGGACCGCTATCCGAACATCTTAGTAATCACCGACCTGTTTACAAAATACGCATGGGCAGTTCCCACCCTTGATCAGACGGCAAACACCACCGCAACGGCTCTATGGCGGCACGTCTTCCAAACGTTCGGATGTCCAGAGTTCCTGCACTCAGACCAAGGGGCAAATTTCGAATCAAGGGTGATCCGAGAATTATGCCAGCTGTATGGGTGCACGAAGACCCATACGACGTCGTATCACCCTCAAGGAAATGGCTGTTGTGAGAGGTTTAATCAGACCCTGTTGGGGCTCCTAGGGACCCTGGACCAACGGAAGCAGAGCGATTGGGTGAGTGCTCTACCGAATCTTTTGCAAGCTTATAATAACAGCGTTCATAGTACGACGGGGTATGCCCCCACTTATCTGATGTTCGGCAGACATGTGCGGATGCCCACGGACCTGGTCTTGGGAGTGGCCGCTGGCCAAGAGGAAGGGAGCGTGACGGAATGGGCGGGGCGCCACCACCAACGGCTACACTTTGCTTACGAACAGGTATCCCAGAAGATACGGGCTACAGGGGAAAAGAACAAGCGGCTGTACGACCGGACGGCCCGGGACGCCCCCTTGTTGCCAGGAGAGAGAGTCTTGGTACGAGACAATCGGCGGCAAGGCAAAGGAAAGCTGAGTGACCGTTGGGAGCCCATCCCGTACGTAGTCTGCAGGCAACAGAGGCCGGGACAGCCGGTGTATACCATCCGGCCGGAAGGAAAGGCCGGCCCGGAACGTGTGGTGCACCGAAACATGATTCGCCCTTGCCCAAATTACCCCGAGGTCGCGAAGGAGGTAGTGGCAGAACCGGCACCGACGGCCCCCTGGATGGAAGGATGGGCTGTGGTACCAGGCCTACCCGTGGCAGCACCACCCCCGGCCGCCCCAGGAGAGCCAGAGCTAGCACCTGAGCCAGTTGAACCCCCGGCCGCCCAGAGACAAGCAGAGCCGGTACCAGCGCCAGCCGAACCCCCGGCCGCCCAAGGACAACCTGAGGTTGTGCCTGAGCCCGCCGAACCTGACTCCCCTGTGAGGCGCTCCCAACGGGAGAATCGAGGCCGACCCCCTTCCCGTTACGGTGAGTGGACTACTCAAAGGCATTCCAGGGACTGGAATGCATTGGCGGGGGAGGATGTCACGGGGGTGACGATCTTTCAGGGCGGAACCAAAAGTTGAGGAAGTTTTGGTTCCGCCCGGATGTTTCCGTCCAGACCGGAAAACGGAAACACCGGACATCCGGCAGATTCACGGAGGCTGTAATCAGCCGATTGGGCACAGCTGTGCCTAGTTGAAGAGATCGCCGGGCAATTGGATGATTATAGTACAGAGAGGAGTATATAAAGCACAGTTAGAACACAGTTAGGGGTGCTTAGTGTGTGCTGGGAAACGGAGCTGTGCTCGTTTTTTTTTTTGACGTGGTGGCTGTCTGTGGTTCTCTCTCTCTCTCTCGTTGCAGTCTTGATTGTGGAGCTGCTGGAGTAAAACAGGAAAATCCTATGGGTCGAAAGGAACTTGTTCTAATCAATACTGAAGGAGTAAAGCAGGAAGAAAATTGACCTTCTGGTACAACGTAAACAAAGGCTATTCGCCGTGAGTATACCCTTTTTGTGTGGAGTAACTGGCAAAGGTTAACTTGTATAACTATTGGAAACCTCCAGGAGAAGGAGGGCGGCCCTACCCCTATAAGAGTGTGGTGGGCGAGCCGTGAGAAGTCCAACTTCAAACAGCCACCGCAACGAGACTTATTGTGGTCGTATTTCCCATCGCCTTATCGTAGCCCAAGCGCAGTGGAGGACACCGGGCGCTTCCCTTGTTGTGGTGCACTTATAGTGTGGTGAGTGAGACTGTGTAATAAATCTTTTTCACGTTTGGAGTGGTGCTGTGTATTGCTGTGGGTTGCTGTGTGTCTTGTAGACGAAGCCCCGCATCATCCATTTTCTTCCACTGGGCAGAGGACGGAGAGGCCAACGACTACAGAAACCACTGTTACTATAAGTAGTGTGCTGTTTGGCGTACGAAGGGATGCAGACTAAGAGCTGTCCATGACCGTGAGTAAACCATTGGAAACATTCGTGGTGTGAACTTACCTGTGTCTGTTTTGTCGCAGAGTCAGAGGCGAAAGGGTCCGCCGCCCCGTGGTCTCTACGAAAAGGGCGCCCCCGTCTAGGAATCGATCGGCCTACGGGCATTGGAGATAGGGCAGCGCTCGACCCGGTGAGGTGGTGTGTGACCTTCGCCCCTCTGCCGACCTACGGAGGAGAACCATACTTACCCAGAAAGCTGTAAGCAGCAGAGCCGGTGAGAATTACTCGAAGTCTCAGCAACAGTGCCTTTGTGTTCTAGCGGCCACCTGTGGAGAGAGAGCAGAACGAGAGTGAATCATTGAAGAGCCACCTGTGAACGTGATACCTACCCAGAAGCTGTAAACAGCAGAGCCGGTGAGAAATACTCGAAACCTCAGTAACAGTGTCTTTGTGTTCTAGCGGCCACCTGTGGAGAGAGAGCAGAACGAGAGGGGATCATTGACGGGCAAACTGTGAACGTGATGCCTACCCAGAAAGCTGTAAACAGCAGAGCCGGTGAGAATTACTCGAAATCTCAGTAACAGTGTCTTTGTGTCCTAGCGGCCACCTGTGGAGAGAGAGCAGAACGAGAGTGAATCATTGAAGAGCAAACTGTGCATGTGATACCTACCCAGAGAGCTGTAAACAGCAGAGCCGGTGAGAAATACTCGAAGTCTCAGTAACAGTGTCTTTGTGTCCTAGCGGCCACCTGTGGAGAGAGAGCAGAACGAGAGTGAATCATTGAAGAGCAAACTGTGAATGTGATACCTACCCAGAAAGCTGTAAACAGCAGAGCCGGGGAGAATTACTCGAAGTCTCAGCAACAGTGTTTTTGTGTTCTAGCGGCCACCTGTGGAGAGAGAGCAGAACGAGAGTGAATCATTGAAGAGCAAACCGTGCACGTGGTACCTACCCAGAAAGCTGTAAACAGCAGAGCCGGTGAGAAATACTCGAAGTCTCAGTAACAGTGTCTTTGTGTCCTAGCGGCCACCTGTGGAGAGAGAGCAGAACGAGAGTGAATCATTGAAGAGCAAACTGTGAATGTGATACCTGCCCAGAAAGCTGTAAACAGCAGAGCCGGTGAGAATTACTCGAAGTCACAGTGACAGTGTCTTTGTGTCATAGCGGCCACCTGTGGAGAGAGAGCAGAACGAGAGCGAACCACTGAAGAGCAAACTGTGAACGTGATACTTACCCAGGGAGCTGTAAGCAGCAGAACCGGTGAGCAATACCCGAAGTCCAAGTAACAGTGTCATTTGTGTCCTAGAGACCGCCTGTGGAGAGCAAGGAGAAGCAATTAGGAAACAGACTGTGTAACGTGATACCCACCCAGAGAGCTGCAAGCAGCAGAGCCGGTGAGAGACACCTCAAGTGCAAGCTAACAGTGCTTTTGTGTAGCAGTGACTATCTGTGGGGCATAAGGAGAACGTGGACGGACGTACGACAGGGAACGTAAAGGCACGTGGGGCGAGGACCCCCTGCCGGCCCGAGGAAAGGTACACCGACAGTGGAGATCTTCCTTACCAGTCACACCAAAATTATTCTGCCTCCAGGACGGAAGAAGGAGGGCGCCACGGTTAGCAGGGCCCAGGCCGGAGCCTGACGTTTCCCTTTTCCCCCAGCTTATGGTGGTTGGCACCCTTGCTGCCCTTGGCCTGTCTGCCGTGGCTGCAGTCTCCCTGGAGGGAGAAGAAGAGGCCTATTAGTTTTAATTTCCCCTTTTCCCAAATTCCCCATTCTTTTAAATATTTAACTAAATAAAGCTTGTTTTAAATTTTACTTACCTGTTCCCGTGTTTGTCTGGTCATTGGGTTGGCTTTGGGGACCTCCTCGAGGTGGGAGTTGCAAGGGGGCGTGGCTTTAGTTCTAAACAGCCAGCCCCTGGTGGTGACATATACTCACGGCGGATAGCCTTTATTTACGTTGTACCAGACGGTCAATTTTCTTCCTGCTTTACTCCTTCAGTATTGGTTAGAACAAAGTTCCTTCTTACCCATAGGACTTTCCTGTCTACTCCAGCAGGTCCACAATAAAGACTGCAACGAGAGAGAGAGAGAGAAACACAGACAGCCACCACGTCCAAAAATGAGCACAGCTCCGTTTCCCAGCACACACTAAGCACAGGCTTGACAGCACAATGCTCTCTTCGGGGTGCTCCTTTTCTCCACTCACGTATCGCCTTTCTTTCACCCCAGGCAGCTCCTGTCTTCTTTCCGCGCGCTTCAAGCGCAGCCCGGATCAACAGAGCCTGCGGGCTCTTCAAAAGGTACGTAGTTACCTCTCCTGCCCTAAGCAGAGGAGCTCTCCCCGTGTCAATCCCCCTCTCGTGCCCGAACTCCCGAACTGTGATCTAACTGTGCTTTATATACTCCTCTCTGTACTTCAGTCATCCAATTGCCCAGCGATCTCTTCAACTAGGCACAGCTGTGCCCAATCGGCTGATTACAGCCTCCGCGAATCTGCCGGATGTCCGGTGTTTCCGTTCTTCGGTCTGGGCGGAAACATCCGGGCGGAACCAAAGTTTCCCGACTTTTGGTTCCGCCCAAGAGATCGTCACCTTGTGACATCCTCCCCCGCCAATCCGTTCTCGTCCCGAGAACGCGTTGTTTAGGGACTGATAGGGTGTTGATGGGAGCTTTTCTTTAAAAAAAAACGTGGTAGGCCATTGGGGGACCTTGGTCTCAACCCGAGGTGGACTGCCGACTACGCCAAATCTGTCACAGGTAGGGGTGGACCCAGATGTAAATAAGGTCACGCCCCTTTCTCCTCCTCGAGGAGATTCCCAAAGCCACCCCAATGACCAGACACACAAGGTAAGCATAAAATTAAAATATCCTTTATTAAATTACTTAAAAATATTAAATAGGGAAGGGGAAACGGGGGACTTAAAACAATGGCCACTCTAGGCTCTCCTCCACCACCACTGTATCTTCACACAGTCCATTCTCCTCATGTTCCTTCTCGTTTTCCGTTCTCTCCACAGGAGGCCACTAGGACACAAAGACACTGTTACTGAGACTCCGAGTATTTCTCGCCTCCTCTGCTGTTTACAGCTTTCTGGGTAGGTATCACGTTCACAGTTTGTTCTTCGATTATTCACTCTCGTTCTGCTCTCTCTCCACAGGTGGCCGCTAGGACACAAAGACACTGTTACTGAGACTTCGAGTATTTCTCACCGGCTCTGCTGTTTACAGCTTTCTGGGTAGGTATCACGTTCACAGTTTGTTCTTCTATTTTTCACTCTCGTTCTGCTCTCTCTCCACAGGTGGCCGCGGCTCTGCTGTTTACAGCTTTCTGGGTAAGTATGGTTCTTCTCTGTAAGTCAGCAGAGGGGCGAAGGTCACACACCACCTCACCGGGTCGAGCGCTGCCCTATCTCCAATGCCCATAGGCCGATCGATTCCTAGACGGGGGCGCCCTTTTCGTAGAGACCACGGGGCGGCGGACCCTTTCGCCTCTGACTCTGCGACAAAACAGACACAGGTAAGTTCACACCACGAATGTTTCCAATGGTTTACTCACGGTCACGGACAGCTCTTAGTCTGCGTCCCTTCGTACTCCAAACAGCACACTATTTATAGTAACAGTGGTTTCTGTAGTCGTTGGCCTCTCCGTCCTCTGCCCAGTGGAAGAAAATGGATGATGCGGGGCTTCGTCTACAAGACACACAGCAACCCGCAGCAAATACACAGTACCACTCCAACGTGAAAAGATTTATTACACAGTCTCACTCACCACACTATAAGTGCACCACAACAAGGGAAGCGCCCGGTGTCCTCCACTGCGCTTGGGCTACGGTAAGGCGATGGGAAATACGACCACAATAAGTCTCGTTGCGGTGGCTGCTTGAATTTGTACTTCTAACGGCTCGCCCACCACACTCTTGTAGGGGTAGGGCCGCCCTCCTTCTCCTGGAGGTTTCCAATGGTTACACAAGTTAATTTTTGCCAGTTACTCCACACAAAAAGGGTATACTCACGGCGGATAGCCTTTATTTACGTTGTACCAGACGGTCAATTTTCTTCCTGCTTTACTCCTTCAGTATTGGTTAGAACAAAGTTCCTTCTTACCCATAGGACTTTCCTGTCTACTCCAGCAGGTCCACAATAAAGACTGCAACGAGAGAGAGAGAGAGAAACACAGACAGCCACCACGTCCAAAAATGAGCACAGCTCCGTTTCCCAGCACACACTAAGCACAGGCTTGACAGCACAATGCTCTCTTCGGGGTGCTCCTTTTCTCCACTCACGTATCGCCTTTCTTTCACCCCAGGCAGCTCCTGTCTTCTTTCCGCGCGCTTCAAGCGCAGCCCGGATCAACAGAGCCTGCGGGCTCTTCAAAAGGTACGTAGTTACCTCTCCTGCCCTAAGCAGAGGAGCTCTCCCCGTGTCAATCCCCCTCTCGTGCCCGAACTCCCGAACTGTGATCTAACTGTGCTTTATATACTCCTCTCTGTACTTCAGTCATCCAATTGCCCAGCGATCTCTTCAACTAGGCACAGCTGTGCCCAATCGGCTGATTACAGCCTCCGCGAATCTGCCGGATGTCCGGTGTTTCCGTTCTTCGGTCTGGGCGGAAACATCCGGGCGGAACCAAAGTTTCCCGACTTTTGGTTCCGCCCAAGAGATCGTCACCTTGTGACACATATACACCTGAAAGTGCGCATGCGCAGAAAGCGAACCTAGGGACGAGCACGTACGACGGCCTTACGTAAACATATCACCAGAATTATTGACAACTGGGATGATCCACCCGTAAAAAGAAATTATTCCGCTATACCTTTAAATTAGTAGTCAACTATGCCACTAAACAAGATATAAAATTAAAGACTTCATAGTCCACTTCACATGTAGTTATTAGTTTACAAATCTTAAAGGGATGGTTCGGCCAAAAATGATATTAAACCCATGATTTACTCACCCCCAAGCTGTCCGAGGTGCATATGTCCATCGTTTTTCAGACAAACACATTTTCGGATATTTTAGAAAATATTTTAGATCTTTCAGTTGATTAAATGTAATGTTACGGGGTCCACCCATAGTCCACGACCTTCAAGTCCAAAAAAAGTGCATCCATCCTTCACAAAATAAATCCAAACGGCTATGATAAATAAAGGTCTTCTGGGGGTAATCCGCATTGTGTTGTTGTAGAAATATCCATATTTAAAACTTTATTAACGATAATAACTACCTTCCGGTAGCGCCGCCATCTTACTGTGCATTCAGACCGCCACCGGCGAGAGGGTCAATAAAAGCTCTGGCTGCCCTGAAAACGACGCTAAAGAAAAGTTGTAGTGGACGCTCTGACGCTCGAATGCATTCTCTGAACTCTTCTCAGGCGGAGGTTTCCGCCTTCCGATTGGTTGCCGATGAACATTTCCGCCTTCCGATTGGTTGCCGCCGAACCGCGTCATATCTCATTACCATAAAGTTGAGCTGATTTCAACTCTCCTCGACGCTCACGCTTTACATGATGCGCCACGCCGCTGCTCGCCGGAGTTCGCCGCCGGCTCTCATTGAAAATGAATGACTTCCGGCCACTTTGACGCTCTCGCCGGTGGCGGTCTGAATGCACAGTTAGACTCCTCTGTATTCAGGAGAGAGTATTAGCGTAGTGTACGCACTTTTCTTAGTGATGTATGACAAATTCGGAGGGCGGGGACACAGAGCAGCAGCAGAGTAGCCTCAGTAGGCTGCGTAAGCTCTCATCCTGAATGCAGACAAGACTAAGATGGCGGCATTACCGGAAGCGAGTTATTTTCGTTAATAAAGTTTTAAATATGGATATTTCTACAACAACACAATGCGGATTACCCCCAGAAGACGTTTATTTATCATAGCCGTTTGGATTTATTTTGTGAAGGATGGAGTCACTTTTTTTGTACTTGAAGGTCGTGGACCCCGTAACTTCACATTTAATTAACTGTAAGATCTAAAACATTGTCTAAAATATCAGAAAATGTGTGTATCTGAAAAACGATGGACATATGCACCTCGGACAGCTTGGGGGTGAGTAAATCATGGGTTTAATATCATTTTTGGCCGAACTATCCCTTTAAATTAGGTAAGGTCCATGCTGGAGCTCGGGTAAATTTTTTAAGGATCACAATAATGTGAATTCAAGAAATACAAACTGATGTACTACTGCCACCTACTGATGTTTCAGTAGTTCATGTGTTACTGATATTTTTAATAGAGATGAAGGAAAACATCTTTGGCAGACTGTCCATAATACAGAGCTGAAGTTGGAGACTTGACCTGAGCGCCTGTCTAATCTTAAAGAAAGCAAAGTAAAGGCAAGTTTCATAATACAAGTGACAATACTGATTTTATTTAATCTTTCTACCTTAACAAATAATAAAGTTTTTTAGCAGTTAATAATATTCAGGCTATTTATTGTGTATTGTTATGTAATTGTTGTTAAAATCCACAATCAGTTGTGAAAACCTGATGTATTTCAGTTATAAAGTTTTTGTACAGGGAGGCTGTTAGTTTCTGTCACTGTGATATTTGGCACAATAATACACAGCTGTGTCTTGAGCTTGAATATTGTTTCCTTTCAATGTTATTGTATTACTGGAGGTGTCTCTGTTGATGCTGAACTTGTTTTTTAGTGAATCCTTGTAGGCTAAGCCTCCACTACTACTGATCAATCCAATCCACTCCAGAGGTTTTCCTGCAGGCTGACGGATCCAAGCTGTGTGACCGCTAGTAACTGAATAAGAGACTTTACAGTCGATAGTTAGAGAGCCATCAGGCCGAACAGTCAGAAACTCAGGCTGAGAGAGTTCATCTGCATTAATACCTGTTGAAAATACAAAAAACCATAACAGAATAAGCAGACATATAATAGGATAAAGATAAATAATAGATAAGATAAAACAGAAAAAGTTTTTTTACATACAGAAAATGTGAATGTCATTTATTTAAATAATAAACTACTTACAGTTTACACTTGCCAGCAGCAGCAGTAAAGCTTTAGTGAACATGATGCACTTTAAAGTGTAAATGACCTGAAGCTGTTTGTCACTGCCTATAGTGATCAGAGGAAAATACATAAACTGACTCATGCCCACTGTTTACATAAATATTTACATACAAAAAAAATGAACACTACGTGTTTTACAACAAGAAGGCTGGGATTTTAGAGGGACATCACCTGAGTGTTTTTAAAAAAGCCATTTGATTATTAGGATTAAACAAAATCTATAAACTCATTTTGCAAATATTAAATCTGAATTTGTAATCTATGAAAAAGTAGAATGAAGAGATTATTGTAATTTATGTTAAACTATTTTATAAGAGGGCAAAATAGTTTATTCCTGATTTATTTAACTGATTTAACAATGACCTCATTTGAGAGCTGTTGCTGACATGCAAAACGTTTTAGAAAAGTGAGGTTAATACTGAGAAAAAAAATTGTATCAAATGACAATGGCATTCAGACATGTTTGTGGATTATTCAGGTGTCCAAAAAGGCCCAAACACACATTCATGTTAAGTTCATGTAACTTTGAGTTGTGCCTCTCATTTTGTATGTTTTTGAACAGAAGTGCTTGTGGTTTACATCAATGTGCTCTCTCGTGCACAGTAATACACAGCTGTGTCCTCAGTCCTCATATTCTGTCCTTGTAGAGTCACTGTGCTGCTGGAAGTGTCTCTTGTAACTTGAAATCTACTTTTCAGTTTATCACTGTGATATGTGCTACCAGAATAACAAATACATCCAACCCATTCCAGAGGTTTTCCAGCAGTCTGTCGTATCCAGTGAGTGCAGTAGCTGCTATCAGTCAGTGAATATCCAGACACCTTACAGGACAGAGTCAAAGTCTGATCAGACCTCACATTAATGGATGCAGGTTGAGTCAGTTCAACACAGTGAACACCTGGAATAAAGATAAGATTAATCATATAGGAAAACATTGTAGAAAACTACTATAATTATTAATACTTACAAGAGATCACTGCTGACAGCAGCATAAACAGATTTGAGTTAAACATGTTTTCAGATGAGCTGCTCTACTGTAGAATAAGTGTTTATATCGATGCTTTCATTAGGGTGTGTGGGGAGGGCGACATTTTTGCATAAAGATTGAATATACATAGAAACTTATTCGCTGTTCCCAGAAAGTCAGTAGAATAACTACAGTAGGGTTAATACAGAACTGCAAGTCCAGCCCACAACCTCTCAATTATTCCCAGGCACCTGAGTGTTAAAGTGCATAGTTTACTAGCCATGTTCAACACCAACACTTCACATTATCAGCTCAACAACCTGTTAATACTTTAATTCAACAATAGAAATGAATGTATCAGATAAATTATACATTAGTATTAGTGAATAATATAATATTCATGTCTTTTCTTTATGCAGTGTGCAAATGCTCCTTGCATAGAAAGTTCCAATTAAAGGATTTAATGACGGGAAACATAAGAATTGACAAATTAGGAAAAAATTGGATTATAAACAAGAACAGATCAAACAGGTGTGTGTGAAATTTGGCAAACTAATCCAAACAGCAACTATTTTGTTTTCCCTATTCCCTTGGTCTCCTGGTTATTAAAAAAACATAGAGCAGGATCTAACACAGCCCTTTTCTCAACAAATGTCGTTTTACTGGGGTCATATAAGAGAACTCATCCTCAATGATCAATGATTTCAATGATGAAATGATTTCTCTGCTGGTTGTTTGATTCAGCATGTGCCCAAATTAAAACCTGATAAATGAATAGGATTTCATATGATATAGTAAAAAGAGTAAAATAAAGTTAAACAACAACATGGTTAATAGAAAGATGCCAACAAATGATGTTGATCTCCATCCATTCATTCTCTATATAACTTATTCTTAATGGGGTCACAGGTTGTGCTGTAGCCTTTACCAGCTATCTTAGACCGACACACCCATATGACGTTTTTAAGATTTACTTATCATCCTCTGCTGCCACCTGTTGACCTCTAGAGGCAAGAGATTAAATGTATCAGTCTGCTCAAAGCAGTTTTTGTTCAGCTTTATAAGTGTTTTGTGTTGCTGTGCTTGTTTTGCACAGTAATACACGGCTGTGTCCTCTGCTGTCAGTCCTGACAGTTTCAGATATGTCATACTCTTTGAGTTATCTCTGGTGACTTCAATTCGCCCTTCAAAGGATTTGGATTAATCATGGCCTGCACTATTATAATAAACACGTCCCATCCAGACGAGTGGTTTTCCAGCTTGCTGCTTATCCAGTGCATGTTGCAGCAGTCAAAGCTGAATCCAGATCCACGACAGGAGAGAGTCAGAGTATCTCCAGGTCTTTTCTGAACTGTGCTTTCAATGGACTCCATACTTTGACATTTTACGCCTGAAAAGATTATTTCAGAACATTTAGAACAAGAAATATAATTATCTAGAAGAAATAAACACAGGTTTGATGGTAAAACTTACAGGTTAGGCTGCATGAGAGCAGTAGTATACAGAGTGTGTTCTTCATCTTCTAGTGCTGATGTAATCAGATCCAGTCTGATCAGAGGCACATAAATACATGAAGTGTGACTACAGGGTTGTTTGATTTGCATTGATAGGTCACAAGATGAAGTCATGAAAAACAATCTGTTTTTTTCATTTACTGATATTATATGTCTAATTTCTTCAATGTGATACAAAAATATATTTTTTGTTTTTATTGTTGGTTGTGTCTCTTGTATACATTAATGCTCATGCAGTTTATTGTGTCAAATAGATAATATAATAGAAAATCAATATTAAAGTATGTGTGAATGCTGCTTCATTAATTCAAACAGGCCTTTCATAGTCATATTCAATGTTATTGTATTACTGGAGGTGTCTCTGGTGATGCTGAACTTGTTTTTCAGTGAATCCTTGTAGGCTACGCTTCCACCACTATAGACATAGACCACAGTGGACACCTATGGTGAAAATATCATATGATTAAACATATAGGAAAACATTTTAGAAAACGTCTCGGTTACATATGTAACCCTCGTTCCCTGAAGGAAGGGAACGGAGACGTCACGTCGTGACCGACGAATTGGGAACCGCTTCGCGGGTGACCTATCTGCTTCGAGAAACCTTTAAAACGCCAATGAACTTGGCATGCAGATAATTGCATCTGCCGGCGCCGCCCCGCCGCGCAGGTATTTAATGAGCGGCAGGTGCAGTTATCAAATCAGCTATTTTTTTGCTGAGAAAGCTGGACAGAAGGAAAGGGTCCGGCCGGTATCAGCAGTGGAACAGCAAACTGTGGCGACGGGACGTGACGTCTCCGTTCCCTTCCTTCAGGGAACGAGGGTTACATATGTAACCGAGACGTTCCCTTTCAGTCGGTCACTACGACGTCACGTCGTGACCGACGAATTGGGAATCCCTACCAAAGCGCCACTGAAGCTGACCCTTCCAGTGCCTGCGTAAACCCTCCGACTCTCCTCTTAAGGGAACGGAAATGGGGTTGAAGCAGAGGCCGGTCACTTCTTGTTCCTTAACCCACGATAGTGACTAGGCGAACTGGGAAGCGAACTCGTCAGGCGGGACTAAGATCGCTGCGGAAAGAAAACCCTCTAGGGGTCTACCACTAAGGTGATGGATAAAAAAGACACGAGGTCTATAAAAAATACTCTCTCTTAGTACACTAGAGAGGCGTGGAATGAACTCCACTAAGGGAAACGTGGTAAATCAGAAGTTTCCACGGAATACTCACAAAGAAACCACTAGGGGGCACATTGTGGACGCTAGCCTCACCCAGGTTCTTAAGGATACATCCAGTGAGAGGCTGGCAGCCGATGCTCCGCAACATCGGCCACCAAGCGGTGGAGGAGACAAAAAACAGTTTTTTGTAACGTTTTTGCCTTAACTGCCTTCCATAATGGTGCGGTCGTGCAGCACCTAAAAGAAAGGCACCAAGCCGACACAGGAGCCGTCCCTCGATGCTCTCACTGATCTGACGAGAGAACTCGAGAGGATACCGGCTCAACACGAACACTGTAAAATCTAGTGAACGTATTAGGTGTCGCCCAGCCAGCAGCTCTACAAATATCTGCAAGTGAGGAACCACGAGCCAAAGCCCAAGATGAAGCCACGCTTCTGGTTGAATGGGCTCTCAAACCAAAGGGGCAAGGAATGCCCTGTTTCTCATACGCCAGGGCGATTGTGTCTACAATCCAATGAGACATCCTCTGTTTAGTGACAGCTTTCCCTTTCTGCTGACCACCGTAGCAGACAAAGAGCTGTTCTGAGGTCCGAAAGCTTTGAGTACGATCCACATACACACGTAGTGCACGAACAGGACATAACAAAGCCATGGCTGGGTCTGCCTGCTCCAAAGGCAGCGCTTGTAAATTCACCACCTGATCTCTAAAGGGAGTGGTGGGAATTTTAGGCACGTAGCCCGGCCGGGGTCTCAGTGTAACGCTGGATTCAGCCGGCCCGAACTGAAGGCACGAATCGTTGACCGAAAATGCATGAAGATCCCCTATCCTTTTAATAGAAGCCAATGCGAGGAGCGTCAAAGTCTTCATAGTGAGAAACTTGACGCTCACCGTGAGCAGAGGCTCGAAAGGGCAGTCCTGAAGGGCTTTCAGCACCATGGACAAGTCCCACGGAGGAATAGAGGGAGGGCGTGAAGGATTCAGCCTCCGCGCACCTCTTAAAAACCTAATGACCAGATCGTGCTGACCTACAGATCTACCGTCTATGGGTGCGTGATGCGCGGATATTGCCGCGATATCTACTTTAATAGTAGATGGTGACAGCCTCTTCTCCAAGCGGTGCTGGAGATATGAAAGCACAATACTGATCAAGCATTCTCGGGGGTCCTCTCGTTGAGAGGTACACCACACAACAAACAGGTTCCATTTCAGCGTATACGCCTGTCTCGTAGACGGCGCTCGCGCTGCAGCTATGGTGTTAGATACCGCCTGGGGTAAATCACCTAGAACCTCCGCGCCCCGTCCAGAGACCACACATGGAGGTTCCACAGATCGGGACGGGGGTGCCATAATGTGCCCCCTTCTTGAGACAGAAGGTCCCTCTTCAGGGGAATCCTCCAGGGAGGGGCTGTCGCGAGGAGAGTGAGCTCTGGAAACCAACTCCTGGTGGCCCAATATGGAGCAACTAAAATAATTTTCTCCTCGTCCTCCCTGACTTTGCACAATGTTTGCGCAATGAGGCTCACTGGGGGAAATGCGTATTTGCGAAGACCTCTCGGCCAGCTGTGTGCCAATGCATCCACGCCGAGTGTTCCCTCGTTCAGTGAATAGAATAGGCGACAGTGGGTTATTTCTGGAGATGCAAACAGATCTATCTGCGCTCTGCCGAAACGTCTCCAAATCAGCTGGACCGACTGAGGGTGGAGTCGCCACTCGCCGGGGCGCGCTGCTCGAGAAAGCGCGTCTGCCGCTGCGTTGAGCGACCCCGGGATGTGAATGGCACGAAGAGACCTCAAATTCTTCTGACTCCAAAAGAGGAGATGGCGGGCAAGATGCGACATGTGACGAGAGCGCACTCCGCCTTGGCGATTGATATACGCAACAGTCGCAATGTTGTCTGTGCGAACTAATACATCTTTGCCTCTCAACTCGCTGCTGAAGCGGACGAGCGCAAGATATACAGCCCACAGTTCTCGGCAATTTATGTGCCAATGCAGCTGGGGTGATGTCCACACTCCTGAAGCTGCAAGCTCGCCGTACGTGGCTCCCCACCCCGTGTTGGAGGCATCTGTGCATACTATTGCATGTCTGGAGACCTGCCTCAGTGGCACCCCCGCCCTGAGAAAGGCTGGGTCTGACCACGGGGTGAAAGTGAGACGGCATTTCGGTGTGATCGTGACACGGTGAAAGCCGGTGAGCCACGCTCTCCTCGGGACTCGGTCGTGAAGCCAATGCTGAAGCGGTCTCATATGTAGCAAACCGAGCGGTGTAACAGCTGCGGCTGCTGCCATATGCCCCAGGAGTTTCTGAAATTGTTTCAGAGGGACCGCAGTCCTGCCCGAAAATGTATTCAAGCAAGCCAGAATCGACTGAACGCGCGCCTCCGTGAGACGTGCTGTAAGATTGACCGAATCCAACTCCATGCCGAGAAAAGAGATCTTCTGTGTAGGACACAGTTTGCTCTTTTCTCGGTTGACCTGAAGACCGAGACGGGCGAGGTGTTTGAGCACCCGATCCAGATGGGAGCAAAGCATCTGACGCGACTGTGCTATAATAAGCCAATCGTCGAGGTATGCCAGGATGCGAACACCGCTCTCTCTGAGGGGCTTTAAAGCCCCCTCTGCGACTTTCGTGAAGACGCGGGGAGAGAGAGAGAGCCCGAACGGTAAGACTTTGTACTGGTATGCCTGACCCTCGAACGCAAAGCGAAGAAACGGCCTGTGTCGGGGAAGTATTGAGACATGAAAGTACGCGTCCTTCAGGTCGATGGCTGCAAACCAATCCTGTGGGCGAATGCATTGAAATATGTTTTTCTGCGTAAGCATTTTGAACGGCATCTTGTGAAGTGCTCGATTCAGAACGCGCAGATCCAGGATCGGTCGCAACCCGCCGCTTTTCTTGGGTACAATAAAGTAAGGGCTGTAAAACCCTGACCTCATCTCGGCTGGAGGAACCGGCTCGATCGCATCCTTCGCCAATAGGACGGCAATCTCTGCACGTAGTACGTGCGCATCGGCGGGTTTCACTAAAGTGAAACGAATGCTCGTAAATTTGGGAGGTCGGCGGGCGAATTGTATTGCATAGCCGAGACGGATCGTGCGTAAAAGCCAACGCGACGGGCTGGGAAGTTGCTGCCAAGCTTCCAGATACCGAGCGAGGGGAATTAACGGCACGATCGTAGTACCCGCGGCGAGCGGAACAGGGGTGCTCGATGACGCGCTCTCTTGGGCTGCGTTGATATGTATATTGTGTAAATGAGCACTCACCAGACTCCGCTGATGGATGGCTGCGCGGAGAAGACCCTGATGAAGATGTCTCGGTGCGCTCGACACATCCGCTGGCGAAAGAGGAGAGGGAGGACGTAGGGTTATGAGCCCATCCGTCACCCCCGGCTGCCTCTGAAGACCTGGAGGAGGAAGAGGAATTCGCTCTTTTTGTGGTTTTGTGGGTGCCGGCTGAAAAGCCGGCGGAACGGAAATTAAAGAAAACCAAGGATTCCCCACCCGGTCCTCCTCCGGGGGGGGGAGTGGTGCGTTCACCATCTCCCGAAGAGCGATCCCCTCCACCTCCAGGTCGCCCGTCTCAGGGCCGCTTGGATTTACGCTTTCCACCAGGCTTAGCGGGCTGAGAGGGCGGGGCGGGCTGCTGACGGCTGGTTCCTCGCTTCCTAGGAGGGCCCCGATGAGGAACGGAGGCGGCCGCCGCTGCAGGACGCCCTCGGCGAGGGGCAGACTGAGGTGCCGACGTCGACGGGGCAGGTGTTGGTCTCTTCCGACGCGGCATGATGTTGGCAAGGGTCTCAGTCTGCTTCTGGGTGGCTGAGACTTGTTGTGCGAAGTCTTCTACTGCCTTGCCGAACAGGCCGGTCTGGGACACCGGAGCATTCAAGAGCCGGGTTTTATCGGCGTCTCTCATGTCCGCCAGACACAGCCAGAGGTGGCGCTCCTGGACCACCAAAGTGGACATAGCACGACCGACGGCCTGTGCGGTGGTCTTAGTCGCACGTAGCGCCAGATCCGTAGCCGCACGTAGGTCTTTAAAGACCGCCGAATCGTGACCTCCCTCGTGCAGGTCCTTCAGAGCCTTAGCCTGATGAACCTGCAACAAAGCCATGGCATGTATGGCTGAGGCTGCCTCCCCACAAGCCCGGTATGCAGACTCCGTCAGAGCTGACGAATGTCTGCAGGCCTGTGAGGGAAGGGTCGGACGGTCCTTCCAGTAGGAAACGCCGGCAGGACACAACTGCATCGCTACCGAACGCTCCACTGTCGGGATACCGGCATACCCTTTAGCAGCCCCGCCATCGAGGGAGGTGAGGGGTGATGGCTGATGCGGCCGGTTCCGGGAGGAAAACGGGGTTTTCCACGACCGAGTCAGCTCATCATGCACCTCGGGAAAGAAAGGTACTGGAGGGGAAGACTGTGAAGCCCGTGCAGCCCCAAAGTACCAATCATCTAGGCGGGACGGTACGGGAGGGGGAGGAGCTCTCCACTCCAACCCGACCGTCTCCGCAGCCCGAGCGAGCATGGCAGTCATCTCCGGATCGAGATCGGGGACCGCAACCCTTCCCGAAGGAGGGAGAGGATCCGGATCAACGTCCGAAAATGACGGCCCCCCCTCCGATGCTACGATAGATATCGAATCCTCGGGAGGCCCGACAGAGGTAGAAAGCGACGCAGAACGCGCGCTCTCCGTCTCCATCGGGACCTCGGATGGTTGCGGATCCGGTGGCTGAGGGCTGCTGGACGGACCAGCTCGCCGATTCAGCACCGTGAGGCGGAGGTCGTCTCTCCGTAGCTTCACAGCCGCCTTCTTAGGGGCGATCAGCAACGGAGGGCGGCGTTCCCGGAGAAACGCCACACGACCCCGCAGATCCGCAAGAGTCAAGCTCTCGCAAGCGGAGCATGTCCCTCCCACGAAAGCCGCCTCAGCGTGCTGGAGACCCAAACACGAGAGACAGCGATCGTGTCCATCACGAGGAATCATATACTTATCGCATCCAGGAGTCGAACACGGACGAAAAGACATCTTTAAAAAGACGCTTAACGCCCGTGAGCAGTGAACGGCTGTCTTTAAAAAGACGCAAGTTCAACTGCAGCTCTTTTAGGGGAAATCACTCTTTTAGCTGTGTAGTTGATGAAGCACACAGGGAGGAGAACGCACACACTCAACTAAAAAATGTGAAAGAGATCACAAAAAGATAGGGAGGTGGAAACACTCGCGAGCCCCGCTGTGGTGCCTTCGCCCAACCAACTAGCACGCCGAGATCTATTCCTTTAGAGAGAGCAGCTTCTCGTGAGCAGTGTCACTGCCAGCTTTCGAAGCTAAAAAAGCTGATTTGATAACTGCACCTGCCGCTCATTAAATACCTGCGCGGCGGGGCGGCGCCGGCAGATGCAATTATCTGCATGCCAAGTTCATTGGCGTTTTAAAGGTTTCTCGAAGCAGATAGGTCACCCGCGAAGCGGTTCCCAATTCGTCGGTCACGACGTGACGTCGTAGTGACCGACTGAAAGGGAACTACTATAGTTATTAATACTTACAAGACACCGCTGCTGAGAGCAGCAATAACAGATAAGAGTAAAACATGATTAGAGATGATCTGAGCTACTGTAGATTAAACTGTTTATATTGACTGATGTTCTCATAAGGCTGGGTGTGTGGGAAGGGGGGGGGGCATTTTGCATAAATCACATTAATGTAATTCATCCTCTGTTCTGAGTAAGTCTAGAGGATATCTAGGGTTAGTACAATTATGTTAGTAATAAAAAATAAAGTTTGTTATATCAAAGATTTTATTGTATCATACACTGAAGCCTCTAAATAGATCAATCCCTAAGACATTCTGCTTGCATTTGCAATTATTGCTCAACTGAAATTACAAACACATATGAAGGTGTATTCTCTGAATGACACAGCACATACAAATCCGGCCTATGACCTCTGAACCATTCCCAGTCATCCAATGTCATAGTGTATCATTTCTCAACCATGTTTCACACAAACATTTCCCATTTTAAACCCTTCAGCTTTCTTTAGAGTTCTTTAGGGCATGAAACAGATCAGATAAAAGACACATTCAGTATTATTGTACCTGCAGGAACAAAGAGAAAGACAGTCTTAGTACTTATTTCTTCAGGGTGTGTGAATGTTACATACTTAAAATGTCCCCATCACACAAAATTATGTATTACTTTTAAACAAATCAAATGAAACTTGACATACTTTTTAAAAATAATAAAAAAAATTGTACTTGAAATGTATATAAAGGAACTCTCAAAGAAATTACACTTGGTGTCGTGTATTACTTACTACTTATTATTATTTTTTCAGTGAATAAAGGAATGGAAATACAATTGTTAATTGCCTAATTTAATTAAAACATTATTATATCAGTTATTATCTCATGTAGCAGTAATTATTAAGGAAAAGTTTTTTTCACTGAAAAAAATAATTCATTCAATTTACAATTTTTTTAAGGTCAGAGGCGATTCTAGGGTCTATGGGGGCCCCAAGCAGAAAATTCCCTGTGTGCAAGAAGTGTGCAACACTTCTATACAATGTCCTTTGCTTAACCCATTATT
The DNA here is from genome assembly GCF_030506205.2 of Paramisgurnus dabryanus. Classification (NCBI taxonomy): domain Eukaryota; kingdom Metazoa; phylum Chordata; class Actinopteri; order Cypriniformes; family Cobitidae; genus Paramisgurnus; species Paramisgurnus dabryanus. The sequence continues at coordinate 30,189,638 of NC_133339.1, forward strand.
CTACAGTGCAACAGTTACTGCGAAAGATACATAATAATGTAATCATCATCATACCTAACATTATAACATGTTTAGATGCATAAATGGCATAACATGTTTGGAAATAATGACAGCAGAGAAATATTTTCTACATTAAACAATGATAGCAATGATTAATAACTTATTTTTACAAGAATATTTTAAGAAACCAGTCATTTTACAGTATGACTGCTATTCTAAATAATCTCAGTCATAGTTACTTCTAACTGTGTCCTAGAGTTAAATATTAGTAAACTAAATATTAATTTAATATCTGAAAATACAGAACAGTATAACGCATACATCTGTTGATTTTCTCAACAACAATGCAATTCTATAGACTTGACAAGAGGTTTTCCTGAGATTTTTCCTCAAAAGTTTGAGACCTGAAAGGGTGAGGATGTAATTTGTCTTACCTCACTTAAACTCATCATCTTTCCTTTCTTCTTCCCTTTCCCTGCTTTGCACAAAACATTTCTGATGTCCATCTACAGAAGCCAATAATGATCGAGTCAAAATAGGATTAGCATTGTTATTTAGAAACTTCCTTTAGTCTCGTGATGTTTTCGTAAGCTAACTCACTCGCGTGGCGTCTTTTGATTTCGGTTGTGCGCGAATGAACGCAAAGATGCGCGCGGACATGAATACCTGCGTGCACGCGTCATTGCGACTGCTTCGTCGCTTTTACAAGCGTAAATTGGGTAACTACATTGCATATAGATCTGTTTTTGCCGCGATTGTCTTTGTAAAGGATTGCACTAGTTAACTGCTTACATTTAAACTTGATATTTACACTTGGGCACAAAAGATTTACACTGGGGCACGTGCCTGACTGGAGCTGGACCGGACACATTAAACCACATGTGCGTACAGAGGGCTGCTCACTTTAGCACCTTTTTGCGGTTAAATTGTTTTAAATCACTTGAGTGTTAACATTTGCAAGCCTTTGAAACACGTGCAAATGATAAACTTTTCCTATTTAAATTTGCTTATTAATCTGGGAATCACATGCGAGCCGAACCGTGGGTCGTGATCCGTACGGATCAACTGAAACATCACGACTGAACGATACAACGTCACCCATTCGCTACGTTCAATTTCGAAACTGGCAAGTTATCCACCTGGGTTGGATTTTGACTGGGCTAAGCCAATGTCAATCAACATTCCATCCAATCGGAATTTTGATATGCAGTCATGTTGAGTATTTATGTTCATCTACCGGGTGTAGCTGGCCATCCGAGAAACAAACTCGGGGGCCCTCTAGTGGCTCGGGGCTCCAAGCAGTTGCCTGCCTTGCCTGTTGACAAGGTGCGCCTCTGTTTAAGGTAATTGGTTGGAATCGATTTATTTAAGCTACATTTAAACAAAAGTTGTTTTGTTTTGTTTTTCTAAATTTTTTTGTTTAAATGTAGCTTAAATAAATTGATTGCGACCACATACCTTAAAGTTGAATGAATAAATTGAATGAATAATTTTTTTCAGTGTTGTCAATTAACACAAGAGAAGGAATTTAAGAAGCAAGTATTTATTTACACTTGAATGCAAATATGCAATCTTATCAAAGAGCAAAATTTGAACACACAGATACACCCGGAGCAGTGAGGGAGCAATGTCCCAAGTTGCAACCTGCCAATAACTATCGGATTACAAGCCCGACTCTCGAACCATTAAGCCACAACTGCCCTATTTAGCTGTTTAACTGGGTTTATATCAAAAAACTGTCATCTATCAATGTTTTTTCTATTGATTATTTGAGTCAGTGTGTGTTATAATCAAATCCAGATTAACAGGATATGTAAAATATGTAAAATGTCAAATATATTATATGTAAAACAACAGCAGGGTTTACAGGAAGACCGACAATGCTAATCTGTTTATCATCCTCTGCTGCCACCTTTTGACCTCCAGTGGCACGAGATCAAACGTTCAGTTTTTTAAAGCAGTTTTTGTTCAGCTTTATAAGTGTTTTGTGTTGCTGTGTTTCTCTTGCACAGTAATACACGGCTGTGTCCTCTGCTGTCAGTCCTGACAGTTTCAGATATGTCATACTCTTTGAGTTATCTCTGGTGACTTCGATTCGCCCTTCAAAAGATTTGGAGTATTCATTGCCTGTACTTCCCATCCAGACGAGTGGTTTTCCAGCTTGCTGTCTGATCCAGTGCATGCTACAGCAGCCAAAGCTGAATCCAGATCCACGACAGGAGAGAGTCAGAGTATCTCCAAGTTTTTTCTGAACTGTGCTTTCAATTGACTCCATACTTTGACATTTTATACCTTAAAAAGTTTAGTAAATCAATAAGGCTTAATTTAGAATATATTCATTTAGAACAATTACAAACATTTTTCATTGTAAAACTTACAGGTTAGGCTGCATGAGAGCAGTAGTATACAGAGTGTGTTCTTCATCTTCTAGTGCTGATGTAATCGGATCCAGTCTGATCAGAGGCACATAAATACATGAAGTGAGTGTACAGGGTTGATTTGCATTGAGAGGTCACAAGGTGCAGTCATGACTGGAATGTTAAAAATCTGTTTTTTCATTCACTTATAAAATACATTCTACAGTACTTTATGTCTAATATTGAATCATCTGTACACTGAAAAAAACTAACTTTTGGGTGTAGTAATATATATTAGATTAACTCTCATAATTTCTACGTAATAATATTAACATTTATTGAGAACTAGATTTTCCTAAGTAAAATGATGATAAATACATAATTAATTTATGTAGAAAATTAACTGTGTAGGAATAGTAAGTCGTATTAGATATTTTCTTGTATTATTTAACTGTTTTATAGTCATTGCACATAGCCCTAAAATAATTAAGTAAATTTTTATCAAAATCTTTAGAGATTAAAGTAAAAAATCTTAGTTAATTTAACTTAAGAATATTAAATACATTAAACTAAAAAAATCAAGTAAAATTAACTTAAATTTATTTGCACATGTTGTAAGGAACACCCACAATCCTTTGCACTTGAATATTTTTTAAGCTTTATCACAGAATAAGAACTGATAAGAATTTAACTACTTAAATATTTGTTACTAAAATGTCATAAAGGTTTAAGCTCTTATATTATTGATGTTGTTTTGTTGTAAATGATAGTTTTGTGAAGTCACCAGACTACTTATAATCAGTCATGAATTTTGTTTTATAATGCCATTTATAACACTAAAAATAACTAAGTCCATAGAACTATGTTAAAGAAAATAACAAACAGTAAATACAATTTATTTAATATTTTTAGGACAGCAATGCTTCAATTTAAAAAAAAAACTAATAGTCTTTACCGAAACGATTAAAATAAATGAACTTCAAAAAAAGAATGAAGTAACATTTACTTAATTATTTAAAATATGTTTTTCATGCATTATTAAGTAGATTTTATTTGATTTTAGTAGGTACGCTGTACTTAAAAAAAGCAGTGAATTTTACTTAAAAAAAGTTTGTGCAAATTGTAAGGAGGATTTTTTAAAGTAAATTTTACAAGTAGTTTTTTTTCAGTGTAAATGGAATACAAAAAATAAGATATTTGTTTTAATTGTTGTCTTGCATTAATGTCTATTCAAGTAAATATATTCTGCTTATTATTTTGGTACTATGCTGTAGGTTCAGTTAAGTAAATTAACAAATAAAAAATACAATAAATGTGTGTAATCCTGTTATTTCTGTTTTACTATATAAAATATTGTTATAGTGTTTTTGTACAGGGAGGCTGTATCTGTCACTGTGTTGTCTGGCACAATAATACACAGCTGTGTCTTGAGCTTGAATATTGTTTCCTTTCAATGTTATTGTATTACTGGAGGTGTCTCTGGTAATGCTGAACTTGTTTTTCAGTGAATCTTTGTAATATAAGCTTCCATCAGTATAGATCATCCCCAATCCACTCCAGAGGTTTTCCTGCAGGTTGACGGATCCAGGCTGTAGTATAGCTAGTTACTGAATAAGAGACTTTACAGTCGATAGTTAGAGAGCCATCGGGCCGAACGGTCAGGAACTCAGGTTGAGAGAGTTAATCTGCATTAATACCTGTTAGAAATGTAATAATAAAATGGCTGTGAGGCTTATCTTCAATTATCACAATCTGTAATAATGATCAGAAACATTACTCACAGTTGACACTTGCTAAGAGAAACACTGTAAGTGCAGAGAACATGATGTATTTTTAAAGAGAGTTTCATTGAAAATGAGCGAGATCTTCCCACCCTCCAGTGATCAGAGGAATATAAACTGATTCATGCCCACTGTTTACATATGGAACAGACGATTTACATAAACACAGTTATTATTATTATATACTTATTTGCATCATTATAAATGAGCTGAATGTAAGCATGATCTTATTTCACAGAAGACTGTAAATAAAGTGTTTTATACATTTTATGACTGCTTATTATTATTATTAAATATTGTAGATATTTTGTGAATATGTTAATGCCCATATAGTTGTTAGACAGTTTTGCTGAAGGCTTACTGTACATTATTGTTTAGAATTTTCTCTGGTTAAATGTTGAAGGGTTTGGGGTAAATACTTATCAGTTTATTTCTTTTAAGTCCACTGCATACCATAACATATGTTTTACTGTAGACATATTTAAACAACAAAAGCTGCCTTGTTTCGATGAGAATCCGATTATTGAAAAGGAAGCAACAGCATGTTATGTAAGTAGTATCTGATGAAACAGAAATACAACACATTGTAGCATATTGTGATGATGATTCAAATAAAGCAGAAGACAAAATCTTGTTTGGATTTATTAAAAAAATTATGAAAAAAACAGAGTTGTGCCACCGGAAGTCCAGAAGCTCGCCCGTCACGTGATTCATGGCGATTTCAGTTAGTTCCTAGAAGCCCATAGTGAGCAAATGAAATACATTGAGTTAGAGGCAAAGAGCTGTGATTTTTCTTAATTTATAGTCAAGAAACGAATTTTTTTTACAATATTTATATATCACATCAAAATGTGAATGTAGTATTGTTATGTAGTTGTATAAACAATGTTTTTTGACAAATTAAATTCACCAATATAGGAATATTTGTATGGTCATCTGCTGGTATGTCCCTTGTTAACATGTTTTACTCTGCCTTTAGTAACTTTAAAGCTTTAAAATGCATCACACTGTGTACTAATGTAAGTTTATGCCTGTTAATAATATACAAAGTGAATGTGCTGTGTATGTAACTCATACTGGTTTAATTTATTAATATACAAAGCACAACATAAAAAAAGACTTACAAAGCACTTTGTTTAATTTATTATAAATTATAATAATATTTCTGACTTAGTGTAGTTTTCTTTTTGTTGTTAATATAAACATCTTATGGGAAATAACATCATCATCACTTTAAATGATTACTAATCTCTTAACTATGTAAGTATACATTTGACAAGTTATTAATTAATTAATTCATTTTATTTTATTTATTAACCAGCAAAACCACAGTGTCAAAAACACTCCACCCATACGTTTGATGCATAAATATGCACTTTATACCAGCATCACTTTATTTAATAGCCTCTCTAATTACACAATATTTGGAAACAATAAAGAGTGTTTGCACAACGTGTCATCGCCACTGTACCATGATAGGATAGAAATGAAGCAGCCTGGAGAGAAATCGCGCTGGAAATTCAAATGCCAGGTACTCGTCTCCTTTGTTTTTTCTTCTTTTTATGCTCGAGACAAGTTATGATTAAAATGAACAGTAGATGTTGTTTCAGTTTGTTAGCCTTCGCTTCAGCATGTGTTTTCCCAGCCGTCGTCAATCGATGACGTAAAACTACGGACGCGTTTGTTTGCGTGCGTCCGATTTTTAAAAGTCTTTAAACTCGTACAGTCTGACATTGATGGAAACTGAGATCATACAATGTGACATGGACTTTACTACGATATTGATCGCACAGTGTGGCAAGCAACAATCCTAAAGGACTTTTTAAAATCGCACAGTGTATACCGGGCTTTACTCGGGCAATCAGTACAGGACATTGCTGGTTTATTTTGGCTTATATAGTAAGTTATATCAAGTTATGTAACCTAACTGTCATGGTTCTGCCATCTTGTCCTTTGTTTAATCTAGTCTTGTGGCAGAATCATGACAGACCCATGTTTTGTGTGGGTTCACGTGGTCTTAGTATTGGTTTACTGGACCACGTGTTCCCTGTGTCTTGTCTCTTTTACCCCGCTCCCTTGTCATCCTCCTCATTATTGTTTGATTCTTATCACCTGCTCCCCTCTTGATTTGTTACCCTATTTAATCCTCTTGTTTTCATTGTCCTGTGCTTGTGCATTGTGTATCATTCTTGTGAGTACTCTGTCTAGTTAAAGTCAAGTCAAAGTCAAGTTTATTGTATATTTAGTGTTCTGTCTAGTTTAGTGTGATCTTGTTTAGTGTTATAGTGTGTAGTCTTGTATCTTGTCTAGTTTAGTGTTCACTCCTTCTGTCTTAAGTCATCCTGTTTATATTGTTTTGCCCCCTCGTGGGTTTTATTTTCTGTTTTGTATAATAAAAGTCTTCAGTGTTCATCTCTGTCTGCACTTGGGTTCATCCTTCACTCATCCTCATAACACTAACAGCTCAGGTTAGCTGATAAAGTAGCATCAGAGTATATAAACATTTGTGCTTGCCTTTGAGTTGCGGGATGACCCTCCTGCAATCGCACATCACTTTTGTTTGGATTGTAGCATCACATGTTTAACAAAGGGTCCCTTGACTGAAGCAAATGTGATATGCATCCATATGTTTGCTCTTTATCTCTTCTTTCAGACCAGACGCAAACTTTTCTCTACAGTTTATGACATACGCAGCACGCAGATGTCCCGCTACGGTGGCTCAACGCAAGCCATACAGCGTTTGACATCAAAGTACCGTGAGACCAGACTTCTCCATATGCATTTGATTCGCTCTCGCAGTACTTTGATTTCATACGATTGCTCTGCGCAGCGCCAAATGGAAGTCCCTCAGTTGTGTGTCTGCGTGTAACCTCGTGACCACAGATTCTATCCATCATCACCCTCTGACACTTTCGTCTCGTTTTTATTTGACGAATAAACAATGTAGCGAGTAACGTTAAGTGTCATTTCAAATGTAGTGGAGTAAAGAGTACAAATACCCAATCAAAAATGTAATTTAGTAGAGAGTAAAAGTTGCCTATATTTTTGATACTCAGTACAAGTACAAAGTAGCCCAAAAAATACTTAAGTACAGTAACGAAGTACATTTACTCAAGTACTTTACACCTCTGGATTAAACTTAAGACGCACGTGATTGTTGTCATCAGTGAGGCGACCAATCACGTAAAGCTGTGTCGTCATCACAACTCCGTGCAGCCGCTCTGGAGAAGCTGCACCGGCTGAGCTAGCCGGCTACTCTCGAAACGCTCTCGCGGTACTTAAAAACCATATGACACAGTCACGTGCCTGCAGCGCCCGCTGATGTCGGACAAAAATACTAACCGGAATGCACTGCTTCAAGTCAGCCACCGATCGGTCTGCGCAGCGCCGCATGAAGTTGAACACACCTATTGGCTCTGAGCGTTGCTTACGGGCCCGGACCAATCAGGGGCCCGCCCGACGGGAAGAATTTGATTGACAGTTGGCGGGCCCTATCACATCTTCGTTGCTATCCGCTGTTCCCAGGCTTTCTCACGGGTTTTCAATAGGCAGCCGGATGACGTCAAAGTTCCGCCAGAGCGATTTAAAAGCAAACTCCTCCGTATGGTTTCACGAATCACTCTCACTGTAGTTTGACGTAACCCGGCTATCAATTCTTGCGGCGCATGAAGTCGAACAAGCCATCGCCCAATGAAATCACCGCTAGCGATAGAGCCCAACTAATCACAGCCCAGAGTTTCTGTGCACGTTTGAAATCGGCTGGTTTGTATATTTTGTTTCTTAGCACAGACAAGAAACGATAACACTTTAAATACCCAAACACTACACCAGACCCCTTAAGCAAAGCACAAAGTGTAGCAGTAAGTAAACACATGATTTTAAACAGTATGGATCGATCCTGCGTATGTAATGATTGAGCTGTGTTTTGCCTGAAGTTTAGAGCTGCTGTGTGCATCCCATCCAGAACTAAAGGCCGGAAAATGTCTCTACAAATTATAATGTTGTTATAATGTAACGCTATAGCCTATAATGTAAGTGAGCATCTTTTATATGTATTTAGACCTAGGTGTATGTGTGTGTAGTAATAGCAATGAGTAACAAAATGTTATAGTGTGCTGTCACCAGCAGTGTTGTTTCATATGTTATGGTGCGCTGTCACCGATGTTATGTTTTTGTTGTGGTGCGCGTAGGCTATTTCTGATTTTGTCAGTCATCTCATGTCTCTATGATCCTGTCCTGTCTCATTCATTGTAGCCTGCTTGTGGACATTGTGTCATCACGTGCTGTAGTAAAGGGCCCGCCTTGATAATCCTGCTTAGGGGCCCGGTGTTGGCTCGTTACGCTACTGATGGTATAGGCATATTTTCTTAAATAATTACTTAATAGTTTACTTAATACTGTGATGATGAGTATTTTTCTTACATAAATCTGAACAAAATGAGATTACATAAAAAAAGCATGTAACAACTTCCTCCAATGAAAAATGTGAACTAGTGTTGCTGTGAAAACATTATCCTAAAAATGTACTTTTTATTATACTTTATTGTTGGATTTTGTGTAAATTTAAGACAGTGAAAAAAGGAGAGAGAGAAAGGACTGATGGCCTGATTTATTCTTATAATGTACTTCACAATTAAAATATTACAATTCACACACTCAAAATTTTTTTGTTCATTCAACATAATTGAATTAAGGAAAACTTTTCCATGAAATTAGTTTTGGCTTGTACAACAAGAATACAAATAGTTAATTTAAACTAATAATTTTTTGTTGCACCAACTTAATAAATATATGATTATCAGCTCAACAACTTGTTAGTACTTTATTTCAACAAAAGAAATGAATGTGTCAGATAAATGATACATTCAAAATATGTAGTATTAGTGAACAATTTAAGGGAACGATTCATGTCTTTTCTTTATGCAGTGTGTAAATGCTCCTTAGAAAGTTCCAATTAAAGGATTTAATGAAGGGAAACATAAAAATTGACAAATTAGGAAAAAATGGTAAACAAGAACAGATCAAACCCAGGTGTGTGTGAAATTTGGCAAGCTAATCAAAACAGTGAATATTCTGTTTACCTCTATTCTCTCAGTCCTTTGGTAAATGGAAAAAACATAGAGCAGGATCTAACACAGCCATTTTCTCAACAAATGTCGTTTTACTGGGGTCATATAAGAGAACTCAACCTCAATGATCAATGATTTAAATGATGGAGTGATTTCTCTGCTGGTTATTTGATTTAGCCCAAATTAAAACCTGATAAATAAAAAGGATTTCATATGATATAGTAAAAAGAGTAAAATAAAGTTAAACAACAACATGGTTAATAGTAAGATGCCAACAAATTATGTTGATCTCCATCCATTCATTCTCTATATCGCTTATTCTTAATGGGGTCACAGGTTGTGCTGTAGCCTTTACCAGCTGCTGTATCTTAGACACTTACAATCATATGCCATGATAAGATTTACTTATCATCCTCTGCTGCCACCTGTTGAGAGGCAAGAGATTAAATGTATCAGTCTGCTCAAAGCAGGTTTTGTTCAGCTTTATAAGTGTTTTGTGTTGCTGTGCTTCTTTTGCACAGTAATACACGGCTGTGTCCTCTGCTGTCAGTCCTGACAGTTTCAGATATGTCATACTCTTTGAGTTATCTCTGGTGACTTCAATTCGCCCTTCAAAGGATTTGTAGTAATCATGGCCTGCACTATTATAATAAACACGTCCCATCCAGACGAGTGGTTTTCCAGCTTGCTGTCTGATCCAGTGCATGCTGCAGCAGTCAAAGCTGAATCCAGATCCACGACATGAGAGAGTCAGAGTATCTCCAGGTCTTTTCTGAACTGTGCTTTCAATGGACTCCATACTTTGACATTTTATACCTAAAAAGATTATTTTAGAACATTTAGAACAAGAAATATAATTATCTAGAAGAAATAATCACAGGTTTGATGGTAAAACTTACAGGTTAGGCTGCATGAGAGCAGTAGTATACAGAGTGTGTTCTTCATCTTCTAGTGCTGATGTAATCAGATCCAGTCTGATCAGAGGCACATAAATACATGAAGTGTGAATACAGGGTTGTTTGATTTGCATTGAGAGGTCACAAGATGCAGTCATGAAAAACAATCTGTTTTTTTCATTTACTGATATTATATGTCTCATTTCTTCTATGTGAAACAAAAATATATATATTTTTTTATTGTTGGTTGTGTCTCTTGTATACATTAATGCTCATGCAGTTTATTGTGTCAAATAGATAATATAATCAATATTAAAGTATGTGTGAATGCTGCTTCATAAATTCAAACAGGGCTTTCATATTCAATGTTACTGTATTACTGGAGGTGTCTCTGGTGATGCTGAACTTGTTTTTCAGTGAATCTTTGTAGCCTAAGTTTTCATTCCAGTAGATCAACCAAATCCACTCCAGAGTTTTTCCTGCAGGTTGCAGGCTGTACCATAGCTATTAAGTGAATTAGAGACTTTACAGCAGTGGTGGCTGGTGACTTCTCTTTCGAGGGGAGCGGATTCAAAATAAGTCATGTGTGTTGCTCGTCATTTAAAAATATGTGTTCATTGCGTCATGTGAACCATGTGCATCATGCGTCTTGTGAAAATACGTGCCTGCTGCACATGCGTCGAAAGGGTTTATGATAAAAGAGACACTCATGTTCACAAAACACTCGCAAGACACTAACTTAACAGTAAACAGTAAACCTGAGCGTTACTTTTATCATAAACCCTTTAGACGCATCTGCAGCAGGCACTTATTTTGACAAGACATGTGATGCATGCTTCACATGACGCAGCAAACACATATTTTGAAATTATGAACCACACACATGACGGGCTACATACATGTTGTGACAAGTTTTGCATCGTGCACCATGAAAAAGTCACCGACCGCCAGCCACTGCTTTACAGTCAATAGTTAGAGAGCCATCAGGTTTAACACACAGGAACTCAGGCAAAGAGTTCATCTGCATTAAAACCTGTTAGAAATGTAATAACAAAACGGCTTTGAGGCTTATTTTCAGTTACCACGCTTTATCAAAATCTGCAATAATTATCAGAAACATTACTCACAGTTTACACTTGCTAAAGCAACACTATATATTTGGAAGAAACAGTACAGCATCTTTAAACATCAACCTGCGCCCTTGACACACTTTTTTCAAAAGTGTCTTTAACTGTTTAGAAGCAGATCTCCTAGAAGTGGTAAATTCATCACTTATCTAAACTGCAGTTGTTAAGCCCCTCCTGAAAAAGAGCAACTTGGATAACACTGTGTTGAGCAACTACAGACCAATCTCAAATCTTCCTTTCATAGGCAAGATCATTGAAAAAGTTGTTTTCCATTAGCTGAACAAATTCTTAATTTCTAATGGTTACTTTGACATTTTTCAATTTGGTTTCCGACCACACCACAGTACAGAGACAGCGCTCATAAAGATAATAAATGATATTCGCCTCAATACAGACACAGGCAAACTATCAGTGCTGGTGCTACTCGACCTCAGTGCTGCTTTTGACACTGTCGATCACAACATACTTCTTGACCGGCTGTAAAACTGGGTCGGCTTTCTGGGATGGTCCTAAAATGGTTCAGGTCATACTTAAAAGGGAGAGGTTATTATGTAAGTATAGGTGGCCATAAATCTGAGTGGACATCCATGACATGCGGAGTCCCGCAAGGCTCAATTCTAGCGCCACTCCTGTTCAACCTGTATATGCTCCCACTAAGCCAAATAATGAGAGAGAACCAAATTGCCTATCACAGTTATGCAGACGACCCTCAGATCTACTTAGCTCTATCCCCTAACGACTACAGCCCCATTGACTCCCTGTACGAATGCATTGATGAAGTTAACAGTTGGATGTGCCAAAACTTTCTTCAGTTAAACAAAGAGAAAACTGAAGTCATTGCGTTTGGAAACAAAGATGAAGTGCTCAAGGTGAATGCATACCTTGACGCTAGGGTCAAACAACTAAAACTCAAGTCAGGAATCTTGGTGTGATTCTGGAGTCTGACCTTAGTTTCAGTAGTCATGTCAAAGCAATAACTAAATCAGCATATTATCATCTTAAAAATATTACAAGAATTATATGCTTTGTTTCCAGACAAGACTTAGAGAAACTTGTGCATGCTTTCAACACCAGCAGGGTGGATTATTGTGATGGCCTCCTCACTGGCCTTCCCAAAAAGACCATTAGACAGCTCCAGCTCATTCAGAACGCTGCTGCCAGGATTCTGAGCAGAACCAGAAAATATGAACATATCACACCAGTCCTCAGGTCTCTACACTGGCTACCAGTTACATTTAGAATTGATTTTAAAGAATTATTAACGGTATATAAATCACTCAATGGACTAGGACCTCAATACGTTTTGCTCATTGAATATAAACCCAACAGATCACTCGGATCATTAGGATCACATCAGCTAGAAATACCAAGGGTTCACTCAAAGCAAGGAGAGTCAGCTTTTAGCTATTATGCGAGTTGCAGATCAGATGTGCTCCAACAGTAGTCACATTCAAATCCAGACTCAAAACACATCTGTTTAGCTACCTCCAATTAAACACTGACAAAACAAAGGAAATGGTCATACACACATCCAAAACACCACCTACACTCAATTGCACACTCATCAGAGGAAAAACAGTTGAACGGGTCAACAGTTTCAAATATCTTGGACTCACCATAGACAATAAACTCAACTTCAATGAACATGCAATTACCACACACAAACGTGCACAGCAAAGGCTTTATGTCATCCGCAAATTGAAAGCACTATCTGTGGCCCCCATCTCCTTTTACTACTCTATAAAAGCATCATCCAACCCATTCTAATGTACTGTTCCCCCTGTTTCTTCACCCTGCTTACTGTCACCAGTAAAAACAGACTACTCAAAATCTCACACACAGCATCCAAGATAATCAACCTCCCCACCCCTTGCCTGTCAGAAATAAATGATCTAGCTATGACACGCCTGGCACGTGTCATAGTTAGCAGCCCGGACCACCCCCTTAACCAATTCTTCACTTTACTCCCATCTGGCCGCAGATATAAGGTACTGAACTGAAAAAAGGCCCATTTCAAAAAAAGTTTTGTCCCCACAGCTATCATAGCACTAAATAAGAATATGTAGATTTCACTGGTATTTCTGTATATTGCCCATGTCATGTTTATTCTTGTCTAGATGTCTATGTTTTCCATATGTTTTTCTGTACTATATGTGTGAGGATGGGTTATTTGTTATCTGTCATGTGTGGGAAGAGGGTTTATTTGTTATTTGTTATCTGTTGTACAAGTGGGAATAAGGGTTTATTTGTCATCTGCTGTATAAGGGTGTATTAGTTGTAATGTATGCTGTCCTGGACAACCTGACTGTGTGAAAACAATTATCCCTCTGGGGACAATAAAGAATCTAATCTAATCTAATCTTATCTAGCTATGCATTTACTGAATGAGCACTATGCTGCATCCGAACTGATTGCACTATATTTTATATGCACTATTTTAATTATTTTTATTTCTCTTGTTTTTATTCTTATTTTTAACTGTTTTACTTTTATTCCTGTTTTATTTCTTTTTCACACATTTAAACAGTTTTTATTAAAATCACATTTATTTTCTTTTAATTGATATTTTAAATTCATCTATCTTTGATTTCTTGTTTTCTCATTTCTATGTAAAGCACTTTGAATGACCTCTGTGTATGAAATGTGCTATACAAATAAACTTGCCTTGCCTATATTTGCTTAACTGTGTTGAAGGGTTTTTGGTTAATACTCATCAGTTTATAATGCAGAGCTTGAGCTGAAGATTTCACCCAAGTGCCTGTCTAATCTTAAAGAAAGCAAATATCAGTTTAATAATATACAAGTGACAACATGTTTTATTTTTATCTTTCTCCTTAAATTAATAATGAACTTATTGATGAAGTTTTTTATTTATTTAGGCTATTTATAGTATAATGTTTTATTATTGTTGTTAATTGTGAAAACCTGATGTATTTCAGTGATAATGTTTTTGTACACCCTTACGAAAAAGAAGTACACTTCAAGTAAATTTTATTAAGTATACTTAAGTAATGTTGGAGTATAGTTTTAAGTATACTTTATGTAGTAAGTGTACTAACATTTATGTTCTAGTAGTATACTTGTAAGTGTACTGCTTGAATACCGCTTGGGACTAAATTGGCCCACTTTTAGTATATAAAAGTATACTTCTAAGTGTACTATAAGTGTAAGAGTAGTCAACTTTAAGTGTACAACTAGTGCACAATTAGTTCTTCATTTGTAATGCAAGTGAACTCATGAGTATACTAGTAGTTTTCTAGACTTATACTTCAAGTGTACATGCAAATATTCTGTTAGTGTACTCTTAGTAAACTAGAAGTTACTTATTGTGTGCTGCAGGTATACTTCCAAGTGTTCTTTTAATATACTTTTAGTTAACTAGTAGTTTACTAGTCATATACTGAAAGTGTACATACAAGTGTTCTGTTAGTGTACTCTTAGTTAACTAGTAGGTTACTTATTGTGTGCTGCAGGTATACTTCCAAGTGTTCTTTTAATATACTTTTCGTTAACTAGTAGTTTATTAGTCATATACTTCAAGTGTACATGCAAGTGTTCTGTTAGTGTACTCTTAGTAAACTAGTAGGTTACTTATTGTATACTGCTTGTGTAACAAAGCACTTTGACACTGAGGATCCATCTGCAGGTTTTTATTAAACACACTCATATTCCAACAGGCAAGGTCAAACAACAGCAAACACAGCAATGTAGGGCAGGCAAATCTCGTAGTCATGAAACAGGCAAAATTGTCAGGACAGGCAACATACTCATAAACCGGGTAAAACAGATAAAGATCAATAAATACAGATAGAGATGCAGGCAGGCAAACCACTCAGCAATGACTGGTTCAAATCAAGACTTTGCACTGACTGAGTTTATATAGGCTGTCCACTGAGTTTCAGGTGGCAGACTAATCAGTCCAGGCATGCGGGATTATGGGAAATGGAGTCCAGAACGAAAGTTAATATTCAGGGGGTTCCGCCATATATATAGATATATATATACAACCTCAAATCAGAAAAAGTTGGGACACTGTAGAAATTGTGAGTAAAAAAGGAATGGAATAATTTACAAATCTCATAAACGTATATTTTATTCACAATAGAATATAGATAACATATCAAATGTTGAAAGTGAGACATTTTGAAATGTCATGCCAAATATTGGCTCAATTTGGATTTTATGAGAGCTACACATTCCAAAAAAGTTGGGACAGGTAGCAATAAGAGTATAAAAGTTAAATGTACATAAGCAACAACTAAAGGACCAATTTGCAACTTAATTGGCAACATGATTGGGTTTAAAAAGTGTGGCAGTGCCTCTCAGAAG
This sequence comes from Paramisgurnus dabryanus, assembly GCF_030506205.2. Classification (NCBI taxonomy): domain Eukaryota; kingdom Metazoa; phylum Chordata; class Actinopteri; order Cypriniformes; family Cobitidae; genus Paramisgurnus; species Paramisgurnus dabryanus. Next base: position 30,205,197 of record NC_133339.1, read on the forward strand.
TCAAGATGGGCAGAGATATTATATATTCTATTGTGAATAAAATATGAATTTATGAGATTTGCAAATTATTCCATTCCTTTTTTTACTCACAATTTCTAGAGTGTCCCACTGTAGTGTCCCATTATATATATATATATAATTTTTTTATTTTTGTTTGATTAGCTCACTGATAGCATACGAAAGATTTAGCTTCAAATTGAAAGTACAATTAAAAGGTATATGTCAAGTATAAAAAATTATACACAGGAACAATGTATTGTACTTTAAGTGCAATATATATATTTATAGTATGATGTTAAGTTCACTTAAAGTAAAGTTGAGTAGTAAACTACTAGTTTACTAAAAGTAGTAAAAGAATACTTGCAAGTATACCTGCAGCACACAATTATTAACTTACTAGTTTACTAAGAGTACACTAACAGAACACTTGCATGTACACTTTCAGTATGAGTACACTAGTTAACTAAAAGTATAGTAAAAGAATACTTGCAAGTATACCTGCAGCACCAAATTAATAACCTACTAGTTTACTAACACTAAAGATTCTCCATGAAGATAATATACATTTGTACACTAAATATACTTTCAAAATGTACTTAAAATATACTGTTTCTAAAGGATGCTAAATAATGTATTTTATAAATATGCTGTCAGTGCATTATTATAATGATAATTTTAACAGATAAAGTATACCTAAAATAAACTTTAAAATAAGTTCAAATTAGTATACTTTAAAAATTGCACAGAACTTTAACTCCAAGTATATTTTTTTAAAGTATACTTTTAAAAATATATTAAATTATAATTATTTTGAAATATGTTAAAAGTTTAATTGTAAGCAAATATGTTGTAAGCATACTTTCAATATATTCAAAGTTGGTACATGTAAAGTTAAATATACTTGAAATACAATAATGTATATTTATTTTTCACCAGGGCTATTCATATGGCTTTTTGTAGCTTTCTTGATGTAGCTTTCGTTGTTGCATTTTTACTTTTAGCCATTTACATTTAATACTTTTAAGTACATGTCAGTAAACAAGTATAGGCCAAATATACTTAGACATTTCGGTCAGTATAGGTCAAGTATACTTTAGTACAATTTAAGTATATTTCTGAGAAGTACCTAAAGTACATTGTAGAGAGGTACATAAAAAGTAAACTGAAAGTATACTTTTTTATTTTAAGTTTAAAAGAAGTATACTTATAGCACACTTGAATAAACTTCTTTTTCGTAAGGGCAGGGAGGCTGTTAGTTTCTGTCACTGTGTTGTCTGGCACAATAATACACAGCTGTGTCTTGAGCTTGCATATTGTTTCCTTTCAGTGTAATTGTATTACTGGAGGTGTCTCTGCTGATGCTAAACTTGTTTTTTAGTGAATCCTTGTAATATAAGCTTCCAGCACTATCCCAAGAGATTAATCCAATCCACTCCAGAGGTTTTCCTGCAGGCTGACGGATCCAGGCTGTACTATAGCTAGTAACTGAATAAGAGACTTTACAGTTGATAGTTAGAGAGCCATCAGGCCGAACAGTCAGAAACTCAGGCTGAGAGAGTTCATCTGCATTAATACCTTTTGAAAATACAGAAAACAATTAACAGAATAAGTAGATATATAATATGACAAATGTGAATAAAAAACAAGAGAATACAGAAAATAGTTTTTAAATAATCATCAAAAATATATATATTTTTTAATAATAAACTACTTACAGTTTACACTTGCCAGAAGCAGTACTAAAGCTTCAGTGAACATGATGCACTTTAAAGTGTAAATGACCTGAAGCTGTTTGTCACTGCCTAAAGCGATGAGAGGAAAATACATAAACTGACTCATGCCCACTGTTTACATATACAGAAGAACATTTACATACAAAAAAATGAACCATACAACATTTCACAACAAGAGGGTTGGGATATAAAGAGACATTATACTGTCATGCATTTCATAAATCAGCCGTTTCCCATTAAGGAGTAAATCCACAGATTAAAGTATGAATTCTGAATCTACCAAAATAGAATGAAGAATTTATGTTTGAATCATTGCAGTTTATATTGAAGTATGTGATACTTGACTACAAAATCTTGTTTCTTGTGAGGTTAGTAGTGAGAAAAACAGGTCTAGCCTATTTTTTTTTTTTTTTGCAAATGGCACTTTGATATTTTGTATCATATGACAGTGGCATTCAGACATTTTTGTGAATTATTTGTCCAACAGTGCACAAACTCCTTTAGAGGTCCTTACACAAATTAAAATCCTATGAAATGGGATACTGACTTGAATATGCTTTTAAGTTTTCCCATGTAAGTGACACATTGTGTTGGGCTTATGTTTTTGAACAGAAGTGCTTGTGGTTTACATCAGTGTGCTCTCTCGTGCACAGTAATAGACAGCTGTGTCCTCAGTCCTCATATTCTGTCCTTGTAGAGTCACTGTGCTGCTGGAAGTGTCTCTTGTAACTTGAAATCTACTTTTCAGTTTATCACTGTGATATTTGCTACCGCTACCACAGGTACATCCAACCCATTCCAGAGGTTTTCCAGCAGTCTGTCGTATCCAGTGAGTGCAGTAGCTGCTATCAGTCAGTGAATATCCAGACACCTTACAGGACAGAGTCAAAGTCTGATCAGACCTCAGATTAATGGATGCAGGTTGAGTCAGTTCAACACAGTGAACACCTGGAAGAAATATGATCTGATTAATTATTTAGGAAAACAATGTAGAAAAATTGTATGGTTATTAATACTTACAAGACATCACTGCTGACAGCAACAAATACAGATAAGAGTTAAACATGATTAGAGATGAGCTGATCTACTGTAGATCAAACTGTTTATATGTTCTCATAAGGCTGGATGTGTGGGTAGGGCAAAATTTTTGCATAAAGCACTTCATTGAAATGTGTTTTCTTTTCTGAAATAGTCAGTACAATAACTAGGTTTAGTATTGTTGGTTAAAATAAAAAATAATAAAGCATGGTATTAGAGATTTTATTTGCATAACTCATTAGTGGATCTTGAATGTCTTTCTCAACACATCTTGCATGTATTTGCAATTATTGCTCACCTGAAGTTACAAACACATATAGGGAAGTAATCATTGAATAACAGAGTGCATGCATGTCTGGCCTTCAGTCTCTAAATCATTCCCAAACTGTAAAAAATTATATCAAATTAACATATATTTTATGCTCCTTTAACTTTACAAATTAAGTTAAACTATTTAAGAAAGTATATGTTATGTAAACTTATCGCAAGTCAAAACTTAAAATAGAAGGTTGAATTTACTTGCAAAACTTAAGTTTGTAAAACTTTAAAAAAAAATGTTGACTTCTGAACATGCATAAAAAAGATGAGCAGCAGTAAGTCAAATGACAGTGATTACAATTCAAGGTGAATAAGATTGCATGCCTTCTTAAAGGCATAGCGGAAGATTTTCCCGAATTTTTGAAAAGAAGCGCCCCTCCACTTTTTAAAAACAAATGCACATGCGCAACACTCTACCTGCTCCAGAGAGGGAACGCCTATTAAACGTGTGCACGAGAGAAGATGCACGAGCTTACTTCTCTTCGCTTTGTTTACAAGTTGCATGCTGGCATGACACATACATTGAGATGTATATCGTGTCTGCTCGGTTCGTGACTTGTGCCAGGGCTAGCATCGTTTATGATAGCTTACATCAACTTTTACTAGCAATGATTTTCTCCAAATAGCATGCCAAACTTTACCTGTCGAGTAAACTTCGCGACTGAGGCTTCAGTGGGAAGGCCAACCTGTGTGAGATATTCTCCGAAAAACACTCTGGTCTTGTTTTTTTTTTCAGAGGCCTTTCTCTTTTTGTCATACAATTCGTAAACACTTTAACTCTTGCAACCCTCAGACATTTTGAAAAAATACTGTGAGAACGCGAGCTTCAATGAATGGCTGAAACCATAGCCCACCACACATATACACCTGAAAGTGCGCATGCGCAGAAAGCGAACCTAGGGACGAGCACGTACGACGGCCTTACGTAAACATATCACCAGAATTATTGACAACTGGGATGATCCACCCGGAAAAAGAAAATCTTCTGCTATACCTTTAAATTATGAGTCAACTATGCCACTAAACAAGATATAAAATTAAAGACTTCATAGTCCACTTTACATGTAGTTATTAGTTACAAATCTTAAATTAGGTAAGGTCCATGGTGGAGCTTGTGTCAATTTTTAAGGATCACAATAATGTGAACTCAAGAAATACAAACTGATGTACTACTGCCACCTACTGATGTTGCAGTAGTTCATGTGTTACTGATATTTTTAATAGAGATGAAGGAAAACATCTTTGGCAGACTGTCCATAATACAGAGCTGAAGTTGGAGACTTGACCTGAGTGCCTGTCTACTCTTAAAGAAAGCAAAGTAAAGGCCAGTTTCATAATACACGTGACAATACTGATTTTATTTCATCTTTCTACCCTAACAAATAATATTCAGGCTATTTATTGTGTATTGTTATGTAAATGTTGTTAAAATCCAATGTCAGTTGTGAAAACCTGATGTATTTCAGTTATAATGTTTTTGTACAGGGAGGCTGTTAGTTTCTGTCACTGTGTTGTCTCGCACAATAATACACAGCTGTGTCTTGAGCTTGCATATTGATTCCTTTCAATGTTATTGTATTACTGGAGGTGTCTCTGCTGATGCTGAACTTGTTTTTCAGTGAATCTTTGTAGGCTATGCTTCCACCAGCATAGATATACCCAATCCACTCCAGAGGTTTTCCTGCAGGCTGACGGATCCAGGCTGTACCATAGCTAGTAACTGAATAAGAGACTTTACAGTCGATAGTTAGAGAGCCATCAGGCCGAACAGTCAGAAACTCAGGCTGAGAGAGTTCATCTGCATTAATACCTGTTGAAAATACAGAAAACAGTAATAGAATAAACAGACATATAATAGGATAAAGATGAATAATAGTAAAGAGAAAACAGAAAAAGCACTTTTTACATACAGAAAATGTGAATGTCATTTATTTAAATTATAAACTACTTACAGTTTACACTTGCCAGCAGCAGCAGTAAAGCTTCAGTGAACATGATGCACTTTAAAGTGTAAATGACCTGAAGCTGTTTGTCACTGCCTATAGTGATGAGAGGAAAATACATAAACTGACTCATGCCCACTGTTTACATAAATATTTACATACAAAAAAAATGAACACTACGTGTTTTACAACAAGAAGGCTGGAATTTTAGAGAGACATCACCTCAGTGTTTTTAATAAAGCCATTTGATTATTAGGATTAAAATCCACAAACAAAATCTATAAACTTATTTTGCAAATATTAAGTCTGAATTTGTAATCTATGTAAAAGTAGAATGAAGAGATTATTGTAATTTATGTTAAACTATATAAGAGGGCAAAATAGTTTATTCTTGATTTACTGAACTGACTTAAAAATGACCTCATTTGAGAGCAGTTGCTGAAATGCAAAAGTCTCAGGAAAGTGAGGTTAATACTGAGAAAACATTTTGTATCAAATGACAATGTTTGTGGATTATTTCAGGTGTCCAAAAAGGTCCAAACACACATTCATGTTATGTTCATGTAACTTTGGGTTGTGCCTCTCATTTTGTATGTTTTTGAACAGAAGTGCTTGTGGTTTACATCAGTGTGCTCTCTCGTGCACAGTAATACACAGCTGTGTCCTCAGTCTTCATATTCTGTCCTTGTAGAGTCACTGTGCTGCTGGAAGTGTCTCTTGTTACTTGAAATCTACTTTTCAGTTTATCACTGTGATATGTGCTACCGCTACCACATATACTTCCAACCCATTCCAAAGGTTTTCCAGCAGTTTGTCTTATCCAGTTAGTGCAGTAGCTGCTATCAGTCAGTGAATATCCAGACACCTTACAGGACAGAGTCAAAGTCTGATCAGACCTCAGATTAATGGATGCAGGTTGAGTCAGTTCAACACAGTGGACACCTATGGTGAAAATATCATATGATTAATCATTTAGGAAAACATTTTAGAAAACTACTATAGTTTTTAAAACTTACAAGACACCGCTGCTGACAGCAACAAAAACAAATTTGAGTTAAACATGATTAGAGATGATCTGCTCTGTACATTAAACTTTTTATATTGACTGATGTTCTCATAAGGATGGGTGTGTCGAAAGGAAGGGGGGCATTTTTGCATAAATCACATTAATGTAATTCATCCTCTGTTCTGAGTAAGTCTAGAGGATATCTAGGGTTAGTACAATTGTGTTAGTAAATAAAAAATAAAGTTTGTTATATCAAAGATTTTATTGTATCATACACTGAAGCCTCTAAATAGATCAATCCCTAAGACATTCTGCTTGCATTTGCAATTAATGCTCAACGGAAATTACAAACACATATGAAGGTGTATTCTCTGAATGACACAGCTAATACAAATCCGGCCTATGACCTCTGAACCATTCCCAGTCATCCAATGTCATTGTGTATAATTTCTCAGCCATATTTCACACAAACATTTCCCATTTTAAACCCTTCAGCTTTCTTTAGAGTTCTTTAGGGTATGAAACAGATAAAAGACACATTCAGTAGTATTGTACCTGCAGGAACAAAGAGAAAGACAGTCATAGTACTTGTTTCTTCAGGATGTGTGAATGTTACATACTTAAAATGTCCCCATCAAACAAAATTATGTTTTACTTTTTAACAAATTAAATGAAACATTTGACATACTTTTTAAAATAATAATACAATTGTGCAAATATTTTGTACTTATAAAGGAACTCTTAAAGCGATTACACTTGGTGTCGTGTATTACTTAGTACCTGCTATTTTATTTTATTATTTTTCAATGAATAAAATTTATGGAAATACAATTGTTAAATGCCTAATCTAATTAAAACGAGAACGTTGTTATATCAATTATTATCTCATGGCAACAGTAATTATTAAGTAAAAGGTTTCTTGTCATTTAACCCATGAGAAGGAAATGCATTTATTTACACTTAAATGTAAATATGCAACCTTATCATGCAGCAAAGTTTGTATTGCTATGAATCATGACCCACTAATATTCTATCACAAATTAAATAGTCTGGTTTTGAAGCAATCATTTAGATCCTATAAAAAGTTTAGTTGTAATGTCTTCACTGTATTTGTTGTTCTGTGCTGCCACCTCTTGAAATGAGGAAGTTTAATCTGCCTATAGTGCATATGCAACAATGTTATTTGGCCTGTTTGAAGTTTATGTTTATCTGTAACACCAGATGTACCACTGTGTTCGTCGTGCACAGTAATACACAGCAGAATCCTCCGCCGTCAGACCAGAAATTTTCAGATACGAAATGCCTTTGCTGTTGTCTTTTGTTATTTCTATCCGTCCCTCAATGCTTTTCTCATACCATGTCTGTCCAGAGGCAGTGTCGATATGCCCAATCCATTTTAAAGGCTTTCCAGTAGGTTGTCGTACCCAGCTCATGCCATACGAACCAAAATCATATCCTACTGCTCTACAGGAGATGCTCAAAGTTTCTCCAATCTTTTGAAGTACTGGAGTATTAGGAATAGACTCCAAACTTTGACATTTTACACCTAAGAGATAAAAATAAATGAAAGGGGCAGAGTAAAAACAAATATACTAACAGATAGTGTAAAAGATAAAAGATCATAATGCTAAGAGACTCACTGAAGAGACTCCAGCAGAACACAATGAATAGTAAGAGTGTGCTCTTCATCTTAGACGTACTGATGATGATGATGCTGCTGCAGCTCCACCTGATGAGCACATTTAAACTGGATGGGTGATGCAGACTTTATTTGCATTTTGAGGTCAATGGTGCTAATAAGCACAACAATACTGATGAAAAGTAAAAATACTACAATATGTTTATTGACCTTTTCATCATTGCATCAATAGTCAATATAGATTAATTGTAATTTCCATGTGTTAAAATACATTCAAATCCTGAGTGACAAATATCAGGGCACATTAATCTCAGAAATCACATGCTGAATTTTGAATTTGCACATTAAAAAATACAACTGTGATCACTGTAAACCAAACTAAAGTGTAGGCTACCGCGTCAAGAATGTGTATTCAGTTGTGATACACTGAGACAGGAATAAAATAACAAATATTCAAGGTTAAATATGAACCAAACTTTTTTTAGAAACCAACAGCATGCATGAGTTGGTTTGCATGCATGAGTTTGCAGAATATGTCTTTAAAGTTATATGTAAGTTCCAGTTAAAGATTTAATAAAAGGGGAACTGACAAACCATATGAAAATGGGATGACAAACATGAATAAATTAAACTCTAATGTGCATGAAATTTTGGAAACTAATCATGGTTATTGGAAAAATAAGCAACTCTTTCCACAACACTTTTAGCAAAAGCATAAGCTGTTTAACTAGGGTCATATCAGAGATCTCTCATCCCATTCATTTTTCCCTGTTGGTTATTTGATTAAGCATGTGTTAGAATCAAACCCAGTTTAAAAACTACTTAATATGTAGTTATATGTAAAACAACAGGGTTTATTGTTGCAGTTAACCTAGCGGTTAGTGTCGGGCTTGTAACCCGAAAGTTTTCGATTCAAGACTCAGACTGGTGGGTTGTGACTGTAGCTCCTTAACCCTATGCTCCCTGGGCGCTGCAGGAATAGCTTCCCACTGCTCCGAGTGTTTGTGTGTTCACGACTTGCAGTTTGTGTGTTCACTATTCACTGGATGGGTTAAATGCAGAGGTCACAATCCAAGTATGGGTTCTATATATTGGCAAATATGTCACTTTCACTTATTGGAAGATACACATTACATCGATCTCCATTCAGACATTTTCTATACCATTTATACAGAGTTAATGGTGCACTGGAACTTATCCCATCTCTCAGGCTTACACTCTTCGGGCAATTGAGTATTTCTGATTTAACTTGATCGATCTTTGGATGGTGCTGGAAACAACAGAAGAAGAATTTCCAGACCCATGGCAACTAAGTGAGAACATGCACCACTGTCATCCATCTTGAGAGCCTGAAGAGCCATAATACTTGCGAATAAAAATGTATAAAGTGCCTAATCACTCTGGATTCTCATGAAATGACGCCCTGTCAATGCTGATCTATTTATCATCCTCTGCTGCCCCCTGTTGACTTCTAGTAGCATGGGATCAAATGCGTCAGTCTTTTTGTTCAGCCTTAAGTGATTTGTGTTGCTGTGCTTGTTTTGCACAATACTGTGTACACGTCTGTGTCCTCTTTTGTCAGACCTTACAGTTTCATGTACAACATGCTTTTTGAATCATCTCTAGATATTTCAAGTCTTCTTTTAATGGATTCTGGTGCAGTTATCACAAGAATGGTCAAACAAACAACAATGCAAATTGTTTTCTTCATTTACTGATACTAATATTGAATCTGTTAATGGGATACAAAACATAAGATCTTTTTAATTGTTGTTAGTGTATGTATTTTACATATTCCCATGCAGTTTATTGAGTCCGCTAGTAATTATAATAGAAAATGAATATTAAAGTATGCATGAATGCTGCTTCATTACTAAGTCAAAACTGAAACAGATGTGATCTCATATGTTAGAGCAGGTGCATCCTGTGTCTGTTTTGTAATAGTAACATTGTATTTCAGTTTGCCCTTGTAAAAATATATAGCATATATATGTAAATGTAAATATGGTACACTGCTGTAGGTTAATTTTAGTAAATTAACAATAAAACACAATACATTTGTGTAATCCTGTCAATTCGGTTTTACGTGTAATAATCAAATAAAATATTATTTTTATGGTGTTTTTGTATAGGGAGGCTGTTGGTTTCAGTCACTGTGTTGTCTGGCACAATAATACACAGCTTTTTCTTGAGCTTGCATATTATCTCCTTTTAATGTTATTGTATTACTGGATGTGTCTCTGCTGATGCTGAACTTGTTTTTTAGTGAATCCTTATAATATAAGCTTCCACCATAAGTGATCACCCCAATTCACTCCAGAGGTTTTCCTGCAGGCTGATGGATCCAGGCTGTAACATAGCTAGTAACTGAATAAGAGACTTTACAGTCGATATTAAGAGTGCCATCAGGCCGAACGGTCAGGAACTCAGGCTGGGAGTGTTCACACTGGGTTGTCCTGTACCACAGATGATAGTTTTAAAATTGTTAACCTATTACATTTACTTAATTATTTAAAATACTTTTTAATTAAGTTGAAATATACTCTAAGTAACTTTTTTTGTTTGCTCTTGTATGTAGAGACAAAACCACCATGTGTGGGTTTCCTGCCCATTTCGGCCCTATCTAGGACATGGCTAAAAAAAGCATTAAGTGTTTTGTGATATTTATAAGGTGTAAAACTTTTATACTGACTTTTCTGATGTCATTAAGTGTTACATTTCTAAACATACATTATTCATATGTTCCTAATTTAAATCCTGATGTTTACAATTTTACAGACTGTCTTTACTAGGTTTGATGGGTTGTGAAACATAAATTATACTTTTTCCACTAGAATGAATCTTGACAATTATGTAAAAATGCAATAAATGGGACAAGAAGTATATGTCTTTCAATAAGAAATATAAGATATTATATCAGACTGAGATGTTTTTGAACAGAAGTGCTTGTGGTTTACATCAGTGTGCTTTGTCGTGCACAGTAATACACAGCTGTGTCCTCAGTCCTCATATTCTGTCCTTGTAGAGTCAATGTGTTGCTGGAAGTGTCTCTTGTAACTTGAAATCTACTTTTCAGTTTATCACTGATTTTTGTGCTACCATCATAACAAATCCATCCAATCCATTCCAGTGGTTTTTCAGCAGTCTGTCGTATCCAGTGAGTGCAGTATGTGCTAGTTACTGAATATCCAGACACTTTACAGGACAGAGTCAAAGTCTGATCAGACCTCAGATCAATGTATGCAGGCTGTGTCAGTTCAACACAGTGAAGACCTGGGGAAAAAAGTGACTTGGAAAGTAAAGCAATAAAAACATTTCCAATATGATCATTTTCAAAGCTATAAAGACTTACATGGTATAGCTACTAGTAGCAGCACAAAGAGATATGAGCCAAACATGACTAGAGATGACCTGAGCTAGAGTGATCTGTTTATATTTCCTTCACCCTTTAACACAAAAGAAGGAAATGGAATATTTGCATAGAGCACTGCATTACGTCTAAAGATAAACTGCTTAATTTACCATATTGTAAAATAAATGTGTTTTAATGCCATTAGGCACTAATGGTTCTTAACTGTGTTAAAAGACATTTAATTATTAGAAAAATAGGTAAAAGAACACATCACAGGTTTCAGAGACCACAGAACTTGGGTTTCCTGCCAATGTGCCCTATAAATCAGGTATAAAAACAATAAGAACTTTCTGGGACGTATATTTTCACAGGGTTCAGTCTATCAGTCAGTAAATCTAAGATATAATTTTACGGACAATGGAAGGCTTTGAGATCGGAATTCCAGAAATTGAAATTCCAGAAATTGAAATTCCAGAAATTGAAATGACAGAATATGAAATTCCAGAAATTGAAATGACAGAATATGAAATGACAGAATATGAAATGCCAGAAATTGAAAGTCCAGAGACAAATCGGAAACGCCGAGCCGTGCAACAGAAAAGAGGTCATCGGGTAGTCCAGGTGAAGGTGAAGGACTACATATGCTTGTCTGTTATAACTGTCACCTTCTGCAACTTCATGTTTCTGGGTACAGCTGCATTGATATGCTCCTTAAAGGTAAAACATTAGTAACCTTAATTAATACAATAAAGACATTGGTTTATTTAATATAAAGACATTATTTTTTTATAGGCAAAAGGTGAAATATTTGTTGTATTTCTAGTCAGTTGCTATAGTTATAATATACAAAATTTCCAAGTGAAAATGTATCTGCTTCCACTATATATTCACTTACATTTTCCTTCATAATGTCTTTCAGCTGAATAGTAATTGTAAACATTTTAATTTGCATTTCTATATTCACAGGCAATAGGTAGAAAGATTAGGAGGGATGTTGCTGGTGCCAAGTGTTGTGCCTGCTGTGCTCTGACTGTCAATATTTTTGCCATCATTGGGACAATCGCTTGCATCATTCTTATTGTAGTTTTTAAATAAATCCTCGAAAAATATGTTATTCTGATTGTAGAGGTGGAAATATTTAGATTTATCCATCACAGAAAAGCACAACAGTAACCCCTGCAGCACCAGATAATTTTGATTTTGTTGTGAAAATGATTCAGCATATCATTCTTCTGCATTTGTATTTTTACTGGATATTAGTTAATATAGTCTGTTCTAAAAAAGCACCAAGATTTACTTTTTAACTAATAATTATTAGTTAAATTAGTTAAAGTAACTGATCTGAACAAAATATGAAGGCCCTTCAAGGCAAATCTTCCATGCATTGCAATGCAGCTGCAAGTATTTAAAATGTTAAGTGTTGTACATCACAGCTGGCATATAAATATTCAATAACTATATCCTTTTCTAAAGAGTAATGTTTGCAACGAGATACTACACTCTCAGAAAGAAAGGTAGCCTTAGAAATGTCACTGGGATAGTACGCAGTAGGCTACACATTTTTACCTAGAGTACATTTTGATACAGGTACTAATATGACTTTTTTGAAGGGTACTCTCCCAGTGACAGCTTTGGTACTTTTCTTTCTAGTATATATGGGTGTGTCTGACAGTTTTATCTACCATGTTTTTTGAATCTCTGGTGAGTTCTTAACAATTCTGCCTTATGGCGACTATTACTTTTAAGTCTGTATCATAGAACTGCAGGCACCAAAATTAAATTTAAAACAGAAGCTGTCATTTCTCAGTAAGTCATAGGAAGATTTGAAAGCAGCAGCTCCAAGTTATTTAAGTATAATAAAACATATAAAAAAACACAACACAATTAACAAAACCACAATAGTGTAGCATATTGTGATAATGAAGATAAAACGATATCCTACTGTGACATTAACAGAAAAGTAACATCATAGATGAAAGTTAGAATTGTAAGATAGGGTGAATGACATTGCATTTTTCTTTAAATAACAACTAAAAAAAAGATTAAATTGTTATGTGTATTTTTCCTATACGCATAACAGAATAAATCTAAATAAAAGATATACTGCACAATGTTAAATCATGAAACAGCTTGCTTCAGTTAAAATGCAATTCAACATTTCCTAAAAATACCATAAAAACACTAGATTATTTCCTGTTCCCACTATAATATGTAGAGACAAAACCATCTGCATAACCACATAAACCAATGAAATGTGGGTTTCTTGGTCATTATGCTCTATGTAGGACACACCTAAAAACAAAACAGGAAGAGTTTAATGAGACTAGAGTGATGTTTTCTGGTAAAGAATTGCAAACTCCATTTCTACATTAAACATTAGACACGTGTTCCTAATCATGATGTTTAAAATTTTACAGAATTTTCTTACAGAATTTGAAGAGAATGTTTATAGTCTTGGGTGGTTTTAACTGGTTTAAAAGATAACTAATTATTAGGTAAAGAGGTAAAAGAACATATTGCAGGTTTCAGAGACCACAGAGCTATAGGTTTCCTGCCAAGTAGTGCTTATAAGTCAGGTATAAAAACAAAAAGGACTTTCTGGGAGAAATACTTTCACAGGTTTAAGGCTATAAGTCAGTTAACCTAGTCCATACTGAAATCTAATAATCTAATTATGTGGAAAAATGGTGCTAAATAGCACAAAAAGCTCAAAATCCATTTTTTAGTGCTATATAGCACCTAAATGGCAAATAATAAGAACCATACGTGATGATGGGTATAGCACTAAAAATGGTTCCCATATGATTACAAGTGAACCCATTTTAGTGTTATAGAACCGTTTTTTGCAGGTGGGGGTTGGCCATGAATCCCTAAACATTGATTTTAGATTGACTTTGGCATGGGTAAATACTCAAGTCAAGATATCAAGGTTATATTTTCTTTACATTATGTAAGATGTTTTAAGTGAAAACTATAAATAAATAAATGACTTCAGCTGGGTTTTCACAGACTAGCCAAGTTACCTGCAAAATATCTGTAAAGGTTCAACAACCGCTGGCATTTAAAATCCCAAATGTTATAAACCACAGCTGGCGTACAAACATTCATCATATTGTAAGTCACTCCAAACAGTCTTGTGTTGAAACAACCGGCTCTATTGTACAAGAATAGTGAATTTCTTTTCTGTGATGCATGAATGTAAAAATAAAACTTATCTTGTAAGCGTCAATCTGGCATCATTCAGCATTGCTACACATAAAAATGATCTTGTGTAGAAGAATTTTGTGTTACATTCTACTGCAACAAACACTTACAAACCTGAGGAAACATTTTGTGTCTATTTTGTATTATTCCTATTACTAACTAACAATACACAGTTGATTCTTGATATATAGACAGTTTTTGTAGCCCATTCCATAACCTCTAGCAAAATTCTGCAAAAGAATGAATAACAACAGTCCTTCTAGAGAAGATTACTTCCCTCATCTATAAGAAACAGATTTTTTTCAACAAGGTATTTGTTCAAGAAGTCAGTTTAGCCATTAGCCAGACCTATAAACAAACACAGACCAGAAGTTAACCTTACAACACGTGTGCATCTGATGAAACCATCTATATACAACAGGCTGTTGCATCTAGTATTTTGCCACAGTGATGACCATTATTGCCAGACATAATGCATCCACATCAGTTGGATATCTTGGAGAAAATAGGATGACATATGCATTAAATTATTATGGAGGGAATGGTCATAGGACATTTGGAGGGTGGTGCATACAGATACAAAAAGCTGTTGCAAAGACTAACAGATTTTTAATTTGTACCTACTGTATTTCACAAGGCGTGTTTTTATATTTATTAATTATTATTATCTTTAGCATGCCTGATGAGAAATATCTGTGCACTTTAAGATCCGTAAATTGTTGCTAAGTTGAACTCCATTGTAGTCATTTTTTATGGTCAATTTATAAAGTTCAATAACAATTTATTAAAGGCAAAATGGAAAGAAAGAAACCAAAATATTTGGGCCTGTGAGTGAGAGATCAGGTGCATCCTGTGTCATTTAATAGAAACAATGAAGCAGCATTTCAAATATAAGTTGTTATGATAATGTTCAAACCGCACATCATTGAAATAAAGCACTCATACAAACAACACCAAAATATGCCTACTCGATGGAGAACACTTCAACCAGAAACTCCCTGGGGGAAATACCCGAAACTAAGAAATACAAATATAAGCCTAAAAGCCTATTACAGGCCAGTGAAAGGACCATATGAAACTACTGAACCTTTCAAGCATTAAACTGACTAGTTTTGTTAACCAAAACATTAACAGCTGCAACATGCACCTGTGCTTAACAGATGTACAGTATTACTGGAAAATATCTCAGTCATATCATGCGTAAGAATACAATAATCTTTCTAAATCTAATTTAAATATACAAGGTAACAAATGTAACATAGGCCTACTCCAGTTAGTTATTTTACACCACTAACCTATCCATCACTGTCATAAAAAATCGTTGTATTTTGTTATTATTGCACATAATATATTTTAATTTGATACCAGCTGTCTACACAATAAATTCATGTTTTAATAATAGCCAGCTGTCTGCATAGCCTGACGTAAGAAACGAGTTTTCTTTAGGTTTTAGATTTTTTCACGTTAACCCTTCTATTTTATTTTTTATAAATCCCTGCAAAGGTTGTGGTGAACTTTTGTTCTGAGAAGCTGCAGGCTCCTCACTTCATCTTGTATTCTGATGCTGTTCCTACATGCATTTTTATTTATTTATCGCGCTGCCTTTAAGTGTTTTGTTATTAAGTTAATGCAATATCAGGTTTTTCGAGCTGCAGCAGTCTGAGCTAATGACAAACCAGACAAACTTGAATTTGCTGAATAAAAAAGAAAAACCCGGAACTACTTTTTCTCTTCACGTGCTACAGTGAAATACACAGAGCTGTAAGTTGCTTTATTCTCTCAAGGTAAGTTAAAAGATTATTTTGGCTGTGTAAAATCTCTATTACTCGTATCAGTAGCACTTGGATAAACAGCCGATCTTTGGTAAACAAATGTTTTGAAAGCATGCACGTTGTGTTTGTTTCGCGAAGCTGTTCTTCGATTCCCGTTTCATAGTGCCCGGTTAAGAGATTTGCTTATAAGCGAAAAGTAAACAAAAACTCTGTAACTCTGTTAACTGATATGCGTAGTTGAGATATTTATTATGCGTCATACCAAGCTCCCCACTTCCTTGTGCTCGTGAAAATAAACTGTTTTATTCAAGGAAAAGCTGGACGTTTTTGATAGTCACGTTTAACTCTTCGAAAACATTCTGTGAATACGTGTTGATTTGTACTACGGTATATTATAAATGTCAATCACAGAGATGGGCGAGGCTTCGCACCCCGGAAGTTGTATCACCCCGAAATTTTTTTTCGTGTAAATAATATAATTTTGAAATGTTAACTATTTACTGGGTGTTTAAAATGTAAATCCTTTTAAAGTTTCAAGGTATAAGATAAATTTAAATAAAAATTATTTTCCAGAGCACAACTGCAAATGGACCGTAACAAAGATTACTTTAAAATACTGAACTGCCAATTCTGGACATTAACATGTTTAAACGATTACACTTTTTTTACAAATTTTTATTAAGGCAACAAAAATACTGATATTTAAATGTCCAATAGACATTTTGACAATATGATTTATGGGCTGCTCGCGCCCCCTTGAGGAATACTCAAATTTTATTGTCAGCCGAATCCCTTTGACCTAAATCATTACTTGAAGTACCCAAAGAGATTTTAAGTAAATATTTTAATAATTTAATAGCACATTTGAATGTTTAATTTCAAAAATATTTATTTTTAATGCGTTTTAATCAGTAGTATTTTACATAGTTATTGTTTTTTTAGTACTTTAAAAATAAATGTTTTGGGCCCTCATCTGGTTATTTTCTTTTTTCTTTATTGTAATATTTTTTTTATCACAAATTGGCAATTCCCCTGCGAACCACCGGTTTGGTAAACACTGGTCTAACAATCCCTATTTTATATGAAAGGACTAACTACATCCTGTAATATAAGCATAAATATATGTATCTCAATGATTTCTTAACATCTTAAAAGTGAATCTGTACAGAAATTATGAAATGTACTTGTTCTCAATGTACCCCCACAGGCAAACACAGGTGTTTTCACAATGGAGAGCCATAAAGAAGTGGTGGAGAGGCTGCGTGGTGCTTTCCGCTCCGGAGTGACTCTCCCAGTCCATTTCCGGTTAACTCAGCTAAAGGCCATGCTGTTGATGCTTGAAGACAATGAAGCACAGATCTTAGAAGCACTACATCAAGATCTTGCCAAGGTATTAACATGCACACAAATAACTTACTCTTCTTAAATCTGACACACAAGTTTAAAACAATGCAATATTATTATCTTTCTGACAGCCGAAGTTTGAGGCATTCTTGTCGGAGATTGAAATTGTTGTAAATGACCTTTGCCTCACAATCAATAACTTGCACACCTGGATGCAGCCTTCTTATGTGGACACAAACTTGGTAAGATTCACACAACAGATCATATTTATATATTCACTATATTTTTTGTCGCATCATTAACATATGCACCCATTAAGCAATGCCCCGTTACTTGCAAATCTATTATGACTGCAGATGAGCTATAAAGGATGTATTTGTATTTCAGGCAACAAAGCTAGATCACTGTTTTGTACGCAGGGAGCCATTTGGTGTTGTTTTGATTATTGGAGCGTGGAACTATCCACTACACCTTATTTTGTTACCTCTGATAGGTGCCATTGCTGCAGGTACCATAAACATTTCTATAGCCATTCAACCCTTGTGACAAATCTACTGTACGTTTAACCCAATGTCTTTTTGTCAGGTAACTGTGCGGTACTGAAACCGTCCGAAATAAGTAAATCAACGGAAAAACTTATTTCTGAACTCATTCCTAAGTATCTCTCCAAGGTAATCCTTTGGAAAATTCTAATGATCTCATGTTTTATTACTGTATATGGGCTGCATGGGAATTCTTATCTTGCGAATATGCTTGTGTTTTGTCTTGTAGGACTGTTATGCTGTCGTTTGTGGAGGACCAGAGGAGACCAAGTCATTGCTGGAGAATAGATATGATCATATCTTCTACACAGGTAGGAGGTTTTATTGTTATCAGTGACCAAAAATAAAAGTTGCCACGTTTCATTTTTTTATTATTATTACTCCTCCTCGCTTCTTCAGGCTCTCAGAATGTGGCCCGTTGCATACTCCAAGCAGCTGCAGTGCACCTCACTCCAGTAACTCTGGAGCTTGGTGGCAAGTGCCCTTGTTTGATACATGGGCGGATAGACATGAAAGCTGCTGCTAAAAGGCTGGTGTGGGCCAAGTTTTTCAACCTAGGGCAGAGCTGTGTGGCTCCAGACTATGTATTATGCACTGCTGAGACGAAGGAAGCATTGCTACCTTTTATCAAAGAGGCTCTGGAGGTCTTCTATGGATCTGACCCCCAAAAAAGCGAAGATCTGGGCCGTATTGTGACAGACAGACACTGGAACCGATTGGTTGAGATGCTAAATAAGTCTAAGGGAAAGGTGGCGATTGGAGGAGAGAGTGTTAGAGATAAGAAGTACATTGGTGAGTAAACCGGGTGTGATTCTGTGATTACTACACAGTGCCTTAGACTGATGGATAAAAGCAGCGATTACATTTTGTCAACCTCTCTTTGTTTTTGGCTTTAGCCCCCACTGTTGTCGTGGATGTGCAGGAGTCTGATGCTTTAATGCAAGAGGAGATTTTTGGCCCCATCCTTCCTATACTGACCATAAAGTCTCTCGATGAAGGGATCAATTTCATCAATGAAAGAGAAAAGCCGCTTGCACTTTATGTGTTCTCTGATGATTCTCAGGTATAAAGGGTAAAACAAAAGCTATTCAGAGTAACAGTGTAGTGTAAGTGAAAGTTTTATGGATTCGTATTTCTTCCTTTTAAGATTGTGAACACTGTTCTGGAGAGAACCAGCAGTGGAGGCTTCTGTTCCAATGATGGAATAGTTCACATGTCACTTCCTAGTTTACCATTTGGAGGAGTGGGTAAGTGTGCAAATGCATAAAAAATAGCATTTCTTTAATGTTTTAACTAACTACATCCTATAGACAAGTATAGGGCTACAATTGAATTAAATCCGGGAAACGTTTCTAACAAGTGCTTGTTGATGCAGGTGCCAGCGGGATGGGCAGCTACCACGGGCACTGGGGTTTTGAGACGTTCAGTCACAAGCGCGGCTGCATGCTGAGGGGCTGGGGACTGGAGCGCATCAACGTGCTGCGCTATCCCCCCTACAAAGATAACAATCTTAGCTGGTTGCGCTGGGCCACCACTACCAAGAAAAAGGGATGGACGGAGTGCACCATTATGTGAGGGGCTAGCCATTTCCTAGATTTGTCTAATGAACCAGTATAAAAAGCATGACAGTCACTTAGGGTCGGTACAACATTTGGTCAATAATGCTTAGTTTATATTGGGATTTCCAGTTACATATAGATAAATAAAGATTTACTCTGTTCATTTATTTCAAATTTTCACTAGAGGTCAGCATTGAGATGTGTACTGTCAGTGACTAGATGTACAAGTATATGTCATATTTCATTGTTATAATGATGTATAATTATCTGTTAAAATATATACATGGTTAGTCCAAAGAAACTTCTGTTCAGAAGGTCAGAAAATGGATCCTACAAGTTATCTAAACTAGAATAAATAGTGGGCTTTTTTGATACTTGAAAGTGTTAGGTATGGATATTTTACATATACTTTGTATATTTTGCAATGCTGATCATAAGAGCTTAGTGTTTTTTGTTGGTGGACATGTAAAGAAGCTTTGTATGTGTGTGCTACATAAACTTAACTGCAAAATCTACTTAAAAAAAAATTGTAAACTACTAAATTAGCATAAAACAAGACAGCCCCAAATTAAAACGAATGCTTGAGCTGAAAAGAATTTATTTTTCAGACTTATTCTAAAAATGTTTCCGTGTCATTGGTTTTGTTTCAAGATGCACACCAGTAATGTTTTTTTCTATTGCATTTTTCTATCAACCTAAATATCCTAATTTAAAGGGGCCATATCATGAAAATCTGACTTTTTCCATGTTTAAGTGGGTCCCCGGTGCTTGTATCAACCTAGAAAATGTGAAAAAGATCAACCCAGTAACTTAGTTCTGGTAGACCATTATCTGCAAGCATGTGAAAAAATGGTAATTGAAATCTGACTCCCCTTGTGATGTCAGAAGGGGATAATACCGCCTCTTAATCTGCACTATCAAACCACAGCACTGACATTTAGTGCGGAGATCAGGTCATTTGCATTTAAAGGGATACACCCAAAAACGGCACATTTTTGCTTAAACCTACAAAGTAGCAGTTTTAATAGTTATAATAAATTTACTATATGGTATTTTGAGATCAAACTTCACATATGTACTCTAGGGACACAAAGATTTATTTTACATCTTAAAAAAGTCTTGTGAAATGTCCCCTTTAATTAAGGCATAGAAAGAGAAATCAATTTTCATTTGATTTATTTGTACGATAGCTATAAAACGTCTTGCTTCAAATTATTTTGAATGGATCATATTATACTGGCAAGCACATATCAAAGCATATTTTGTGACAAACACATTCTAAATACCCAGACATCAAACCCTGCATAATCTTGCATTCCTATCCTGTTGGTGTACAAGTAACCTTATGTCTTGCTAAAAAATATATGTTTTTGTACAGTATACAAATATGAGGGCATCCATGCTCCTCACATTTTCATCTGTAAGGTGGTCCAGATTCAAGTACTGTTTCTCAGGCCTTTGCTAGTGACATTTCTTAATAAAATGTCAAATACAAAGGTTTCAGATGTGTGAGCTGGTGACAATCCTCTAAGGCATCTCCCAAAAGAGACGCTGAACCAGTAACATGGTGGTTGTTTGCTCCAGCATGGAGTCTATTTCAGGGTTCAGGTTTGTGGGAGGAGGTGGGATTGCTGCCAGGCTTTCCTGGCTCTGAGGCTTGTGGTTGAGGGGAGGTGGAGGTGCTCGCAGGGCTGGCAGGTTCTTTCTGAACAAGTTCTGGCTCATCTTGCCCGGCCTGTGGAGGATGAACCAGGACCTTGTCGATGATCCCGAAATCCTGAGCTTCCATCGGACTCATGTACCTGTCTCTCTCCATCACACCCTCTACATGAGGACAACATAAAAAAGTGACACTGAAAACTCAGCTAGTCATTTTGTGTGATATATAATGTAAAATTTAAAAATATAACCTTGATATCTTTAATACTGACCGAGTATGGTCATGTTAAAGTTTAATGAAATCAATGTGAAATCAAACTTGATACTCCTTATCTCATAATTAGATTGAGACTTTAGGCATAATCACAAATTTGATCAATAAAGAAAGCCCTGCATGCAATAGCACAATTACCTATAGTCTCCAAAAGCTGCCCTGTGTGCTTTGAATAGATGATGTTGATCTGTCTTTTCAGCTTGAGAATTTCCTCTGCCTGGATGGCAATATCTGTTGCCTGCCCCTGTATTTATAAATAAATTGGTGTTCAGATTTTTTCCAAAATTGCAATTCTCTTCCCAGTGGTTCTTTAAATTTATACTCACCCTTGCACCTCCAGAAGGCTGGTGCACCATTATTCTGGCATTGGGCAGTGAATGCCTCATGCCTGCAGTTCCTGATGCCAACAGGAGACTGCCCATACTGGCAGCCTGGCCCACACACCAGGTAGAGATGGGATTTAAAATATACTGCATGGTGTCGTAGATGGCAAGTCCAGCTGTAACTACACCCCCTGCAGTATGCAAGAAAGGAAATAGTATATATAGACAGAAAATTATGGACAACAAAGAAAATGCATACAAGGACAGCAACAGTTTGTTTTGAAACTCATTCTCTAAAGAATATGGATGAATAATATTGTACAGCTTTTGCTAAATAAAGACTTCTGGTTTTTACTTATGATATATACAAACTTGTATCTGTCAAATAACTTGTGTTACTCTCACCAGGGCTGTTGATGTACATGTGAATAGGTTTGTTATTGCTCTCTGACTGGAGAAAAAGTAGTTGAGCAATGACCAGAGAAGCCACAGTGTCATCGATCTAGATAAAAATAATTTTAACAGAATGAAGAGAAAACTAAGGAAACTTATTTTTAAAACAATACTTCTGTGTGTCTGTCTTAGCATTTCACTTACAGGACCCATAACACAGATGATTCTCTCTCTGAGTAGCCTTGAGTAGATGTCATACGCGCGCTCTCCTCGTCCCTGAAACAGACCATGTGTTGCAAAGCTGTCAGGTTTCATTTGAGTTCATTACTTTTACATGAATCACTTAAATACATAAACGTAACACTGATAAATATAAGAGATTTGTATCAAGGTCGAAATCAAGCAAAATATTTAGATAAACGTACCGTCTGCTCCACAACGATAGGTATGAGTGGACTTCTCAATAGTGAAGTCTGATGAATGGAGCGAATCCCTTTGAGTGTCGAAACACCGCATTGTAAAACTCTCTATAAAAAATACAATGACCAATGGTAAAAAAAAACAGTTCTCTGCCATTTTGTACAAGGTTGTTGAATATGGTAGTAGAAAGACCTTGCCATTACTGTTACACATAAAACAGCTTATTTCTTAAAAATAAACTTCAGCAAAAAAATAAGATCATGTAATATAACAGAAAAAAATACTGGGAAAAGAGCAGTTAACAGTTACACAGAACAGGTGTTTTAATCGGGAAATGTCATTACTAACTTACTACACAAACTAACGTTACTCGGGAGTTATTTCGACTTACATAATTAATACAGATAAGCACAATTTTTGCACATTTATATTTATTTTCAGAGCGCAGTTGTATACTCACTTGCAATAACATGTTTCTGATAAGCAACCCTCACACGACCCCTATTCACCCGGATGTGAAGTTACTTCAGTCATATGACGAAATCCCATGCGAGATTGCACATGAGCCCTAGATGGCGCTGTGGACAAGCAAAATGTTTCAAAAGTAGTGTCATTTTAGCATTATAACAAAAACTGATTTTCTTTTATTCTGTTCTGATCTTAGTCTCCTACTTGTCAACGTAGCTTCGTAAACTATGCTTATTGTAGCTCTTGTAGAAATTGAATGATCCTTATGTGTTGCTTTAGATAAAACCATATTCTAAATTTATTATTTATTTAATAATTTAATTTAATTTAATTTTAAACTAATGCTATAGTTAACATAAACACTAATTTAATTACATTTAATGTTATGTAGGCTACATTTAGGCAAGGCAAGGCAAGTTTATTGAGATTAAGATTACTGAAATAAAGTAAAAAAAACAGTATGAGTGTTATTGAGCAAAAGTTATTCTCATAAATATTGTCCTGCCATATGTTTTATTTCATTATATTATTTCGTTACATTTCATATACTATTAATTGTATACAAGTAGTGTTGCTTTCGTCAACGAAAAGTATGACGAAATATAGTCGTCAACGAACCTTTTTCACGTGACGAAAACGAGACGAGACGTAACGAAAATGCTGGTCATGTGACGATGACTATAATAAAATGTATAATGCAATATTGTTGACGAATAAAAACGAGACTAAAAGTGGTTTACAAAATAAAAACTAAGCTAAAATGTCTCTTCATTTTCGTTGACCAAAACGAGACGAGACGAAATGTTATAACGTTATTTCGTCTTTTACCCATCTCAGCATCTCCGCGCCCCCACCACCTGACTGCAGGTGATCACGTGTGTTGTTGGCGCTGCGTAGATCAATCAAAACATGAAAGTACCGCGAGAGTGAGTAGAAAGCATGCGGAGCTGTCTGCTCTCGCGATGCTTTGATATCATACGCCTCCATTTGCACGTTAATGGGCATTTCAAACAGTGTACGCGACAACTGTGAGACATGCGGAAAGCGGAGAAACGGGGGCGGTTACAGAGGTGAAGCAGAGTTGGTCCACAAGCCTTGCTCGTGCACCTGATCCTCTCCCTTTTACGGACACGACTCTTCATGGCAGTCGCTGTTGAAGATAAACACATTTCCACTAAATGCTGCACAAAACGCTTCCACTGCATGAGAAACGCTGTAGCCGCGCGGCGATTCCGACCGGGAAGATGCAGCATTCTGGCTCCAAATGTAAAAGAAAAGTCCAAAATAAATCCCGTGCATCACTTTCAGGTCAGTTCAACAAGCCTGTTAAAATGTATAGCTTTGATTGCTGACACCACCAGTATAACAATGTACAAATTTATATCATGTAACAGTTGTTTAAATGACATTGTGCTGCGTTGCGTTTTGAAACATTGTAAATATATCTATGCTAAAGACATTCGTTGTTTTGTATATGCTTAATAACTACACTTATTTATTATTTAAATAAACAAAGCATACTTCGCTGAATACTTGAGTATTAAATCAATCAAACACCTGTACTGTTGAGAACATAACCATACATATCAACTTTGCTTTTCTTAATAGACATCTGATGTTTTCTTAAAGCTGACTTTTAATTTACTTACAAGAAAAACATTTAGTAATTCTCCAAAATTGCTTGGATTTATACTGACATTTAAGATCAGCTTTGTCACATTAGATTAAGCCAAAGTCCATTAGGTACACTGGTGGTAACGTACAGATGCAGAAATATAAACTATAATAATATATAATTACATATGTATGATTGTAGTTTGTGCTGCTGTCAAAATACAATTATAAATGTTAACAATAGCATATTTCTATTCTCACACATACTATAGTTGTGTGTGACCCATTTGACCTTGTGTGTGTGTGTGTGTGTGTGTGTGTGTGTGTGTGTGTGTGTGTTTGCTTAGACTACTTTTGTTTTGATTATGTAGACTTTTATGTAGACTCTTACGAACTTTCAAGTCACTCACTCAGAGGATAGTAAAATAAATATCTATTCAAATCAGAGCATCTTTCATGTCTGGAATGGATGTATTCTTGAGTCTATAAGGTAACAATAATATAACTTTTGTTTGAAATGGGTTTGGCTAAAAGAAAATATTGTTTTGTCTATAATACTATTAGGTTATTATACTATATGGGTTAAATAGAATTGCATTACTAAAAAGAGACTAAATACAATTTCACTGACTAAAACTAGACTAAAATGTCATCAGTTTTCGTCGACTAAAACTAGACTAAAATAGTAATGGATAAGTCTGACTAAAATAAGACTAAAATGGCAAGAATTTTAGTCGACTAAAACTTGACTAGACTAAAAAGAGTATGACATGACTAAAACTAATAAAAACTAAAATGACAGCTTGACACAAAGACTAGACTAAAACTAAAATGAAAACAGGCTGCCAAAAACAACACTATATACAAGGACAAGGCACTGGAGCTTATTTAACATCATGATAAATGATATTTTTTCAAAAATGGATGGATGCATCAAATCAGCATTATATGCGGATGATGGGGCCATTTGGATGAGAGGAAGGAATGTATCATATGTATTAAGTAACATAAGGAAAGCAATTAGGGAAGTAGAAATGTGGTCATATAAGTGGGGATTCAAGATGTCGACAAGCAAATCTTGTTATATGATGATAACTAAGAAGTGTAAGTGCCATGATGAAAGTTTAACATTATATGAGCAGACAATGGTGAAAGTAAATTAATTTATGGTTTGATAGTAGGTGTACATGGAAAACACATATTAAGCATTTGGAAATTAAATGTAAAAAAGTTATAAACCTTCTGAAAGCTATGGCTGGATGCAGGGGCGCTGCTAAGGATTTTGGGCCCCATGAAAAGAATCTTGACAGGGCCCCCAACACAGCTGAGACTTTTTTCATATTAATTTACATAAAATCATGCGCTTTTATGGTATTTTGACTACCAATGGGGTGAGAAAATTCTACTTGAATTAAGTGTTAAAGAAAAAAGAAATATTATTTCACCATTTTTTTTCTCACCCCATTGGCAGATAAATTTGCTTGTTTTAAGGACAATTTCACTTAAATTGTATATTAATTTGTCTTAAAACTAGACTCATTTACTTACGTCATTTTGCTCATCAAGAAAAAGAATCTTAATGTAAAAAAAATTTGATATTTCTACTGAAAACAAGACAAAAATACTAAGTAAGAAAGTCATTTTTTGCAGTGTTGAACGTTTAACTAAAACTGTGTATTGTTATTTTTTTCCAGCGTTTTCTTGACCTAACATGTGGAGAAATTGAGTTCCCTAATCATGCACTTTTAACACTAGAACGGCCACCAGCAGTCGTTTTAACCGCAACATTTAAACTTATGCTTATTATCTTTAACACTACGAACAAAGCGTCATTTTGACCGTTTTGAAATTTGCATAGTCAATAACTTTGTCTAACTAAATCATAAAGCCTTGCTGCTCCCTGACTTTTCCTAAAACTACATGAATTTTCATTAAAACTAGTTTAAATATTTATTGTGTGAATAAAAACAGAAATATAATCATTTCTATCTATAACGTCCACAGGCAGTCATTTTGTGCTGTTTAAATTGAGTTTTGCCGAATCGGTCTGAATCAGATAATGTGAAAGTATTACAACTCCACATCATCTTCAAGAGATGCACTGAAACCTCACAAACAGCTGATAGTAGTTTGTACAGTAGCTGGCAGAGGATTTTTATCAGAGTTCATGAAGTTAGACTGCTTGCAAGACAGGTGCAACAGCGTGGACCGCAGCAGGGTGCTGAAAGTGGGCGGACCGGCGGAGCCTCATACAAATATGACGACAAATGCTGGCTGTGAGGCAAAGCCATGCACCCGCTGCACCCTGCTCTATCGAAACATACTTACTTGTCGAAAAATGCTACCGTAGAGACCTGGGGCCTCATGTACAAAGCGTGCGCGTAAGCACAGAAAAGTGCCGTAGGCTACGATCATTGTCACAGGCAGGTGGTCCACTAACAATTAGGCCTACTTACAAACCCACCTTTTCTTGTGGTAACAAGAAACAATTGGGTAACATACTGTGGACCCTTTGCCTGTTTAACTTTATTTTTTTCTCTTTCCGTTTTTGACTTTCAGATTTTTGAGGCATTTTCAATTCCTTGTCAGTCAAGTTGATATTCTGCCGGAGCTATAAGTGAAGTCAAGCTGTGTTGCCTGGATTATACAATTTGGGCGGACTGAACCATTTTATGATAATTGAGAGGGGGAAAGGGGCCCACGGACGTTTGTGTTTCCTAAACAAATTATTTTTTTTGATACCAGGAAACAGCAAATAGAATAATTTAAAGTTAATAATTTAAAGTTAATAATTTACACTATTAAATATTTTTTAGCAACACAATTTTGGGGGCTTCTCTGGGCCCCCTTTTACTCGTGGGCCCCGAGAATCGTTATTGTTAACCCCCCCTTTACAGCGCCCCTGGCTGGATGTGACTGGGGTGCAGACAGGCAGTCGTTAATGAACATCTATAGGGCTTGCGTAAGGTCAGCAATAGACTATGGTTGTGTAATTTATGGAGCAGCGGCAAAAACAATATTAGGAAAAATTAACAGATAACAGTATAGAGCATTACGTGTATGCATCGGAGCTATTAAGACAACCCCCATTAATGCTATACTTATAGAAGCAGGAAAGACACCTTTGGAATTAAGAAGAGAAAAACTGGCAATGGCATATTGAATTAGACTGAAAGGAAGTGGGAAAGAAAATCCAGCAAAAGATACAATACAGGAATGTTGGGATTATTCCAAGTTTCAGGGGTTTGGGTTTGGATAGACTAGAGAAATTAAAGTGAGGGAATATGAAATGGAAGCTTTAAATTTCACCATGACCAGTCCAGTTAGTAGAACACCACCATGGTTTTTTCCAGAAGTAAAGGTAGATATTAATATATTAGAAAAGAGAATGGAGGAGTTAAAACAAGCATGTATATAAGAAATAGTCATTTTAATTATTTAAGGATTTATATAGATGGATCTAAGAATAAACAAGAATGTGTGGGAGTTGGAATATATATCCCAGAATTTAAAATCCATGTTTCCAAAAGACTATCTGACCGGTTATCAGTATATACAGCAGAAATAGTAGCAGCCATTATTGCACTACAGTGGGTTGAAGAGGTCAGACCTGATAGATTGGTACTGTGCACAGATGCTTTGGCCATAATTAAAAGTATTCAGTCAATAACATCAAGATGAGAGGACTTACTATTAGAACTTTTTAACAGTTTATATAGATTACAACGGGGTGGCATAGATGTTCAGTTTTGTTGGGTGCCAGCGCATGAAGGGGTTAAAGGGAACGAGATGGCAGAAAAACTGGCTAAAGAGGCACTACTAGAGGTGATTACAGTTACAATTCCATTAGGAAAAGGCGAAGGTAAAGCTGTGGTTAAGATGAAAGGCCTTGAAATATGGCAGAAATGGTGAGAGGAAGACAGGAAAGGTAGATATGATAAAATACAAAAAAGTGTCAGCGTAAAGAATCACATGGAAATGACTAGGCGTGAGGAAATAGTAATAACAAGATTAAGAGTGGATCACACAGGATTGAATGGTACATTTTTTTTAATGGGGAAAAGGAATAGTGAGAACTGTGAAAATTGTGGGGTTAAAGAAAATGTGGAACATGTATTACTGTATTGTACAATGAATGAGGTGGAAAGACAGATATTTAAAGATAAGGTTCAGGAGGTAGAGCAGGAATGGAATCTGGTAGGGATACTGGGATCAGAAGGAGAAGGAATAAGAATTATTAGGAAGGCACTATTTACCTTTTTAAAAAACTCAGGGTTGGGGAGTAGGATCTAAAATGACATGATATACATACTCCAGTACAGTAGGTGGCGGCATGCACCTAAACGTTGTTTGCAGTCCGCCATTAAATAAGAGAAGAAAAAGAAGGCGCTGGAGCTTTATGACGCTTCGCACATGTTTGCCGATAGGGGCGCCGTTGAGACAGTTACTGCCAAAGTCACTCTCGTTTTGACATTTGTTGAAACTTTCGTCTTTCTGTCAGTAGACATGTCAAATAACAGCGCAAACAGCAGCTTGGTGGCTTTACAGAAAACCGTCAAGCAGCTGCGACTCGAAGCAAGCATCCGTAGGATTAAGGTGAGTTTTTAGGGAAACAGATTGGAAATGTTTGTGAAGAGCGAACTGGGTGTGACTTGACAGACTTGTTTCTTGTTCACCGCTTGAACTCTGCAAAGTTTGATTCTTGGGGTTACCCGTGTATTCTTTTAACCATATTTTAAACATGTAATCTTTAAAAAACATACTTGATACAAATGTTGTGTCATGTATTACAGCTGTTTGCTTTCAATGACAGCTTACATCGTGGCCTGCCTGACGTGAAAACTTCAATCACCGTCGATTTTCTCAGCTGTTTCAAGGCTACGCCTTCCCTAGTGACAGCTTGTGTTTAAACTGATCAAACGTCGTCAACCAGCAGTTTTTGCTATGTTTGTGTATTACAGTCATTCCATCGTAAAAAAAGCTCAAAACTGTTGCTCGTGCTGCAGTCTAACTAGATCTGAAAACTATGTGAAGGCAACAGTAAAGCTCTTTGTTGATCGGGAAACACAGTGGCGCAATTGTTGGTCGAAAAATCTAAATCCGTATTAGTAGGCACATTACCACTGCCCCCAAACAGATATCTTTAAAAACATAAGGCTTTATTTGTTCTGAAATCAATCATGCATTAAATAAAGACCGCGTGATGTTTTCTAAAATATACAACAGAGCGCTCCACAAGCCTTTTTTATGTGTACGTGTATAAATGCAAGTACTTTAGTGTCATGGGGAGAGCGAGGCAAGTTGTCGCATTTTAAAGGACTAGTCACCAAAACAAGTACATTCTTTTATTTACTCGTTCTCCTGCCATACCAGATTGTGGAGGTTGTTCGACGTCAAGGTACCGCGAGAGCGATTCGAGAAATCATACAGAGAAGCCGCTCTGAATCGCTCTCGCGGTACTTTGACGTCATCTGCTTGTCGGTTCATGCGAGCCATATAAAGTAGAACAAGCCTAATGATTTAATTTCTTCAGTTGAACACAAACTATAACATGCTTTCATTAAGCTTCAAAAAGCACATACATTTATTATTAAAGTAATCCAAATGACACTTTTGGTATAAATTATGCCTTTTTGAGAGAGAAAAAGGTTTGTGAGAGAAAAGTATCAATATTTAAGCTTATTATGCCAAAGTTAAAATATGGCAGCACGTCATAACATTAAATCTCATTGGTCCTCCTTGCGTCTTGTGACGAATCATACATATTACAACTAGTCTTCACTTTCACTAGTCATGAGATATGAGAGAACCATAGAGATTTGATAATGTGTGTTTTTGTGTTTATATTTCAGTTTTGCTTAAACTTATAAGCTTAAAATATTAAACAATTCTCTTAAATTCCACTTTAGAGATATTTTGACCCACTAGAGTAATTTGGTTTACTTTAATGATGGATGTATGTGCTTTTTATACTTTGCCATTTTAAGCCCATTAGGAAGATAATATCGCAGCATTTTAATAGAAAATGATTTGTTTGTGTGCAACTGGATAAAAGAAGTAATCTGGGATGACACAAGTATGAATAAAAATCAGCAAATTTGCAGGATTTTGGGGAAGGTTTCCAGTGAATAGTTTTGAGGGATATCTCACAATGGAAACAAATGTCAAGCATATGTCAGCTATTATGTAATTCTAAACATCAAAACAGCAGGAAGTGTGTTCACTTGTTCACACAAAAGCTATAAGCCCAATGTTTAGTTTAAAGGATAGATTTCACAAACATTGGAATTTTGAAATTTTCTTAAAATATGTTATTTCTCCTTCAATCTAGGTTTCTCAAGCTGCAGCGGACCTTAAAGCATTCTGTATTCAAAATGCCAATAGGGATCCTTTACTTATGGGAGTGCCATCCAGTGACAACCCATTCCGCCCCCCCAAATCTTGTGCACTATTCTGAGGTACTAACAATCATTTCAGTGATACAATTTGTTTATCATGAACAGAAATATAAAAATCTATCTCTCTCTTTCCCAAGGTGGCAAGATGTAGGGAGATCAGGAGAATCTTCTGAACATTCCTTTTTTACATGACTTTTTTCACTAGAAGGCAGAATTTTTTCCCAAGTCCCATTTTCTTGGCTGAATCACTACTTTAACACTACACGCGCAAGTGACATTAAAATGTTTAATTTAAAGGCACTCATAAAAATATGATTAATGAAGAAAACCATTTAAATGTATATAACCTTAATATAGGTAATGTCCAAACAATAATAAGCATGGTAGTCCAACTTTAAGAGACACAGGGAGAAGTTAGAGTGCTCAGTTCTGTTCTTATTTGGGGTCTTATTTTTTATGAAGTGACCACAAATATGCAACAGGTTTTCCATGTCAATTTGAATATCTTTCTTACACTGAAATATATGGTTTTGTTTGTGAAGAAACACTGAAACACCTTGTTTTTGTACTGATGCAGTTAGGCTTATACATGAACTGTTGTTACCATGAGTCTTATGTAATTAAGATATTTAACTGTATAAACCAGTTAGCTGTATTGAAGGAAAAAGATATCTCAGGTTCTTTTTGATAAAATTTATGCTGTCTTTCTGATGTATCTAAACACTGCTCAGCTGAGGTACTTACATTCAAATGTATTTTCTTGATTTCCTAGGTAAATGTTTTTGCATCATTTTGGAGATTCTTAAATGTTAGTGTTAACATAAGAAATATAATTATACATTTTTGTTTGTATGTGTTGGTGAAAGGGTCCTGTTTCCGTGTTGTGTCTTTACTATTTGTACAAGAAATCCAAATGATTAAAAGCATACCAGCTGGTCTGTTTTTGCATATACTCTAACTGTACATGTGTGTATTGCTCATTTTATAGGAGTCAACCACTGGACATTCATGCAAATGTCCCTTCTGTGTAAGGGTTTGATTACTGTCAGCTGTATGTTGCATTACTGCCTGGGTAACTTTTTACCCTGTTTACCTCATGCAGGTTTTGAGTTTTACATTTTACAGAAGTGCTTACAAGAGCAACATCTACCTTTTTGCAGTAAGCTAAGATATTATGATGGCAAATTCTACATTTCTTTACAATGTACCACAGTAACTAAATGTTATTAGAAAGCATTGTTAATTAATTACTACTATTTTAATGTTGTATTAGAACAACCTTTTTGGCCCCCACTACCCAATAAAATATTGTAGAGTTTTAAGATGCAACACTACGTAATATCTTGATTCGTAGTTGGTTTTTACTTATTTAAATATTATGCTTGTTTTGTCTTATTTTAAATCATTTTACGTCTTAAGGCACCCACCAGTTGAGAAACACTGCTTTAGAATGATAATAATAAACATAATTATATTTGACCGTTTTTTGTATATTTTACTTTTTATAATTGCATAAATTGTATTAGTAATTGTACTAAAGATGACTCACATAAAATATTGTGGTTTATTTTTGCTTTTACTATAGTAAAATCAAAATACTGTAGTGTTTCTAAACTTCACCATTGTAAAAAAAAGTATGCTATTTAATGTATCAATTCACTTTAGTACTACATACTGCAATAGTATACATTAACAGGCTGTAGTAATTATTACTATAATAATATACTACAGTATATTATAAGTATGCACTATTTTCTTAGTTGGAATCGGATCAAGCTGGAAAGTAAAGCTGTGGCCATGTGGAGGCAGTAGTAAGTCAGGCCTATCTTGCCCACCGACTCCAGTGGAGATCTGAGCCGCTGCGAGCTGCCTGTTTGCCTCTCCTCAGATCGAAGATGGCGGTGTCCGTGTTCTCAGGCGTGCGCCTCCTCTCCATCGGAGACGCCAATGGAGACATACAGCGACATTCAGAGCAGCAGCCTTTGCGGCTGGAGATCAAAACCACCCAGGACGCGGCTCTGATAAGCCTATCAAACAGTAAGTAGATACGGGCTTTTAAATGCTTCGTACCCCGGCCTCAGCGGAGCTGTATACGCTAGCTTAGCCAAATGTGAGTGATGCGCGTGCGGCATGTGTACATGTTGAGCTGCCCTTGCGTGCATGAATACAGGATCAACACATTTTAAGTCAGTTTCTTAAATGTTGCTTTTATTCAGGGCCGTGAAGGCTGTTTGAAACACGTGAAATTGTTTGATGGCAGGGGTTTGGTTTGATCATGCACCGCACAAACCACGTTGATCGTAGCCTGTTAGCATCCGTAAACATTTCGTATTGTGTTGAGCTGTTTATGGATAGCTGCCATCCAGCTAACTATCATGAACAGGAATGATTGTTCAACACTGAATGAGCGTGTTTTCAGTCTTATCTATAGGTAAAGATCCTGTGCGTGGGATTTTTTTACTTTATGGATAGACTTTTATAACAGGACAGTGAAAACGGTGTGGATCATGTGGATTGGCGCCTATAAAGTTAGCCGCAGTCTGAACCTCAAGTCTTACTTTCATGTCTTCGGAAAACCTCAAAAAGTGAGCTAGAAGTAGCCTCTGCACGTTTTCTTTGTGTAAGCTTTGAATTGTACGTTGAATTAAACCTTTTTAATGTCCATCGGTTGGTGGGCTGAATGGATGCTGAGTTGACTTGATGAATTGCGCACAGCCTCACTGTTCTGCGCCACATCTCCACTTTACTACATCATACTATGAAATACTATATTATGAGAAGAGGGTAAAATGA
This sequence comes from Paramisgurnus dabryanus, assembly GCF_030506205.2. Taxonomy (NCBI): domain Eukaryota; kingdom Metazoa; phylum Chordata; class Actinopteri; order Cypriniformes; family Cobitidae; genus Paramisgurnus; species Paramisgurnus dabryanus. The sequence goes on from NC_133339.1 coordinate 30,238,989, forward strand.
AATTACGCGGTGCTTTTTGTATGCCAGAACCGTTTGGCCATTCATCTTTGTTCTGCGGGGAACAATACCGGGTCCCCCGCCTCCATCTCCCCAGTGTCCCGCATGTTCATTCAGACTCACGGGCTTTTGTCTCGACCTCATGCTGCTCATGCCCCGCGGATGAGATGAATGTCTTTACTGAAACAGATGCGTGACAAACATTCACACCCAACTGCATTGCTTGGGCTTTTGTTTTCTTTTTTGAAAAGTTTTATTGCTCAATCCAAGTTCAAGCCCTTAGTTTTTCTTACCAATGCTGGAGGTTTTAATTGAAAAACATACTGGTTAAACATTAGTACACTTGGTCATTGTGCATGATTTTAGGCACATGTAAAAGAGAGCTCATAAACACTTGTTGTTTATCAAGCATTTATGATCTTCATTAAGGAAGTAATTCAGCTTCTTCCAGACATGTTTTGCCAGTGGCATGTTAGTTCCCTTTAATGTTGTAACACTTTTATTCTTTCACTTTTATTGCTGTAAAATGTTATTCTGGTTCAGGGCAAACTTTTGTTTGTTTGGCTTGGTTATAAGCCAGGGTTTGCAAACTTTTCCTTTCAGGATGCACAAACACGGGTATAATCTTTCTCAAGACCCACTTTATATTTCAAATGAAAATATGAGTGCAAAATAATGCCAACCATTGCCTAGTGGTCGGTTGATATGATGAGACTGTTTTGTATCATTCACCACAATAGCGAAGTGACTTTACATGACCCATTTAATCCCACTGTGCGACCTACAAGTGGGTCCCGACCCACAGTTTGAAAGCCCCTGGTGTAAACAGTTTAGTTTTTGGGCTTTTCAGTAGCTCAAAGAGCAAAGCATCCTATTCAATCATCCTATTTCAGATCTCAGCCTCTCAATTCTTCAGTCCTGCCCTCTGTGTCGCATTTTGAGCTTTATTGGGGATTGTACTGTTTTTCAACCCAATTATATAAATGAATACCAGCATAATCTGTGGAAAGCTGGGAAATGAAATTACAAAATCCATAATCTCTTGGCATGACCATTAATTGTTGCTGTGTTTAGTATGGGAGGTGGCACCATGTAATACAGAAATCACTGTACTCTAATTTGCATAATGTGTTAACCAAGTACCTTAAAGATATCATGTAACTTCTACTGAAGATTTAAGGCCAATTTACATTCCGAATTAGCTTTTAGTTGACTGAATTCAGATGAAAACATGATCAGGAGACATGACCATTGGCATTATTCATATGCAGATTAATAAATACATTTGATTAATGTTAAATGCATATATAAACATCTGTCTGTGTGTTTTCCTCAACAGATGAGGATACGTGCGTGTTTAAGTGTTCAGTTTCGCAAGAGACAGAATGCAGTCGTGTTGGGAAGCAATCCTTCATCATTACTCTGGGCTGTAACAGTGTCCTCCTGCAGTTTGCATCTCCAGCAGGTGAAAACTCATCTTATGCTATTTGTTCACGCAAATTAATTGAGATAAGCACAACTTTAGCCTGCTGCATGTCGCTCGTGGCAGGAAAATAAGAATGAAGTTATGGTGCTATGAAGCGAGGAGTCTTGTCTCCTGATCTGGCATTGATTTTATGTTGGACAGATTTCTTGTCGTTTTATAATCTTCTGAAGAATTGCCGTGGACACAGGGGCGAACACTCTGTCTTTAGTGAGAGGACCGAGGAGTCCTCAGCTGTACAGTATTTCCAGGTGTGTTTGGCTTCTTGTTCACATTTATATCCAAAGTATGCAACAAATCACTTGACAAGTCAGTTCCCTCCTAAGGAGGAATGTATACTCGAGGCTGTCAATTTAACAGTTTAGTACATTACTAATAGTATGAAAAAGTAATTAATGCTATTACTTGATTCATTAGTTATTTGATGCATCATGTAATTCTTATAGGAATATTTGTCTTGACTGTCAACAAAAGTGGCATGTTATCATGTGGCACTCATACAGTATTTCTTTTTTGTTTCAGTTTTATGGCTACCTCTCTCAGCAACAAAACATGATGCAGGATTACGTCCGAACTGGAACATATCAACGGGCCATCCTCCAAAACCATACCGACTTCAAGGACAAAGTACTGCTGCTGTTCTTCTGAATAGTTTTTCACATACAGATAAAGATGCATTTTTGAGCAGCTTTTTTATTATTTTAGAAAGTTTCATTAATTTAGTCTATGACCTTTACTTTTACTTTAAGCTTTAATTATTCTAAAAATATCTGGTTTTACTTGAAACAATCTGGCACAAAAGCATCCTTGACATTTTTAAGTTTAGGGAAGTCTGTTCTCACTGTATCACTATTGAAGTCATTTTTTATTGCAGATTAAACAACTTTTGTTCTCATTTTTTTTTTAGGTGGTGTTGGATGTAGGTTGTGGCTCTGGGATTCTGTCATTTTTCGCAGCTCAGGCTGGTGCCCGTAAAGTCTATGCTGTGGAGGCCAGCACAATGGCTCAACATGCAGAGGTATGATCTAATAAACAAATACACTGGATCCGAAAATACCCACTTCCATACTGTATAGTAGGCAAAAATCAGTATGCAAGGCGAGTCCTTTCGATAGACACTTGACTTTACTAAACTGTAAGGCCAGTCAAACTGAGAAGCTGCCAAAAGTGAATATAATGTAAATACCAGAAAACAGTGAATGGGATGGCTCTTTAAGTGATTTATGTACAAAGAAATGTTTTCCTTGTGAAGGTATTTGTTAAAATATTAATAAATGAATTATGGTTGCGGTTGTTGTGATTGCATCATAGGTCGAAGGACTGATCATATGACAATAAAAAACATGTTGGGTGCAGTATGTTCGAATGTATTTGTATTGCACAAACTATATTCAGTATGTACTGTCACGGTACACAATTTGGGCACGGCACTAGAATCTGAGGGATGTGTTGAACTTCAGTCTTTTAGAAAACTTTACAGTCTTGTGTATTGCTCCACCATTAACAGAAATTTGACACATATGGGGGCGGTTTCCCAGACAGGCATTAGACTAGTCCTAGACTAAAATAAATGTAAGAGCTGTCCAAACTTATATCTTAAAATACAACAGTGCCCTCTTTTTTTGCCTCAAAATGCACACGAGTATTGTTTTTAGTAAGGCATGTTTGTTAAAACTAGTTAAATTTCCTAATTAAACTGAGGCCTAGTCCTGGCTTAAAGGATTAGCCCATTTTCTTAAAAAAAATCCAGATAATTTACTCACCACCATGTCATCCAAAATGTTGATGTCTATCTTTGTTCGGTCGAGAAGAAATCATGTTTTTTGAGGAAAACATTCCAGATTTTTTCTCATTTTAGTAGACTTTAATGAACCCCAAAACTTAACGGTTTTAATGCAGTCTAAAATTGCAGTTTCAAAGAACTCTAAATGACCTCAAACGAGTATAAGGGTCTTATCTAGCAAAATGATTGTAATTTTTGGCAAGAAAAATAAAAAATATGCACTGTTAAACCACAACGTCTTCCCTCGGTCCTGTGACGTCATCACGTCAAGAGGTCACGGATGACGTATGCGAAACTTGTGAAATTTGGTATTCTTTCCAAAAATAACAATCGTTTCACTAGATAAGACCCTTATGCCTCGTTTGAGATGGTTTAGAGTCCTTTGAAACTGCAATTTGAAACTGCATTAAAACTAATAAGTTTCGGGGTCCATTAGAGTCCATTAAAATTAGAAAAATCCTGGAATGTTTTCCTCAATAAACTTAATTTTTTCTTTATTGAATAAAGAAAGACATCAATATTTTGGATGACACGGTGGTGAGTAAATTATCTGGATTTTTTTAAGAAAATTGACTATTCCTTTAAGCTAATCCCTATCCGGGAAACCACCTCAAGATGTATTCACGTAAGATGACGATGAGCCTTAAAACAAATTTGCAGGATTTAGGATGACACTTGGCCTCAGTTAAGTCAAACCAGTACTAAAATTGATGAATCGTGCATCCACAGGTTCTTGTGAATAGTAACCGGCTTTCAGAGCGTGTTGTGGTCATTCCTGGAAAAGTGGAGGAGGTTTCTTTACCTGAGCAGGTGGACATTATCATCTCTGAACCCATGGGCTACATGCTGTTTAATGAAAGAATGCTGGAAAGTTACCTACATGCCAAAAAATTCCTCAAGCCCAACGGTAAGCGAAAATGAGCATTTATTCAATAAAAAGCACCGATCGTACATGTTTTCTGCGACTTATCACAACCTCTGCTGTGTTTGCAGGCAAAATGTTCCCCACCATTGGAGACGTTCACCTCGCCCCTTTCACAGATGAGCAGCTTTACATGGAGCAGTTCACTAAGGCCAATTTCTGGTGAGCACTTGGGCTAAGCACAGTGTGAAGTTCAGGGAATGGCAAATATATAAAACAATGCGAGTAAATAAGCAGGCCGACATTTTACTAGATGTCAAATAGTAGTATCTCAGGGTAGATAACTAAAAGTTATTTAGACAGTGGGGGCAGTTTCCCAGATGGACATGGTTTAGAATGGGTTTACGACATTTAAGTAGTTTTCCAAGCAAACATTACAAAAATCTAGAGATGCACAGATCAACCGGTTAGAGATCTTAATTGGCAGATTTTACACATGATCGGCAGGTCAGTCAAATGTCAAGAGATACCACAGAGGCATACGAACATTACATCTTGTCTAAGAAAAGGTGAGAGCATTACACAGCTAAATGCTAAAATAATAGCAAAAGATGTTATGAATCCTTATGCTTTAACTGAATGTGCTGTTATGATGGTGCACATCCACAACGGGAGTTAAACTTTGTCCAGTACATAACTTAGTTTTAGTCTAGCATGTTTTGCAAATAGATGCACGTTGTATAATATATTCATGTTCTATAAAGATGTGAGGTTTGGAGCGTGGCAGGGAACGGGCAGGGGTGCTATCGTGGGTGTGCTTTGTAGGCATGGGCTAGTTACCGGTTTTAAGGTATACCAAGGTTTTAAATGGTCAATATTTCAAAACCACTAAAATGTTTTATGATATCATTTACAAAATTTATTAAATCATTAAGTCACTTAATTAATTTGATGTTAACATTTAATATACATTACGAAAATATAATTTTTTTTGAAAGCATATTATGATTTTAAAGGCTTCATTTTATTTCACCTTGCATTTAAAAGTAACACATTTTAGGTTGGAATGCCGATAACGTATAACCGTGGTATTTTTGCTTAAGGTTATCATACCACCAGAATCTTATACCGGCCCATGCCTAGTGCTTTGGAGGGGACTTCTTTGTTTGCTTTTGAATCATGGTACTGACATCATATGCTGTTCGGTCTGCGCAACACAACGTCAAACACGCCCCCAGTCTTTACCGTGGATCACAGGCACTTGTAACGCTAAACAGTCAGATCTCCAAATGGCGCCATAACCACAAAAATTAATAGATAAATAAACCCTCCCTGCCCATACCTACTTATCACACCTGCAGCCAGTTACAAGCCGATCTCGAAGCAGCAATTCTTTTCAAAACTGATATTTGGATGTCTAACATAATGTCAGTAAAGTTGGTTTCGGTAGGTCACACATACAGAAAAATCGAAATCGGTCAAGAAAATTGGCATCGGTGCATCACTACAAAAAACATTTCAGGTTTACATCTTGAGACAAATCAACAGTGCTGCCATATGTTAGGATTTGTCAATGCACAGCGTTATTAAATTAAGGCAGCTCAAACATCCATTTTAGTTTAGGACTAGGATAAGCCCTGTCCGGGAAACCGCCCATAGAAGTAATTAATCTGATTTATTTTAATAAGATACTGACAGAACATCATTTTCCTGTTTTTCAGGTATCAGCCATCTTTTCATGGTGTGGATCTGTCTGCGCTGAGAGGAGCTGCAGTCGATGAATACTTCAGACAGCCTATTGTGGTATGAAAAAGGAGGGAATTAAATAACTGCTTGACTGGGTGTGCGGGATAGTGGCTTTTTTGCATTAATAGCTAAGGTTCGAAAAGTTCCTGAGCTAGAGAGGTAAATACATAGGTTTAGCAACAAAAGGTCATTGGTTCGCTCCCCAGGGGATACACACTGATAAAATGTATACTTTGTAATGCACTGTAAGCCACTATAGATAAAATAGATAGATAGAGATATATAGATCTAGATTCACATTTACATATATTTCAATGCAATGTTTTAGTCCGTTACCAAGAAAAAGCTTTCAGTCCATGTTAACTGGGTGTCTGTATCTGTGTTAGCTGAGGGTGTGGGTGTGATTGTGGTCTCTGGATCTGTAAGGTTGTAAACCTCTGCTTTAGAGTAATGAATAAGGGAAGAGAAGTAGGTAACTGGAGATTTGTTTACGTATGTAGGAAGGACAAGTGCTCAGGGGTAAATACGTACGGGATTGCGTTACATAGTTAAGTTGCACATTGGTACACGAGACACGTGAACCCCAAATGAGAACAGTGCAGCATGGTCCTTGAATTAGTTTTAGTTGAAGTGTAACACAGGAGGCTGTATGTAAGGTATGTATGCTTGCCTGTATGCCAGTGCTTAAAGGTTATATTTTGCGGTCTGGCTTTCTGAGCGTACTGTTTGTGTGCGGTAAGAGAGGAACATTATGAATGTTCATCCGTGAGGGAACGTTTTTTTAACACATTAAACAGACTCTACAAATGGTAGTGCTAAATGTACTTTTTCCTGGGCTTGATAGGCTAATTTACTATATATTTATATAGAGAGTGAGTTTCAGGTTTACACCCTGTGAGTTACTATTTATCCAGCAGTAGTCAGCTGTGCAGGCATTTGTCGTGCCTGTAATAGTGTTACACTGCTGGGACAGTGACCTGCAGTTACACTGGTTTGACTCTAGAGGGTGCTGATGTAGCATCCTTCAGATGTTCAAGCCATGGCAGGAAAGCCTCTGAGCTAGGACTGAGTTTGTTACTCACTCCTTGACAAGAAGCTTTACATCTTACCATTTCTTTTGACTGCTTTATCATCAACATGCAGAACTTAAGCATTCTGCCATTTCTCATTTCTCTCAGGACACTTTCGATATCAGGATCCTGATGGCCAAATCAGTGAAATATACAGTCAACTTTTTAGAAGCTAAAGAAGAGGATCTTTACAAGTATGATTTAACTAAATTCAGTATTTTTTTGTAATGAACAATGAGAGTTAAAAGAAAAGGAAGTCTAAATCTTAATCATATTTATTTGTTTCTTTTTTTTTGTCTTCCCAGGATAGAAATTCCCTTCAAATTCCACATGATGCATTCAGGACTTGTGCATGGACTGGCTTTCTGGTTTGATGTGGCATTTATAGGATCAGTGTAAGTGGAAAAAAATCCCTTGTTTTCATACTTGAGTTGCTTTAAAAAGAGCTTATATCCCTTTATTCAGTGCATTTGCTCCTTTAAAAAATTTGTCTCAGAAGTTTGTCCGAACCCTGAACCAGTGTTTTTATATAAATGTTTAAAAGGGACTTTTAAATGAAACATTTTAATCGTATTTTTTCTTGGGTCATGAATTTACCATGAACATCTACAAGTTTTTGTGTGTAGCTGGCAACGGTTAATGCACCCTTTTGTTCTGTCATCTCAGTAAAACTAGAAGTGGCTCATCTCTACCTAGGGCTGGCACGATGATTAAATAATCGTTTCATCGCTATTGTCTGACCTCATCGCGATGATTTCAGTTCACCGCAATGATTGCACATCTCTTTAAAAAAACACAAGGGGGAGCTGCAGCGCCTGTATAAACGAGACCGTATCAGATGACGCTCTGTAATTGACAGTGTAACGCAATAAATTGCAAAGCCATTCAATACAGTGGAAAAACAGCATTTAAAGAAATGATACAAAACTTTAAGCCGTGGTAAAACATACATTTCCAAAACAGCAATTCCAAATTTAGGGAAGTAAAGGATGCTATTCTTAAGGATCTGTAAGAAATTGAATATTTTGCAGCCACTACAGACATGTGGTCCGTACTAATATGACCTTAGTAGAATTGGCTGCTATTTAAAGGAATAGTTTGGTCAAAAATGATAATAAAACCATGATTTACTCACCCTGAAGCTGTCCGAGATGCATATGTCCATCATTTTTCAGATGAACACATTTTCAGTTATTTTAGAAAATGTTTTAGATCTTTCAGTTAATCAAATGTGAAGTTACGGGGTCCACGTCCTTCAAGTCCAAAAAATTTGCATCTATCCTTCACAAAATAAATCCAAGCGGCTCCAGGATGATAAACAAAGGCCTTCTGAGGGTAATCCGTGCCATTTTGTTGTAGAAATATCTACATTTAAAACTTTATAAATGGAAATAACTAGCTTTCGGTAATGCCGCCATCGTAACACAGTTTACGGAGGTTTCCCTGCTCTGTGCCCCCACCCTCCGAATTTGCATTACGTCACTAAGAAAAAGTGCGTACACTACGCTAATACTCTCTTTTGAATACAGAGGAGTCTAAGATGGCGGCGCTACCGGAAGGTAGTTATTTTCGTTAATAAAGTTTTAAATGTGGATATTTCTACAACAACACCACGCGGGTTACCCTCAGAAGACCTTTGTTTATCATCCTGGAGTTGTTTGGATTTCCTTGGAGAAGGATATATGCACATTTTTGGACTTGAAGGACGTGGACCCGTAACTTTACTGTTTAGCAGCTGAAAGATATAAGATATTTTCTTAAATAACTGAAAATGTGTTTGTCTGAAAATTATGGACATATGCATCTCGGACGGCTTCGGGGTGAGTAAATCATGGGTTTAATATCATTTTTGGCCGAACTATCCCTTAAAGGCTTTTTCTGGTATAGTCAGTTTATTTTGATGGCATTTTTATTTTCAGAAACTTTATTGTGTTTATTTCTAATGAAAAATTTTCAGTTTTGAAAGTAGGGATGCTAAACAATTAATCGTGATTAATCGTTAGCAGAATAAAAGTTTTTGTTTACATCACATATGTGTGTAAACTGTGTACAATAAATATGTATATATATAAATATGAACACATTCATGTATAATTTTAAGAATTTTTTTTTTATACATTAAGTATTTATATATAATATAAATTATACATTAATATACAAATGTATATACACATGTAAACATTTCTAAAACATATACATGCATGTGTGTACATTTATTTATACAAAGTTATTATACACAGTTCACACACATATATGATGTAAACAAAAACTTTTATTCTGCTAACGATTAATCACGATTAATCGTTAAGCATCCCTATTTGAAAGATATATTCATTACTTTTAAATGTGTGTTATGTGTATTAATATTTACTGCCAGGTAATCCTGGCAAAATATTTAATTTAAATAATCACAGCAATGGGTGAAAATTATTTTATTAACAAACAAAAAATTATGAGAATTAATTGTCAAAGCAATAAAACAGACAATCATCAAAGCCCTAAACAGGCTAACCGTCATACTAGTCACAATCTACTAGACAATTAACCGTCAGCCAATTTTCATAATCGTGTCAGCCCTATCTCCACCTGTCATTGTGTGTCGTGTTTACATAATAACTTTTAACGGCCAACAATATTTGCAATTATGTGAGTGGGCGTTTATATATATAATTCAACATTTTTATATAATGCCTTCTGATTGGAGCAAACTCGTTGGTTCATATAAATTGGAGCAAATAGAATATTGTATAAAGTATGTTGTTTGTCTGTCTCCGGCCGTACAGGATGACTGTGTGGCTCTCTACAGCTCCCACAGAACCCCTCACTCACTGGTATCAGGTTCGTTGTCTGCTTCAGTCGCCTCTTTTCGCTAAGGCTGGAGACACAATGTCAGGCACCGCTGTATTAATCGCCAACAAAAGGTGAAAAATTACAACTGTTTCTGTACATTTTTTTCTGTTAACTTGCCTTTTCCAAAATGTAATTGTTTTTATCTTTTCTCTCATAGACAAAGCTATGACATTAGTGTTGTTGCTCAAGTGGACCAGACAGGTTCCAAGTCCAGTAATCTACTTGATCTGAAGAACCCCTTTTTCCGGTGAGTGGATGAATTGTTTTGCACATTGGAAACTGTTAGGAAGATGTAGTCATAGAGTGCTTATTAGTGAGCACCTTAATTAAATATCTCGGCCGTTACTGAAAATTCTGGATGCACTTGGCCGAAAACCGAAATGACTTTAAAATATATATTTTTACAAAAAAGTTTTTGTATAATTGTGTTAATAGCAGACTTTTTATTTGCATTAATTTAATGAATCTGAGTTGGACTACAAACCAATAAAATAATAACTTTTTAAAAATATTCCTCATGCAAAAAGTCAACTTGAACAGCTTTTTATTTTAATGATGTTAAGTTCCTTAAATCTATTATATGCAACACAGTAGTAAAGTAAGTAAAGCAGCCTTGTTAATACTACGTTTAATGAAGATACACAATCATTTTAATTAAAACAACAGTAGCCTTTTAAGCCTGTTGACATAACCAGGACAGTGACATCAGCACCTGCCACATAACAGTCCAGCATGAGATACTGAAAACTCTGCACTTCATCATCAGTTACTGACAAACCCGATGAACATTAACAGCTACATTTGATAACCTGCTGCGTTTCAGAACTTGACGTGTGTGTGTTATTGCGCGTGATCGCCGACGCTAGAGACACATTAAAGGGTGATCACAGGCAATGAAGCATCACACAGAATTTGTGTGTCATTTTAATTATTTGCACACAGCTGTCACAACTGTGCTTTGCTGTGTAGCGCTGTGATAAAATCTGAGAAACGAAGCGCCATATTTTTTCGGTCGTGTTTTTTCCGACAATGCCATTTTCGTCTGAAATTTTCGGCGGCCGAAATTCCGGTGCATCCCCAGTGCTTATGCCGTCTTGTATTTTGTAGGTACACGGGCACCACACCCACCCCACCTCCTGGGTCACACTATACCTCTCCTTCTGAGAACATGTGGAATACTGGGGGAACCTACAGCATGAGCCAAGGCATGGCTGTGTCTGGTACACGTGTACACCACTTGGAAACATATTGCCAAATTTTGCCTGACACCCTTTAAAATGCTGCATGAACTTACATTTGAATCAGTTGTGTCTCTAACACAATTGAATGATTAATCACACATTCTGTATGTTTGGGATGGATAAATGAGCTGCTTGAAGTACCCGAGTACTGTCTACTCATTCTCTTTGTCTGTCTCTCTATCTTTCTCTCTCTCAGGGATGCCTACAGCCTATGACCTCAGTACTGTCATTGGGGGCAGTGGCTCAACAGTCTCCCACAACAATCTCATCCCCCTTGGTACAGATACGCATCCACGTATGGATATTTATACTCACACATACACACATATATTACTGTGAAATCAAGTGCTGTGTTCAAAATATCGATACGGCGATACATTGTCATTGTGATGATGTCCGCTTTGATACAGCACCTTCTGTACCGATTCTAACATTCATTTCAAGGTAGCTAATTATTATGCAAAACAAATGGTATTATGTTCCTTTTAAAAGGTAATAAATAAATAGCAAAAACACAAAAGTTACGACACTAGTTTTTCAATGAACAATATACATTACATTTAGTCCATTTAGCAGACGCTTTTGTCCAAAGCGACTTACAAATGAGGTAAACAATAGGAGCAATTATAGCAACACAAGAACAGCAATACATAAGTGCACTGGAAATAGTCTCATCAAGTCTACATAGCCATGGGTTAATAAATGAATAACAATGTTACTAAAATCTGATTTAAAAAACTGACCAATGATGTGATGTGCATCATATTGTGGCCTTGTTATTGTAATACTGAATTTTTGCCGATGCACAGCCCAAGTGACATCCGTGGCTGGTTACATTAACTGCTTAGGACTAGTCTTTTTTAAGTTTATCATTAAATTCTGTTACATTAAAAAGGTAGATTGGTCTAAATTTAATCTGAAAAGTAAGACTCACAAGATCCACTTATTGCTTGTTTGTCTGACTAGTTTATAAGACACAGTTTTGACTTATGAGTTAAATAGAGATGGAAAATACTGAATGATTTTTAATGGGTCCTTTTGAGTTTAAGATAAAAAGAAATATGGATACATAGTTTAATTTACAGAATTGAAAACCGTAAAAACACAATTTTACCTTAAAACACCATAAAGTAAAAACTAAGCAACTTCCACATTAAGCCTTTAGATGAATGCATCAAATAAATATCACCTGACCCATTTAATAAATGCATTATAGTTGAGTCTAAATTAATAAAATGTTTTTAAAATTTTGTATAGTTTTATCACAAACTCATTTTTTTGTTTTTTGCATATGTTTACTTGTAAATTAAAGGGGGTTTCTTTGCCTTTTCTTCCATCAGTGAACACAGGGATTGTAAACCACACTCACTCCAGGATGGGATCCATCATGAGCACAGGAATCGTCCAGGGTAAGTTAAAGGGGACATGCTGTGAAAATGTGACTTTTTTCCATGTTTAAGTGCTATAATTGGGTCCCCAGTGCTTTTATCAACCTAGAAAATGTGAAAAAGTTCAACCCAGTAACTTAGTTTTGGTAAACCATTCTCCACAAGCATGTGAAAAAATAGGTTATAGACATTTGGCTCCCCTGGTGATGTCAGAAGGGGATAATACCGCCCCTTAATCTGCACTATCCAACCACTGCACTTTCATTTAGATGCATAGATCAACTCATTTCCATGTTTGCATTCTTGCACACACCTACAAAGTGACAATTATAAGATGCTATAATAAATTATCTATATGATATTTTAAGCTAAAACTTCACATATGTACTCTGGGGACACCACAGGTTTATTTGACATCTTTAAAAAAGTGTTGTGAAATATCCCCTTCAAACTGCTTTCAAAAAAACAATTCACATCAGCTTTTATAGTGTAATCTCTCATGTATTCACAAACTCCAATCTAAAATGCTGTTTTTGGAAATGCAATTTTTCCACTAAACAAACTTAAAACAATAAATTTTGTTTTACAAGTTTTTTTCTGTCATACCTTATTTCATGGTGCCAAAAATCTGAAGCAGCATACTAAAAGTGTGTCCTTAGATCTGTTCTGAATAGTTATGTACATTACTAGCATGTAATATCCTCTTTTCTCTCCACAGGGGCCACAACTGCTCAGCAGGGTCCCAGCAGCAGCAGCCCTCATTACCCTGTCACCAACCAGTTCACCATGGGCGGCCCAGCTATCTCCATGGCATCTCCTATGGCCATCCCCAGCAACACCATGCACTACGGGAGCTAAGGCCAACTGACGGCCTCTGCATGTCCAGAACCCTCCCACCCCCCCTCCTTTACGAACCGACCGCAGCCAAATTTAAAATACCAAAACCAGTGCACCAGTCTCTGACCATCACTTTATCCTCTCTCTCTCTTTATATATATAGATATACATGTACACGTATATATATATTCGAAACTCTCTTACTCTCACTGGGGTTTTATTTGTACATATCCGTCCCGCAGCCCTGTAACGTCAGCGCGCACCGGCATTTGGCCAGTCAAGAAGTCTGAGGTGTGTAATTGTTACTTATCTATGCCCTCTCCACCGCCAGCAACACGCAACGTCTGCTCCACAACCAGCCACCAGGAGGCAGCACTTGTTTGCAAGCATGCTGTAAAGCACAATACAGACTCAAGACCGAGTGGATAAGGAATTGGTCAAAGCGCTGACAACGGGACAAGACTTTTTTTATAAATGCTTTACAGACGTGCACACGTTCCCCGTTAATTCACAAACTCCCACATTTTATTCGCACAAACGCTATCAATGACTGGATGTGGAATTCAAGATCCATCGAGACACTTTACTGTCGGCTTTCACGTCTCTCATGACATCAACTGGCCATCGCATCTCCGTTCATTCAGCATGGGCTTTCGACGGCCACTTCGCCACACCTAGATGTCATCAAGAGAGATGGACTCGTGCTGGAAAGTTTGTTTTTCGGCTAGTAGCTCAATACTGGTGGAACCTGCCTGTAGACGACCATAGCATAGATAGAGATTGTCTTACTTTTCATTCCATTTCTGACTGTGTTCATTTAGTGTGTTTTAATGTAGTGTAGTCCCCGATTGTACGCGTGTCGCTTGTTGTTATCCGAAGTGACTCAGGCATGGTTTATCAAGACCTCTTCTGTCAGTACCCTGTCCTAAAATCTCCTTTTAAAGATTGACTGCATATGAATTTAGTCAGCCAATTAATAAGGACACACAGATTTCAGGGGAAGGACATTTGGCTCTGGGGAAGGAATACAGAAGGATGAATGATACTAACAGTAAGATCTTTGGACACGCACCGACCGCTTCAGCAGGAAACTGTTTGGAATTGCTGTATCTTAGTTTACATCACCCCAAATCCTTTTTCGTCAACCTCTGTGTGTTGTGAGACTTGTCAAGGGAAGGAAGAGATGAGTGACTGTTGACTAGCTCTAACTCTCCTCTTCTTTTCCTTCCCGCTTTTAATCCTTCCCCTCCCACCGGGTGTATGATAGGCCCAAAGACTTGCGAGTTTTATGCATAGGCATTGCTTCCAGTCACACATTTTCAGTTTTTGGTTTGATTTAGCAGCAATCATGAGAAACAACCATGTCTGCTAGTTTGTAGAATTAACTTTTTCTTTCACAAAAAGCAACCGACATGAAAAGGAGCAAATTAAATGTTGGAGAAGTCCCAGAAGTGTGTCAACTTACAGTGGCATTTTGTTTTTTTTATTTTAGTGTCATGTGTTCCTGCTTTGTAAACTGAGCACATAGATGGGTAATACTTACACATGTCTATTACTAAACATTTATTGTCTGCTTTCCAAGAAGTAAAGACATTGTATAGGGGTGGTTTACTCAGAAATGACATTTTTTTTATCATTTACTTACCTCCTGTTGTTTAACACCTGTATGTCTTTTTATCTTCAGTTGATCACTAGAAATTTTACCAAACATCAAAAATGTTATTTTTCTATACTGCGAAAGTAGACAAGTGACCTCAAACAATAAATGTACCATAATAAAGCTTGTGAACTATACTCAAGTCTTCTGAAGCCATGCAATATCTTCATTGCTGAAAAATCAATATTATTAATGAGCGCAACAAATAATAAATCAGTTTAGCATGTTTTTCACAAAAAGCTTAAAGGACATTTTTATTGGCAGCCATTCAGTGCTGTTCACTGTCATACGAAAAAGAGCAACTTGGTCAATTTCAATACAAAAGAACTCATACAGGTGTGAAACAACACAATAATGGCAGCATTTTGGGGGAGCTGACAAAATTGTGATTTTTATCTACAGAATGCGTTTTGTGAGGCATAGTTTTTCAAAATGTGTACTACATAATGAATGATCAGTCAAAAAAAATAACCTGTTTACCCTGACAAGTATCATTTTATTCCACAGTGTCATCAAACACAAAACGGACCAGGAAAATAATACAAAAACCTCTCTGAATTTACAGAACTATGAAAGTCAGAGGTTATAAGGCAAATCTTACATCCCTTCACAGTAATGTCAGATCATTTAAATTTTTTGAAAATAACATGTTTCAAAACAAATTGCTTTCAAATTGCTTTTTAAGATAACAAACGGATGTAATGTAAGTAAATAACACTTCAGGAATATAATAGTAGGTAACACTACTTAAAAGAAAAGCCTTACATATTTAAATTATATACATTTAAATTATTATTATATTACTTGATCTGACAGAAGTTATTTCATCTAAATGGTTAGTTACCAACCGGTAACGCTTTACGTCTGTTTGCTGGGAATGCATTTGTTAGCACACCAATCAGAGGAACTCCTTCATTGCTTAGTCAACATAAATGCAACACATTCATCATGCTTTCTCATCTCCTTTGAGTCTAAAAACTCAGTACCGTAGGTCAGTTAGACATTCCCACAGTATGTGTCGTTTGATTCGCGGCTGGAGTAATGTGTTGCTCGGGATGTAATGTTCCTGTGTACGTTGCCGTTTGGAAGAAGTACATCTAAAATGAAAGAAGAAACATATGGTATAGTGTTTCTTTAAAAATAACCAAATGGTATGTTAAGTTGTAAGGTTGAAGTGTTTATACTTGTTCATAAAGGAACTTACTGGGTTAAATGGTACATGTTTATTGTATTGACCGCATATGTGCAATGTTGTCAATTACCACAAAACACAACTGAGCCAAGAAAGAATGCATCTTAATAACCATAGCATGAGACTGTAATAGACTCACTTACCCAACATTGCTTGTGGATGATTAAAAAAGCATTTGCTCTGGAGGATAATAGTCATGTAAACTAACAAAACACTGCTATGGGTGAGGTGCTGTAATAGATATAGGAGCTAGCTAGGTCGTGACTATTCCATATCATGAATATTAATGAATCCAAAATAACAACTGAGAAATGTTTCTCTTACCTTAAAGCCGACAGCCAGAAGTGCATGAAGGAACACTATAACTGCCATAGTAGCAAAAGCTGTTAGTTTAGTGTCATCACGAACAGCCGGCCAAAAAGTGATGACCAACACCGAGCCTGAGATCACCAATGCAACCAAAATCAAAAGCCACTGGAGCCAATTGAAGGGAATTGTCCATAATATCTTAAAACAGAGAGAGTATGACTTGTTGATCTGACATGAAAATAAAGTTTGATATGTGTTTTTGAAGTATTAATTCAAAACTTACCGAGGTAGGAATATATATGAAGAGAGAATATCCATAGACACACACAGTCTCTAAAAATGTATATCCACTGATTTGCCTCTCAACACTTTGTCGCCATGTTAAGAAGCCCCAAACTCCGAGAGGTACCAGCCATGCGTATAGGAACACGGTTACTGCTGCAATTGACACTAAAATAGAAAAAATAAATTATTACATAAACATGAAAAGTGATTGGAAGAATAAGTGCTGCTACATATGAAAATGTGAATTACTGGTATACATGAATTTAACTTCTAGGGGCGGTTTCCTGGACAGGGCTTAAGTTTAGTCCCAGCCTAAAATGCTTCTTAACATTTTGAGATTAAAACCTCAAAGTTAAAGTATAAAATCTATCTGTCTGACTGCCCTCTTACCTCTGTGGAACTGAGGTCTGTAGTGATACTCTGGGTTCCCCTTCTCGCTCAGAAAGGTGGAGAGGTTCCCCATGATCGCCACTGAGAACACTAGAGTCACACAGATCCAGAATGGACCTGACAAAAGAGAGGAAACATGACCCGTAACACACATGATCTCTCTGAGAGTCATTATTATATACCAAAGGAAAATTAAAGTTTTAAAATATGTTTTGATGAGGTAGTGTATGAGATAATTTACTGTAAATAGTAAGGCAGGGACATTACCATATAAGTCAGGGTTACTTCGAATGTGGTGTCTGATAAAGTTTCTTCCTGGCAAAGGTATAACTGAGCCTTTTATCCTATCCAGCACCTAAAATAAATACATAAATGACATCATTTGGGCCACCACAGAAGTAGCAATTCTAACTAAATAACCAAACAAATATGATCTTTCTTTCAAATATTTATAGATTAGTTAAAATAAGAAACCAAATGTTTGTGTACCTGCACTGTATCTATATTGAAGAACGACTGATAGTATTCAAAAGTCCAAAAACCACCAGTTTGTTTTTCTCCTCCAAGCAACTGTGTGGATAATGAACAAACTGTATAAATGTCCAGCATTAAACAGACTTAAAAATGACTAAGGTTCATTTGTTGTCCTTTTGCAGCTCACCTCTGAGCTCTCTTCCTGATTAACTTCATCATCTGACAGGTCGAGTTTGACATCTCCAGAGGAGGATGCAACACCAGGGCTGGAGATACTGAGGGTTGAAGCGCCGGGATTTGTTAACAGTAGATCTGTGGCCACCTCGAACTCTGTAAAGACACAGAATGCTACTTAAAGGGATAGTTCACCCAAAAATTATAATCTTTGATCATTTTCTCATGCTCGTGTTGTTACAAACTTGTATGCATCTGTTTCTGATAAACATGAAAGAAGTTATTTTGAGTAATGTTTATAACCAAACTGTTTATGAGCCCTATTCACTCCCATGGTAGGAAAAATAATACTATGGAAGTGAAAGGGGCCCATGAACAGTTTGGTTACAAACATTCCTCAAAATATCTTTCTCTGTGTTAATAAAAAAAAATTATACAGGTTTGCAACAACATGAGGGTGAGTAAATGATGACACAATTTTTGGGTGAACTAACCATTTAAAGCAGAAACAAACACGTTTTACAGGCATACATACCCTGAAACTTTAAATCATCTGGACTAGCCATGACTGAAGATCACAGGAGAGCTCTCAAAAAGATCTCATATGAATACTGTCTGTGGGAAAAGCAAAATAAACATGAGGTAATCGTATGACAGACATCAAAAAAATCATCAGATCATCATTAACAGTCTATTTTGGTTTTATTATAGTTGAAGTGCCTGCTAAATTATTATGTATTATATTAGCTTGACTAGAAATATAATGTTTAAACTGTGAGACAATGGTACATCTGTGGTCACTTTGGTTCTACTACAAATACCATGACTACACTATGGTTACTGTAGTAACATGTTTTATTCTTAGTCCTCTGCGTGGATCTCATTAAATCTCGAAATAAACCAAATTTCATTATTCCCACAGACAGACTAACAGTTAATTCACTTACCTGGCGGTACAATACGATGCAATACGTCAATGTTGACTCTCTGAAAACTCTCTGACAGTCTTCTTTCGGTAGCACGGATTATATTTTAACTCGTTCCTTTTGACAAACTGAGATTCAAAACGTTTTAACGGACCCAATAACAGATAGGAAAGCTTTGATACAGTCTTAATACACACGGATTTATCGTTATCTTCTCCATACTCCACGTCACCTGCACGGTTCCGGCGCGTCAAAACACGAACACGTGACCGGACCAAAGCCGGAACTAAAATTTTATAATTGTTACATGATTAATCCCTTATAAATATCAGTAAGTACTATCCACATTAATGAAATATAACATTTCATGTTTGCTGTTAATGTTACATATTTTTGATATTCATATCAACTTAAGTAAACAAAATGTTTACCAAATAAAATGTTGAACTTCACTATAGGTAACCACGAAAACCGTTGAGAACCGAGCGCTATATTACATCAAAGTACCGCGAGAGCGACGCGAAAGCAGAGCTTTTAAAACGCTCTCGCGGTACTTTACTACCATATGTCTAACAATATGCGCAGCGCCGCATGAAGTCATACTGGAACGAAAAGCCAACATTGTGTTTCCCTACCGGAATGATAATACTTTAGGTACCGGGCTTCCCACCATCTTGGCTCTTCAGTTTCATCAGCTGACATTATTTCAACAACCCAGTTATGGAAACTGGCAGCTTGCTTAAAGTTCTTCCTGCGATGATTTCCTCGTGAACTATGAACTCTAATTTTTTCACGAGTTCATGTGCTAACATGGCCGCCTCGTGTTTGTTGAAGAGATGGTGCTCCACAGCAGCTACAGTGACAACCAAGGGCACGAGGTGGCAAAGACTAATAAATAGTCGTGCAGGTAAGGTTTTGCTTTTAACGTTACTGGAGCGCAATATTTTTTTATTTACGTTTTTCTGACCACTTGCCTTAATAACTTAGTTTATGAAATAAAGCTGTCATGTGCGTTAATGTGGTCTTATTCATATTTATATGCTTTTACTTAGCCTGCTATTTATGTATAATTTTTTTTCATTTTTATTGTAATTTTACTCATATTTTTTTTAATGTCAAGCATCTTTTATATGCACATAACTTTACACATTGGTCCAAAATACAAGCAGACATACTATGTAGTAAATGTCTACAAGTCCCTCTATTTTTTTATTTATCGTTTTGCTTTGGGGCCCTTAAAGTGGATGTGGAGTAGCAGTGTAAATAAAAACCTTTGGGAGACACAGGACTTATTTGGTGGTGGGGGGGTGAACAACGTAAATGTGATGTCATTGATAAGGTAATGTGATCAATGTATAATTTTAGTTGCTTACCATTCATCAAGATGTTGTCACTATCTTCAGGTGCGTGGTGCCGTGGTCTTTTAAGTGATTATAAGGAGGCTTGCCGTGAGGTGGTGGTGGGGGCACGGGAGCGACCCCTCAAAGCATCTGTCTACATAGGTCTGCTTGGAGGATTCTATGCCTGTTATTGTACCAACCCCGATGATGCTTCTTTCGAGACCAGCATCCTAGAAACATCCAACCGTCTGGCTCTCCTGTCACCATGGATACGCAATGGCACCTCAGATGGGCACGTCCAGAGCCTGATGAAGCTGCGAAACGAGGGCAGACTGCGCTACGCCAGAGTGGGCTTTGCCTCTTTGACTTATTACACAGACAACGACCCTGTATCCAGTCTGTACGAAGCACAGTGTTCTGTAATGTCTGTGCCATGGGCGGAGTTGCCCAAACGGGTACTGGATGTGGGTTTCGTGGGACGCTGGTGGGTGCTTCATCATAAAATGAAGGATTATGATATTAATGAGGAGGAGTTTAGACATCTGCCTCCAGCTCTGGTGGCTACAGTTCCACCATCACCCCAGATAACTGAGAAAAATGAAAAACTGCATCAAGATTCATTGAAGGCAGTGGTGATGGACGATGAGAGCGGCGTGTCAGATAGTATACAGAAGCAGGAGGACACGTCTGTTGAAGGAAAGCAGATGAGCAATACAACATAGAGGACACTGAAAATGTGAACGTAGTACTGCACCCCTCATATGAACCCCAAAATCCCAAAAAATATTGTGTTTTGACAAAATAAATTAAAGTAAATTAAATGTCAGGAAAGCACCATGTAGAATGTTATGTTTTACTTTTTCTGCTAAATGTGTGAAACTAACTGTTTAGATTATCAAGAACTAAACAATTGCAGTGAACTTCAATGGTATATTGTTAATAGCAGAACACTGTTTAAACTGACATTATATGTTCTCAATTGTGTGTCTTTTATGTTACATTTTTATATAATAATTTTCACCTTTGAGTAAGAATTTCACATATGAATTTTTATGTTAGTGTGAGTCAAAATGTGTAATGTGTGAATGAAGAAAAACGTTAATCCTTAAAGTGTTGTGTCTGGTACATCAACCAATCATTGGTTTAAAAAAAAAAAAAAGAGTAAATTACGCACAAACCTACCCATTGGGAAAAATGAACCCTGAAATTGTTCATAATTGACTTAACAATTGGCTAAAACAACCCAGCATATGTTAATTTATAACCCAGTTATCCCTTTTTTTTATTGAAAGTAACCCAATTTCTTTTTTTTTTTCTTTTTTTGACTTAGGTGCCACATTTAAAGAAACTAAATGTGCAATCTCAATGGTGCAGGTGTGCTAAACTGATAATTTTTCTTCTCTGAATAGAAGGGTATTGGCTTTTTTAAGTAAGCATTGATGCCATTGCTGCCTCTTATAAAGGCTTCCAGAGCTAATTATTTCCATTAATCGCATTACCTCTGACTGACCTACTATGTCCGTGGATAACTTTGATTAATTTTCAAGGGAAATCCTCCTTCAGATTAATCTCTTTACTCTTCCTCTCTCTGGATTGTCTTCCTCTATTAGTCCCTCACTTTCTCCCGGTGCAGTCCTTCTTAAGATGGTTGGTATTGATTTGCTGGCTCGTGGAGCTGCATTCGGCTGTTTTTTCTGATTGGTGTCTTCGCTCCTGGAGAGGATTGTTCATTCTGACCGTGCAGGTTTCTTGCAATAAGAATGTGAACGCTGTGAGGTTGCAGCTGTGTTATGCTGTAGTAAATGCGACTTAACCTGTTCATGTCTAGTTAGACCAGATCGTATTTTTCAGTAAAAGGAAAAATAATGAAAGTAAAGCATTGTGTGCACTTAATGATGCAAAGCACTTAAGATGTGCTAATGAATGTGTGCAGGCTAAAGGGTCTTAGCTTTGTAACTTAACCTCACTACATAAATGGCAGGGTCAATGTAGAAATAATAACGTCATTAGAGTGCATTTACAAACTCTCTCTCTTTGAAAGAAATACTGCATGTTACTTGAAATGAGTATTAATGACTGGCTTGCCTCAGACGAAGGCTGAACCATCTAAAATCATATAAATACCCCTGCAACTTTTGTTTCTGCAGTCCTGAGTCTGTTGTATATTGAAATGGTCAATTAGCATTATCACGCCGCTGTTATCCAATCACTAAAGATTTTCAGCTGGTCAGAGGATGTTGCTTTAGCCTAGAGCAGTGGTATCTGATGTGCCTCGATCCTCATAATGTACTGAAGCACTCTGACCATCAGAAGGTCCACAGGGACCCAAGCGTTGCTTGATTGCTAAAATGGAGGAGCTTTGCTAACATTGTACTTCTGCCTACAAGATCCATTCACAAACACGCCACTGAGTCCCAATGCTTTTAAAGCACTGTCCCTAGCCTGTCTTATTGCCTTCAAGCTCACTGATCTGAGATAACTAGACAGATGTAAGCAATGGAGCGGAAGCCCACCATGGTTTTGTGTAGTGTTGCCATTTTTCCAAAGGTAAAATGATTAGGGAGATGCTAAAACCAGTACTTTTTGATATAAAGGTTTTTTATTTATAAACAAGAGATTTAATTCACCTCAAAGCAAATATGTATCACTTATTGTTTATTCACCATCATGTGTTATTAATCTATAAGCCTTTCAGAAGAGCAGATGTTACATTGAATTCAACAGAATTCAGAACTGTCAGGCTCATTCATTTTCATCATACAGAAAACAATGCAAGAATTAACCAAATCATATTTTGAAAGATACAATGATCAGTAGATGGTGACTAGCATGTACTATTTTAGCTTCTTCCACATTCGTTCTTCGATCCAGCCTTTCGTCAACGCAAAGCCACCCCCACCTTCCTCAACCTGTCCTCTATTGACTATTGACTGTCACTCTATCCATCCTCTGCTGCCAATGTCAGATGGATACGGTGGCTGAGACTGATCAGTGGTCATCCTGTGGAGAAGAAAGGGGGGCTTGGGGTCGGTGAGGACAAGATGGGAGAGCGGTGGGGGTCGTTCGTAGGGGTTAGGGAGTCTAGCCACAGAGCTGACCCCTGTGACCATAACTCCACCACCCCCTCCCATTATGTCTGATCAATATGTAACTATGGATGGAGAAAATGAGGGGGAGGAAGAGGTTAAAGGCCCATCAGCAAAACCAGACACTGGATCCGTTAATGCAACTACTAAAAGTGGTCTGAGTTTAGTGGTCTATCTGCAGGGAAAATACTATATGTGATTTGTTTTTCACTGGTAGCAAGTGTACGTCGCCCCAAGATGGCTATTTAATGATTGTTTTCCTTTGAAAGTTTTCATTTTTAGATTGTTTGCTCATCTGAAATGTGTTTTTTTATAAGGGCATTTGGCAGATGTCTTTCTGGAATTAGAATCTGCCCTTTTTAAGATGTTTGTACACAATAATTAAAATGTGATGCTTTCCAGATGATGCACACTTCGGCAGACATCTTGGAGACACGTGTGTGCTTACTGGGTTACGAGTTACCTTTTAATCTAAACTTAGTCTACAGATGAACTTAAAGTTAGACTTTATAATTACTAGTATGAAATGGTACCCAAAGTCGTCTTTTCTGCCACATAAGATTTTATAAATATGCCCCTTTTCGTAATACTCTCATTGTGCTTTTCTATTGAAAAAAAACAACAATACATTCTTTAAAATGTCTTTTTTTATTCCAACACTCATATACATTTACAACAATGTGGTGAGTTATAATAATGACAAACTATTTGACTTTGCCATATCTTTAAAAATAAGCTTGCATAAATAGTTACACCTCTGTTAAGTTACCATGAACACTAAATAAGTGCCACATAAAGTATGAGCAACGTGAGAAGAATCAAAGCTAAGTTACTTTACACTGGGGTGTAAAGAACAAAGCTGCACAAACTATTTTTAGGGTAGTGGCTCACAGAAAGCAAAGGGTTAAATGTCTGGCACACAGCAAGGAAAGCATGAATGTGTGTTTAAATGTGTGAGAGAGAAAGATGAGAGAGACACAGAGAGGAAAGAGTCAAAGTATAAAAATATAAATGTCTGTCTGGAGTGTGAAAATGTTTGAAGATGAGAAAAAATACCCCAAAGAGGGTGAGAAAAAAAAGAGTGCACAAGAGAGTCGGGTGGAGATGAAGGGGGAGGGAAGGAAGCAAAAAGTGAGTGAGAGAGAGAGAAAGAGAGAGAGAGAAGGAAGCAGAGAGCATTCACAATTTTCATTCAAACTGACACAAGCTGTGTGTCCCGGTTTGCACTCCACACACACACTCTCTCTCTCTCTCTCTCTCTCTCTCTCTCTCTCTCTCTCTCTCTCTCTCTCTCTCTCTCTCTCTCTCTCTCTCTCTCTCTCTCTCTCTCTCTCTCTCTCTCTCTCTCTCTCTCTCTCTCTCACACACACAGACACACACACACACACACACAGAGAGAGAGAAACACCAGACCGTCTGCAGTTAAGTTAACAGCAGCTAGAGGACAGAGACACAGCGAGAGTAAGACACCGGGACGTGAAAAATGAGGAGCCCGGCGGAAGAAGAGGAGGCGCACAATTCACAAAGAGATGTTACTGTTGAAGGTGAGTAGAGGGAGCAAGAGGAGTTTTAAAATAGAAGAGAGAAAAGCACGGAGGGGGAAGCGAGGGATAGATTGTGGTGAAGGAATGCTGGGGTGGAACAACCGAGCCCGATGTATGGAGAAGAGCAAAGAGAGAGAGAGAGAGTGAATCCAGACTGGGTGTATGCATCTAAGCTTTCTTTGAGAGTCACTATGGTAAGTGTGTTTTTCTTTTCAAAACCACTGCCACCTCCCTAAATGAATACCCTGTGATTTACTCTGACTGTTTGAGTGCACGCAAGAGGACTTTTAGTGCTCGGAGGAGATTTGATTTTCCATTAGGATGCATTGTCATGCAAGAGACAGCTATTAGAACGTGATACAAATGTGATTTGACAAATGTGACAAGTGTTGCTTATACGGTCAGACATCACTGCAGGAGATTTTAATGTGATGTTATCTACGAAGACATGCACGTTAGATTTGCATGCTTGTTTTAGACATGGGGACATGCTTTTTTATTTTTGTGGTCGTAAATATAAATACCTAATTTAATTTGCAACTGCTAACTTGTTAGAAGGGCTAGAGAGTGTGCAAGTATGTATTTCACATGATAGTCTCCTAATGGTTTGTGTGTGTATGTATGTGTGTGTTTGAGGTGATATCAATCCCTATGGAAGTGAACGGCAATTGGATTAAACTATTGATTTAGTCTGGAGCAGGTAGACATACACCCAGTCACCCAGACGAGGGGGAAGGGCCGTCCACATTACTGCAGACATCTTCATCAATAATCCTCTCGCACCCAAAACCAAACCTACAGCAGTGACCAGCACGATAATGACAGGCCAAGTATTTCACTTCCTTGAAATGATCAACCAGAGATGTAAACTTCACACACATATACCAAGTTACCGAAGACAAACTTTATTTCTTCAAAAGAACCGTGAGGTCAGTGCCTGTTAGTATCTTGTGTAGTGGTTTATAAGTTTGTTATGCTAGGTTTTCGAATAAACACCAAGAAGATCCATTTCTGGGTGCTCTTTTAAAAGTTTCTCCGAAAACTTACAAGGTCTACAAAACTGTCTGTGCCTCCTATGAACTCATTCACCAGAGGGTCATGAGTTCAAGTCCCAAGTGGGGGAAGGGATCTGTCATGGCAGCCTTATTTTTTCTTCCAGACCCTTCCCCCTTTTTTCCACATCTCGCAAACCGATCATTGCGATGGCTGGACAAACACTTTTCGTACTAATATGGTCAAACCTTCAAAAGCAGATGAACCGAAAATGCACAATTTGTGCATGTGGGAATGTTGCGCAATAGTTGTTAAAGGCCAACCGAGCTTCTTCTCGTCCCTCTCACATTAGTTTTCAAAGCGGCATAGTTATGTCACACCTCCTAAAGTTTGCATGCTAAACTTGTTTGCACCCTCTCAGGTCTCCTAGTCGTCTGTTTGCACATGCGTACGTGAGAATGTTTAGAACGCATCGAACCAACAAACGGACGAGGCGCGTTTCAGACAGCCCCTCTTTCATAGGAAATGAGACCCTTTGACCTTTGCCATTCAGTCTGTCTGGAAATGCTGAGCCTGGAATCGATCAACACCCCCTTGCCCAGACATGCACTCACCACCTCCACTCCTCTGCCCTCTCCTTCCATTCCTCCTTCCCCCTTTCATTTTTCTCTTTCTCTCCGGTCGGCGACCCCCCGTTCCCGCTCGCTCTTTGCTTCCATTCCCTTCCCCCACAATCAGATAATAGACCCCACAGAGCTCATGCTATACTTTACGCAGATCCCAGTGTGCGTATGACCGGATCTTCAGTCCATGTGCTCACGTGAAAACTTCAGACCACAGCAAGAATGAGGATGTCACAGGAATAAGTTGTTAACTAGTTATTTGAAAATGCATATAGGTAGTAATGTCTAAGTGTTTTTCTTAACAGTGTTCAAAACCTGCGCCTTAACCGGAGCGAGTTACAGTGAACATTCAACGCTGTCGGTGAGTTTGCAAGTCAGAGAAACCATCGAGTGTTGAGTGTACCCTGCCGCTCGAACACACTCCAACCACAAGGCCTTGTGACTGCCAGCGAGTCCATTTTGTTCCTGAGCTGGGCCAAGATGGCTGCTGTGGTGACTGAAGCTTTCCCAGCTGGTCACTGGAGCGAGAGACTCCATCCTGCATCTACTGTCATAGATCTGGGTCCTGATTCACATTCATTGCTGTCGGTGGGTTTTGTCTTTTCGACTCGCCGGACGATGAATGAGAACTACTGGCCCTACTTCCATCACCCAGTGAAATGTAAGGCCTGCTTATGTTTTTTCATAATTAGATGTGTGACGTAATACATGTACATCACTAATGGTCAATAAACATGATGTGAAATGAGAAATGGGAATTGATTGTTGTTGTTTTTTACCACATACAACGTGATTTCAACACTTTTATATAATACGGAGCAGTTACTTTCATACTTTCATAGTTTCATAATGTATCCTTCTATGGGGGGCATTATAAGATTTTTTTCTTTGTTAAAAGTTATGTGAATTCTAAGATGGGTCATTATTGAGAAAATTTCTCTACACTGTCAGAAAAAAAGTCAAAAAATTGTCCCTAGCTGTCACCGGGTGGTTTCAAAAAGTACACCATTGTACAAGTTTATATTATACCTCAGAGGTACATTTCGGTAGCAAAGGTACACATTAGTACCTGAAAGAGAAATAATGGTACAAAATATATACACATTTGTACCTAAATGGTACATAGGGCCTTTTTAAACATCTTGGGACAAGTTTTTGATTCTTTTTATGTCTCCCAGAACTTGTGATGGACAAACAAGTGCAGGTGCCTCATTAAATTGAAAGGAAGCTATATTTTTGGTGAGCAGTGGCGGCTGGTGACTGCTCTTCTGAGGGGTGCAAATTCAAAATATGTGTTCTGAGTGTCATGTGTGTTGCTCGTGTTTTCAAAAATGTGTTTGTTGAGTCATGTGAACCATGTGCATCACGTGTTTTGTAAGGGATAATGTAGAGGCAGCCGGTAGTTATCGGGAAATAAGCCCCGACAGTGTGATCAGGACCCGACGCGAAGCGGAGGGTCTTGTATCACACTGAAGGGGCTTATTTCCCGATAACTACCGGCTGACTCTACATTATCCCGCTTATTACACGGCTACTTGTCACATAAGAAAAAAACTGGACATGAATATGAATTTGAAACATTTTATTGGCATATTTGTTTTAAATTAACATTTTTATCCTTCCGCGAAACTTTGCACAGATGCATAAAATGATCGTAATACCTTATTAAGATCCTCTGCTTCATACTTGTCTGTCTCCATTTTTTTCTCTTTTAGCCAGTCTTTGAGAAGTTTTAATGCCCATTCTGTATTTTTTTGTGTGTTGGCTTCGTAGCTGTCATGCTCTATTTTGTCAAGTTCAGTCTCAGTAAGCTCTCTGTGTCTTGTCGTGGTTGTCCAGTGTTTGTCACAAGATGGCGCCAAACAAACAGTAATCTTTATTGGCGCGGAGCGATCTTACTCGTAAAAGTAGTCCGGCTATGCGTTATTATTTTGGAGCGGTTATTATTCGAAAAGAACGAACCTGCAAATGTCTCAACTGACCAATCAGAATCAAGCATTCCAGAGAGCCGTGTAATAAATTTAAATAAGTGCCTGCTACACATGCGTCAAAACTGTTTATGATAAAAGAGACGCTCACGTTCACAAAATACGCGCAAGACATTCCCTTAACACTAAATTCTGATTACGCATGAGATTATGCGAGTATCTTTTATCATAAACCCTTTAACACGTCTGCAGCACGCATTTATTTTGACAAGACACGTGATGCACATAGGTTCACTCGACGTGCCGAACACATATTTTGAAATTATGAACCACACACATGACCGGCTACATACACGTTTGTGACAAACTTTGCATTGTGCACCCTCGATAAAAGAAGTTACTGGCCACCACTGTTGGTGAGTATTTACTGTTTTACTTAAAAAAACTGCAATAAAGGTTCATTTATATGTAATAATAATCGCTAAATATATCCAAATATATATGTGAAAAGGAACACAATTCTTACTTGATGTCAGTATGGTGGTTTTTTAGCCTTACTGATTGGACTTGGTTATATAACATGCCTTCGAGTAAAAGATGTCTTGTATGTCACAGTGTCAAAGGAAGACCCTTGAGCCAACAAACCAGACCTGTCATGCAGCTTATTGACTAGTGTGACCTGCGCAGACAAAAATATTGTCTACATTCCTCACAGCACCTCAGGGCAGGCAGTGTGTGTATGTAGCTTAAAATGGTGAAGTCTCCGAAGTGGATCACCAGGGAAACTGTCATGACTTTGATTATACAAAGCATTTTCATATCATTCATATCATAGCTACTAAAAAAAGGAAACCTGCACCTGAGGAACTTTATCAAGTAGCCTACCATGTCAATTTCCGTTGTTATAAAGGTTGGGTACATGTAGAGAAGACTTTAATAAATTAAGCAATGTGCCTTTTGGATTTCAGTGCAGACATTGTGAACAAGAACTTTGTTTTGTGTAAGTTAGGTAGCTGTAAAGTATTAGTGAACTAAATCTATGAGAAAGAGGGAAACACTTCAATCACGGTGATCCTGGGGGAAAATATGTTTACTCCAGGCACTTTTATATGAGAACATAGCGCCTGTACAGATTGAGACAGGTTCCAATTTATGACCCAGTTTATTGTGTTGGCCACTGAGACTGTTAGCCAATTACAGTGTAAGGTCAATATCTGGATTGACCTGATTGGTCCAAATAAAGCAGGGTAAAAGAGACTGATTGGTGAAGTCAGCTGTCAGATCTGATTGATGACTGTGCTGTGATGACTGATTTTTTTGCCTACCGCTGCTATCAACATCATACCTCTTCACCGTCCTCAAAAACAATATCTGCATAACCCGCCAGACAGAAAAATCGTAAACTTACACATTCA
The DNA here is from genome assembly GCF_030506205.2 of Paramisgurnus dabryanus. Classification (NCBI taxonomy): domain Eukaryota; kingdom Metazoa; phylum Chordata; class Actinopteri; order Cypriniformes; family Cobitidae; genus Paramisgurnus; species Paramisgurnus dabryanus. The sequence continues at coordinate 30,268,582 of NC_133339.1, forward strand.
TTCCATCAAATACATAACTTGGTTTTCTTTAAATCTTCTTTATAATCCCTAGTATGTGACATTGGACCACAAAACCCTTTAAAAAATTTAAATTGAGATGAGAAAGCAGAAAAAAATATCCATATGGTTTGTTAGGATAGGACAATATTTGGCCAAGATGCAACTATACTAGTCAACATTTGAAGTGGATCAAAAAAGTTTATCAAAGTTGTCCTAAGACAAGAATGGGTATTAGGGATTGATTTTATGTAAACTTTTTGAATGGTTTTGATCCACTTCGAATGTTGACTAGTGTATTTGAAAATCTAAAATCTGATGGTGACGGTTATCAAATGCTAATAAAAATAAAGTTTTGATATATTTATGGTAGCAGATTTACCAGATATCTTCATGGAACATGATCTAATATCCTAATGATATTTGACATCGATAGATCTATCCATCATTTTGACCCATACTATGTATTGTAAATATACCTGTGATACTTAAGACTGGTTTTGGTCACAGACTTATTGTACCATTTCTGTTCACTGCTATTGCCATGTCCTACTCTGAATAAACAGATGAAAATAGTTTAGTCCAAATAAGACCAGCAAACCAGCTTGTGCTAAATCATATCATGCAAAGTTCAACCGTACCATGAAAACAGGGTTTTAACCCAGGTTTAACCATACTGATAGCTCAGATGTTAATATTTTGTGATTTAAATACCCATGCAAGGTGTTTGTTAAAGATTTTAGAGCATTCTTTACATTATTTTCGCAAACTGATCTCACGGAAAGTCGTGTTATAGTCACAAAAAAATTTGATACATTTATTTGTGTCCATGGCACAAAATTCTGCTTTTTTGTGCCTTGAGCACGAATGTCTATTTCGTCGCACAAATTTCTATAAATTGTTTTCCGTGTAAGTGTCTTTTTCATGGCATTTTATGTATTTTTTCTAATAGTTTTTTCCTATTTTCTTATTGTGGCTTGGGGTTGGGGAAAAAGACATTGGTGCTCAAGGCACGAAAAAAGCTGAATTGACACAAATAAATTAATAAAAATTTCTGTGACTATTACACAACTTGCCGTGAGATCATGTTTCTTTCATAAGGTTAAGTGCAACTTTCAAAACTGGCACGTCTATAATTGGAAAAACATACCATCCAACCTTTTTTCTTCTTTATAAATGCACACACAAAAATGAAAATAAAATAAATGTTTATGTTCGTTAAAGAGCCATCCCTTATCCATTTGTTTGGTATTATTGCTACTAGTTTGTGCGTTTAAATTCACAAAAATTGCTACACCAAAAAACACTTTTCTGGTGTCTGGACTTTATCATGAATGGTTTAGAAAAATTTAAACAGATGGTTCGATGTATTGGTAATAAATGCATCATCTAATAGTTTATATTATTATTATATAAGTTCTGCCTGCAAATGTCACATCCATACCATTGGAATTTCTTTGGGCTTTTTAGCAGGGTTCATTATTCATAAAATTATGATTTTTGTCCTTTCTGATGTTGTTGCTATCTTTGTGTGAGCATTAGCCACTTTAAAGGGAGGTGAGGGAAGGTCAGTAGCACTTTGTCTTGTCATCACACACATCTATATCTCAGACAGGGCTGAAAAGCATAGCACTCCTGTCATAAGATACTTTTCTGGTGAGCCACTTGTTGGTAGCAGCTGAACACAGACCAGCACTTAACATTACACACAACAGAAGACCATTAGAATAAAAACACACTCATAAATAAATGACGAAACTACAGAGGTAAAAACTGAATTTGTGATCTTTTAAAACTGTATTTAGTTTCAACACAATGAATGCATTCAGATGAACTGGCGAGCTGACCTGGAGTAAACCAGTGAGAGGGGCGATAAGGGTACAGGACTCATGAAATTTAAGCATCCTGTGAATTCTGGACACTAATCCTGTCGACCACCGCATGTAGAAACATATGTCTGCGACAAGGGACTGTCTAAAATTAGAGCCATCATGTCAACTGTGAATAGACAGTAAAGCAGGAAACAATAAACATTCATAAGATGGTTTCATAGTGACTAAGCACCACATGAAAGTTTTGGAGTATGAGGAAGAGAGAGTACAGAAAGCAGGTCACTCTTCAAATTGTGCAAACACACAAAGCAGTTTTTTGAAAGGGAGACTGGAAACCATTTAAGTGCCTTTTCTGCTCTGACATGAAGCTTCTGCTATTCTGAGCGACACACTGGAGCACAACTGCACACAATCAGATGATAGATTTGTATTCATTATCATGGCAACAGAGCCCTGGCTTTACCGAGGGTGACAGTGGCAGAGAGATAGAGAGGGAGGGAGAGAGAGAGAAATGTAGACAGTGATCTGGGCAGGCCTGCAGGGTTGTAACTTCTGTCTACGCTGATGATGAACAGTCATTTGGTCATCCCCAGTCTACACACGCACAAGAGACCTGCATCACAGCACAGCGCAGACCATCCATCCAAGGAACGCTGTCATAATTCATACCACTGTCAGCATGTGGGGTCATCTCAACACACAGAGCTGTGCATACAAGTACAGCACAAAGGAAACATTCATAGCAATTCCCAAATGAACACTTTATTGCTCAGATGTTGCTCTTTTTATCTTTGGAGACATAATGAAGGTTTGTGTTTCAATTAAATATCAAATCCCTTTGTAGAATTAAAAATAAGCCCAAATACAATGTATAGTATAAAGCTTTACAGACAGCATGATCTCCACTGAATTTCTCTCTAGGAGATACAAATGAAAAAGTCTCATTTGTGATTTTTCTTTGCAATGGATTTGGGATTAGACAAAAACTGCATTAGTAACAAGTGAAATAAAGTGAAGTGACTGTCAAGCATTGTGTTAAAATTTAGTCTAGCCCCATTCATTCCTTATAGGATCCAAACAGGGATACATTTAGAAGCCACCAAACACTTCCATATTTCATATTTAAAGACTGTTACATGAGTAGTCACACAAGTAAGTATGGTGACACAGAATAAAAAGTGGTGATTTTTTAAGCGGATTAAAAAATTAGAACTATTTTGTAAGGCGGAAGAGCACTTAGTTTGCAGCACTTCAACATCAGGTGCAGGAAATTTGAGCAAGAGGGTGAGTAGTTGCTTAAAAAAATCGCCATGTTTTATTTTGTGCCTCCATACTTACTCGTGTAACTGCTCATGTAACAGTCTTTAAAAAATTTAAACATGGAAGTGTTTGGTGGCTTGTAAATTCATCCATGTTTGGATCCTAAGGAATGAATGGCGCTAGGCTAAATGCTAACACATTCACGACACGCTGTACAAAGATTAAGTGCACGCACTGAAAAAAGATAGGTCCGTATTAATTCTTCTATAGAACATAGTAAAATATTGAAAAATGGTAGTGTTTTCCTTTAAAAGGAACAAATTTGGGGAGAAATGCCACCTCAAGTATGGTGGCCTAAAGGTGAGTTTGTTAAAAATAAACTTGTTTAAGTAACATTTCCTTTTGCATCAAATAAAAAATTTAAAGATGTAGTGTAACATTTGCATCACAAATCATTTTTACATCAACTTTACATGTTATGCGACTCTGCTCCTTTCAAATCTCAGTTTCAGTAATGCTTAGTATAATGAACCAGTCTCGAACAACACCTGCAGGTGTTTACCTATAGACGATTAGTCTTACACCGAGTGTCTTCTTTCAGTAGCTTCACTGTTTGCATGTCACCTTTCCCTATCATTACTGGGGAAATTAAAGCCTCTGTGGCATGCAGTGGGGGAGAGGGGCCTGCATGCTGAAAAGCAACTACTCATCATCTCCTTGAGAGAAAATTACATGTTTGCCGGTTTCTGTCTTGTTAAAAAAGCATGTGAGTATTTAGGGTTTAGATCTAAATACATTTTTATCTGCAGGCTTTATTGTGCATATATATGAACATCACAATAATGCGCTGGATCTTTAAGAAAAGAAGGTCAAAGGGGAGAAAGAGAAGGAAAAACTTAAGCTAAATACTGATTTCATAAAATATATTTTACACTTCTCATACTATTTGAGATTTATATCATAAATGTTTCTAAGCCTTGCAGTCTAATAATGTATTTATGTTGCCAGACAGGATTCAATAAGCAGAATGAGTTCATGCTCTCAACAAGCTTGCTGTTTCAGCCTTACCATCTACCTAAATCTTATAGAGCTACACTTTGACTGATTTATACACAAACTTTCATTAGGCTTAATTATTTTGTGCACTATTTTGGGTCTGAATCCAACTCCAAGAAACATCGCTACACTATAAAAACAAACGGTGCTAAATAGCACTAAAAGTGGTTCACTGGTTTGTAATCATAGAGGAACCATTTTAAAGGTCACGTTCTTCCTGATACCATTTTTTAAACCCTAGTTAGTTTGTAATGTTGCTATAATAGCATAAATAATATCTATAAAATGATAAAGCTCAAAGTTCACTGTCAGGCGATATATTTTCTTTAATAGAATTCCTCTTTCAAAGCTATACAGTGAACGGCTGGTTTGGACTACAGTCCTCTACTTCCTGCTTTAATGACGTCAGTAAAACAGTTTTTTTTACTAAACCCCACCCACAGGAATACGTCAGTCACCGGCTTTGGCTCAAACGGCTCTGCTAAGCTGCTATCGAATCACAACACACTACTAAACAAACTACACAATCAGAACTCGTTACGTATTTCTGAAGGAGGGACATCTGTTTTGCCTGTCTGTTCAGCCTGTTTTGAGGTCAGTGAAAACAGCGCTATACAGATCAATTGTGTGAAAAATACCACGTTTTTTTACACGTGAAACATGAACACATGTTATATTGCCCACTATAAACACAATCAAAGCTTCAAAAACATAGAAAGAACGGTAGCTTTAAGTGCCATATAGCAGTAGTATCTGTGTATCACCTGTGTAGAAACATATTGTGTATAGAACCATATCTGGTGCTATAGTGATGCTATTTCACCCCTGGATGGTTCTTCATAGGTGCTATATAGCACTAAAAATGGTTCCCCTATGATTAAGAGCTTTAAGTACTATTTAACATAATTTTTTTAGTGTACCCTGAAAAACAAGTTTTAAATTTTTCTTGTTACGTACACTGTAGAAATTGCTAAAAAATTATAAAATAAAGTAGATTTATCTTAAATGATGCCAACTTTATTTTTATAATTTATTGCAAATCCTCACTAAAGAAAGTTGAAATTAATTGTAAATTCAAGTTGATTAAATGTAAAAATATTTTTTTACAGTGAAACAAGGCAACTCACTTTACTTGGCATATGAAAATCCCCAGGGATTAAAGAGGAAACACCGTTGTTTCTTGTATTCTAAATCATGGTTCATATCAAGACCTTCTCTCTCATTTCTGAAGAGGAAAATAATCAATCAATGAAGAGGACATTCATTTCCCTGTCACTGAATGGACTACACTGACGTATCCACCCGTCATAAAAACGAAGAGGCCGTTCTTATCATAAATCGGCAGAGAACTTAGCCAACACCCACCAACCACAGTCTATTTACACTGATTAAGTGCAGTCATTGTGGTCTTTAAGACTCTATGAAATGTCACAAACATCAGTGTAGGGTTTAAAAGACAGAATAAAGGTCACCAGTCAATAACAGTCTTTGTTATATAGCTATTATAAACGGGATGTTGTAAATGAATTCAATAGAGTTGGATTTGTTCATGTGGTTACATGGGACCCTACTTCTTTTATGCAAAATCTCTTGTAATATCCGATGACATCCTAGCTTACGAATGCATAACACAATGTAGTTCACAATGAAAAGCATTCAACTACTTCATAAATCTGATCTCTCAGGGTCAGTTTTGATTTATAGTTTACTATAGATTAAACATTTCTAAAGACTGGAAGTGAATTAGCTATTGATCCTTTACTGGGCTGGGTCACACACTGCAAACTGTGATTTGTGAAGTGTGACGTTTTAGCTGGTTAAAGAAAGTGAATTACTATGTTGTATAAAGGTTAATAAGCGAATGATATAACATTGCTCAGATTTAGTTACATTCACGATATGCTTTTTTCTTAATGCTTTAATAATTCGATAATGTGAAATACGATGGATGTCTCATCGTTTCTATATTCATGCTGTATGTATATCTCATATTTGCAGTAAACGCTAAAGGTATAAAAGATATTTTAAACGGTCTACTATTCAAGCTTACCAGACTGAAGACATGGATTAGGCCAAGTATACTACCTGACAGCCGAGATACCACCTGTTTGTCACGGTCCGCACACATGTCCCACCTCCCTTTCATCCTCTCCTGTCCCCTCTCTCTCCCCTAGCTTTTGGCTGGGCGTCTTGGAGCATCTGTGCCTGCCTGAGGCATGGGTTTGTTGTAGATGTGGGTCACAGTTCTGAATCCTGTGCGGTCTTATGACCAAGCAGCCATTGTATCTTCAGCAGACACGGCAAAGCCAGATGCCAAGCATTGTTGATGGATTGCTTCAGCAGCATGCAAAGTAATACAGTCAATAATGAAGGTCATAAGTCAAGTTAATGGTTTGCCTGGTTCTCGGTCCTCCTTTTCCCTTTCACAGAATGAAATTACACATCAAAGCGAAGGCATCCAAGGGTGAACATTTACAGCTTTCCGGTTCTGTATCACCACCTAGTGGTTAATGTAAAAATGACGTATTGAGATTGACTGTCTGAGATCGCAACCTCAATGAAGTAAACTAAGATCAAGTGTATTCAGATACAAAAGCACCTGATTTTGTGATGTACAACCATTGCAGAAACCAAGATCTGACAGTATGGAGACTATGGTGTGGTTCAGTTTTTCAACCACTCATGCTGAGAAGCTTTGAGGGCCAAGGGCTGTTCAGCGAGAATGAAGATAATGAGAGAGAGAGACAGCAGCATGGTAATCAGCAGGCCTCTGTTTCCTCACTGATGCTCTAGATCAGCTTCACAGGCTCCCTTAGGCCTTTTCATCTTCCCGCTCCCCTCTGAGAACACTTCGGATGAAAGGCATAACATCCTCATCCAGTCTGTACATGCATGTTGGGGCGACTATGCAAAACTATGCTGATAATCGAAGAGGATCTTTCTCTTCCCGGTTCATTATCTTTCACACAACCCTCTCTGCTCCATTAGTTCCACTTTAAGCCTTATACATGCTATGTTATATACAGCATCCTTATCTTGCCATGATTTTAACTTCAACAGCTTTCAGAGTTTATGCTGTCTCACTCTGAACTGATAAAATCAGGTTTCATCGTTATCATTTGCTTCCTGGAGCTCTTTGGTTTGGATGAAGCACTGTTTATACTGTAGGCCCGCAGCAAATTACAAATCCTACATGAAGAGAAAAGGTCAGCATTGTTTTAAAGGGGCCGTAGAATGTAAAATTGTATTCACCTAAACATAAATGAATAACAGTTATGTATATGACATATTGTGAGCCTCAAACACTATTGTTTTCTTCTTCTTATGCAGAGGTGTATAATACTTAAGTATTTTATTTTCCAAGCATCTGTACTTTATCAGAGTTTGTGTCTTGGGAAAAAAAATTACTTTTCTAAAAGTACGAAAATAATTTTTACTTAAGTAAAAGTACAAAAATTTACTAGATGTTAAATGTACTTAAATATTAAATATAAACCAAAAACTTGAAATTATGAAATGTAGTGGAGTAAAAATTATGATAATATGTTTTGGAATGTATGTTTTCCAAAGAAAAATACTAATAAAATACGAATAATTGAAAATTTACTTTTATGTAGAAAGTAAACATTCTTAAGTAGTATTCAACTCTGTTCTTATGTAAACCTTGTGCATGCAAAAGACTGCTGTAAAACAGGCCAATCCCAACATAACACCAACTGTGACGTTACAGTCGAGAAGATGCACGCCCAAACATTAAATACAATGTTTTTACAATGCTAAGAACAGTTTTGACTGCTGATTTGGCACTTTATGCTAAATAATGCTATATGCTAGCTTTTAGGCTGAAGTTCTACTATTGACGTTACAGTTATGTTTTGCAGGTCCATACTGAAAAAACATAAACTTGCCACTCAGAAACGTCCATTTCCAGTCTTCGAATAATTGATTATTTCTCAAAATCTGTATCTTCGTCTGATACAGGCTCAAATATAAGGTCTGTTTGCACACACAGAGCTACAGAAAGAAACAGCCAATCAGGGCAGAGCTCAACATTATTATTCATGACCCTTTCAAATAAAGTAATGACAGACCACCTAGGACATGTAAAACCGTCCCTGGATCATTTTTGCAATTAATAAAGTCACATGCCTTCTATGTAGGCAGGGCCGTAATTTCCACTGGGGACGGGGGGGACATGTCCCCCATTTTCAAAATCCCCCCACTTTTAAGGTAGTTTGTTTTGAATTGTTTAACCGCATGTTGTCCTCGGCACGGACGAGCAGGACACAGAGAGTCTGCTTATGTTGATGAGCGTGTCGAGTGCCGTGAACACTTTAAAAATAGCTTACTGAAAACTAATGAGCAGACATTTGCGGTTGCGGCACAGTCAACGATGAAATGCCAGAAGCAGCAACAGATGACTTTAATGTCATCGTGAATGAAAAGGAAAGAAAGGTGACGTGAGTTGGTTCAGTAAATTAGCTCAGCTCAGGACAGGATCGTATTTACTGTCAGACAGAATCTGTCTACACCTGTTGATATTAGCCTAACATTGACTGAGCTAATGTTAACATACACTGTTGCTAAGTAACTTCAGACTGTAAAAGAAATATTTAATGTAGACTAGAACAGTCTGTTTACCATGAAAACAAGATCACTTTAAACCACACGTTTTCTGTCAGCAATAAAACACGCATACATCCAGACAAGACTCTGGATGCTAGTTTAATGTTTTTTATAAAACGGGCAGTTCTGGCTCTTCATTCTGATTGGTTGAAACGCGTTCTAAGACGTGATAAAATACCCCGGTAACCCCACGGTTCAGACCGCATCACAAGTATCACTGCACTACTGTTGCTGCCTACTGATTTATGAAAATAAACACCACACTCTTTAATCATATTTTTAATTTGTCTACAATTGCACAATAAATGGGGATATACAGATAAATGTCAATAAATATTGTTAAGTCATCTCGTCAATAAAGAGAAAACGTTGTCTGAGGAGTTTATACTAAATGGCGATCTTACCCAACTTAAACACTGACGCATTCGCTCAACACTGAAAACACAGTCGCTGCGTCCCAAACCGCCTACTTCCATACTATATAGTATATAAAAAGCACTATTTCGCCTACTATATAGTATGGAAGTAGGCGGTTTGGGACGCAGCTAGTGTGTAAGTTTTGATGGCTTTGAATCTGATCTCTTAAAAAAAAATGTTCACAAAAATTTAATTATCTCCGCTTATAGCTAAAAAAATTTGAGAGGTGATAATAGAACAAATGAAGGTAGGATGAAACAGGTTTTTTTTTTTGTTAGTTTGAAAGCGGATGGTCTGTTCTTTCATTTGATATTTTATGTTTATTTAAAAAAGATAATTTGTCTGCAAGGCATTAAACTAAAACAGAGTTCAGCATGCTTCCAAGCATATTTGATCATCGCTTCAACAGTTGCACAATATAAATGTTAATAAATTAGATGAATGGTGATTTATAAAATAACGTTATGCATATGAAGTAATCGTTTTATAAATACAATAAACCCCTCAAAGCAGTGGGGTTACAGTGCATTTTATAACAGCTAAGCGGCATTGTTAGGCACAACGCGAAGCTTCTTGGGGTTTATTGCTTTAATTTAATATGATCATAACTCAGTCATTTTCATATAATATGAGGTGAAGCTGCTTCAGAGCAGAGAGTGAGAGAGGGGTGCTGTATAAAGGGCCAGGTGATTTTGATTTGTTGGTGATAAAGGGGAGAAGTGTAGGCTACATAATAAATAGTGAATACAGTTTGAATATTATAAAAATGTAATGCTCTTCTTGTAGCCAAAGTGTGTGTTTAGATGTTTAGAATATTTTGTAACATGGTCACATCATCAGTGTGGTTTTATATTATTTACATCACATTAATGGTTGACATTTTTGACTTTATAAAATGATTCTCTCACGTATTGGTGACAGATCTATCAAACAATAAAGAAATTAACACATCTTTTTCTAATAGCATACTATTCTTCTCTAATTTCTCCTGTATTTTGTATCACCATAGTCCCTAAGGTATGTAACATATTGTATCAATGCATTTTTTGGCACCTTTAACATTAGAGAATCTCACAGATCACAATGAAGCTTACACTGAAGAAATCAGAAGTTATCTGAACTGATTTCATTATTTAGTGTAGTTCAGACACTAAACTTATGGATCCCCCTTGTGGCATTTTAATGTAATGACTATAAGCATCCTACATGGATTTGTACATTCTAATATTCTTTGTAAAGATTCTGAACAATTTGGCAAAAGCCCTGTAATGTCATTGCATTTAGCAAACTTTTCCATTAGCCCTGAGTGGTAAATATCGTGCAAGCAAAATAGTCATTATTTCATTCATTCATTCCCTTTCAATTATGATGTGGTGAAAACCATAAAAGCGCTGAGTGCCCTTAAAATTATGTTAATCATACTAAAAGGCTTCAATCAATCTTTCAAGCCATAAACAGGGCAACTGCATCACTATGGGCCAAGGATTTTTTTAAAGGTTTTCAAATTTGAAATCTTGTACTTTGTACATAGTCTATACCATATATGCATATTTGACATGATTTTAAAGTATCATGTTTTAGGCGGTAGTATTTATTAGATCCTAAACAGAGTTGAACATAGGTTTCTTCTAAACCCTTTCACCTTATAGTAAGCAGGATATGAGGGACTGGAAATCCTCTATAAATAGTGCAAATATAAAAGGTACAAAGGCTGTCTGTGGGGCGGTACCCTTTCAATAACTACACATTTAAAAAGTGCATATTAGTACCTCACAGGTACACATTGGTGTCAAACAGGTACATAACTGTACATTACTGGTACAAATTAGGACATGGAGAGCACCTGTGAGGCACCAAAATGTATCTGTGAGGTACTAATATGCACTTATCAGTTACAAATGTGAAAGGGTTATTGAAAGGGTACCATCACAGTGACAGGTTTTGTTTCTTTTCTTCAGAGAATGTTACATGTTAATACTTTATTAAATATAATACTGTACATACATGTACACATATATTAATAAATATCAATGTAGGTAGGTATATCAATGTCTATATTGAATTTTAGCCAAATTAGCAGAGTCAGCGTAAAACTAATGAATGTTTGTTTGCTACAAAGAGAATGAATTGAAAGCAACCCCAGAGTATAACTGTAATGGGATTCATGAACAGATTATAAATGATTATCACACAATACTCAGTGAGAAGGCACAGTGTTTTACACTCTTCAGTGATGATATTCAGTGTAGTGGAGGTTGTCCTTATATATGTGCTTGAATGAAAAAGCACAAAATCTGTGCCAGCTGCAAAGCACTATGGGGTACTTTTATTGTGCATTGGTCTTTCAATTGGACCTGGAGTGTAAAATACCCTGATTATCGTACAGTGGTCTAGCATGCCTGGCACCATGGCATTGATGGTATAACCATGACAAGGAAAATATTACTAGAATACAGCATGAAGTCCCTTTAATGGCTTTCTGTGGTAGTTAGGGGTGTGATGAAGAGAAATTATATTTCCCAGAAACCACTGTGTGGGTTGTGCCAAGAGTGAAAGTCTAAACCACTCGGTGGGCACAGCCTACATCTATGCTTATAACACCATAATCATCTAAAACATTTCTAAACAAGAGCTCAGTATCTCACAAATACACCACGCAATAACAAACCCCTTCCTTTTGTGCAGTATCAAAGCCCTGCTGTGTATGACTGATTCATTGTTCCTTCCAAAGACTTGAAGTTCAGTTTTACGATGCTTTGACCATGAGGGACCGTTATTAAGAATGGTGGATTGTCGTGTTACCTGAACAATAGATTTCCAGAGCTGGATGTCTCCCTGCTAACATAAAACAGTAATATATATTTATATTAGTGATCCACTACCATATATAAATGCATATAATTTTATTTATGTACCACATAAAGTGTAGTCACTGGCCATCTCTTGAGGGTGTACCCTCCATGTGACCCATAATGCTGAGAATGGCTCCAGGACAAGCAGGTCCAGAGAATGGATCCAAGACTGCAAAATGGATCTTCGCTGGATCATTCATGGAGTCTGCATAAGAAAGAATAAACATAACGTATTGACACATTTACATTTATGCATCACAGATACCTTTACAAGTGACTTGGATTCGAGGTACACTGTAAAACCTAACAGTTAATTTAACTCAAACCATTGTAAGGAGTCCAAATATGACCCCATCCATCCGCTTGGCCCAACGACGGAATCCAAACGGTATGGCCGGTTTATAGCGCATTCGGTCTTTTCCGGTGCTTCCGGTTTTAACATTACGCAACTTTATAATCTGACTCCAAAGATATAAAACGTATTGTAATATGAATCAAATTGATGTAATTTTGGAATTTGGATAAACATTTGACCATTCTATTTACTCATGTTAACATTGGACTCGTTCATTCGATTACCAATATCATATCAGCCCACACCGGCCGTTGTGCGGGTTCTGAAACATAAACTCAACCACACCAGAGGTCCTGACTTATATAGCCCTCGAATAATCATTAAAATTACCCTCAACTTAGTTAGGGTTAAATAATTAAACTTAACCGCACCAGAGGTCCTGACTTATATAGTCCTCGAATAATCATTACAATTACCCACAACTTAGTTAGGGTTAAATAATTAGTCTATCCGTGTAACCAGAGGAAATGGTTGAAGCAACTGCCCCATGCTGGCGTGCCCTTAATTATCATTAGAAAATATTATGCAACCCAGCCAACTATATCCAACTTAATACAGAACTCAAAACTATAATTATAGTAGAGATACTGATCAGAGGTCCTGATTTATCATCTGATAGTCCACATATAGTAAAGTAATGGCTCAACCTCTAAGTTCATCGGTATAGACAATTAGCATGAATTTATACCCCGGTCGTAGATTTATGGTGATAAAGGATCTCGTAATACCTGTAGTAACTTAGAATAGTTAATGAAACAGAGAAGATAGAATGAATTCAAATGTAACAATTTATTTACCAGGTAAGAAAACATAATTCAGAAGCCAATTTACATTCCAATTCGAATACGAAAATCAAACGAAAACCCATTGCATACCTGGTAATGAGATGAAGATCTGGTTACAGATTCCTCAAAGTAAAATAACAATACATGATGCTGTGCCAGGACAGCATCATGGGGGTGCATTTCTCGATATTGAAAGTCCCGCCTAAATCTTCTACACATCTCCTTAAATAACCAGAGAACAAAGCATATAGGAATTTGGTACTGATTGGTTGTTGTAGAACTAAGGGCTGTCCTTAATCTCTATACAGTGGGTGATTGGTTTATGCTTAGAATGGGAGGTGTCTATCAACATTGAATGAAGTTTCACATATACTTTAACATTGAATTCTGTTGTTATATGAGGCCATTGTAACCACTTGCGATGAGACATTTCAATAGAAAACAAATAAGATACAGATATAAGATTCTTTGTGCATGTAGCATTTCATATACAGTTTGCTTTTAGAGAAAATAATACAAATGTATGACACCCTAAAGGTGTGTCTTTGAAACCCAAATGTGTCTCAGTGGGAAGTCCACTGTGAATCGTGGAGAGAGGCTTTTCTCGCGCACTCACTTTGCCCCCATGCAGTGTCCTTTGGGGAGGTGCTATCTTATTTAGGAAATTGTCTTACACCATTTATGTAAACCGGTTGCATTAGACCATTTAAGTTTTAAAACACATAAATTTAAGTACTGTGAACTTGAGTCATGTGCAATTATGCACATGACTCAACTTCACAGTACTTAAATTTATAACTGCATATGACTCAATTTATTGAAGTTCACAGTACTCAAATGTATGTGTTTTAAAACTAATGCACCGGTTTACTTAAATGGTTTGAGTTGAGTTAACTTTTAGGTTTTACAGTGTATGCATTTTATCAGTATGTTCCATGAAATCGAACCAACCTTTGTGCTGCTAATGCAATACTACTAATTAGAATACAGCAACACATACATAACATAAGCAGCATACAAGCGGTTTTGTGAGGCTATATCGTCACAAAATCCTTAACGTTAGTCACTCTAATCTATTCCACTATATCCCACAAGTGCTGACTCTAATTTCCATAAATCTCGAAGCATCACACTACAGGTGTCGACACATTGAGAATGTGGTTTGCTTTTTTGTGATGCTAATTATATATATAAAAAATACAACCCCGATCAAATGCAGTCATACCTGCTTATAAATATAAAACAAAAATGTTTTTAAATAACGTATTTATGTCACGTTGATGGCACAGAGAAGGCGAATGTGCCATCTGGTTAAAAAAAAGTCTCACAAAGATGTACAGTAGCTCAATACAGTAGATGTCGCGCTACAATGCAGTAGTGCAGGCGCGCTCTCGATGTGATGCGCATAGAAACCAGCGCCAGCGCGTGGCGTGCTGCGAGACGAATACAGTTCGTATGAATGAGCTGCAGTTTCATCAGTGGGACAGATACAGGGATTATTATTGTAGTCAGAGTGCCAGAGGTTTAATACTTACTGGATTAAGTGCTTTAATCGCGACAGACTACCATAGAACAACCGCGTCGGATATCTACGTGCTACACGCGGTTACTTCTGAAATGATCGTTTAGAAAAACACGGGGGCGAAATAATAGATTAGCTTTATATTTGGAGACAGCGGTTTTATGAACTTACCTTACTTTACAAACTCTCATAGTCATATTTGCTGAGGAAGCGGTCATTTGGGAAGGTGCGGTGCACCCTGCTGCTGCATGAGACTGTCCGAATTATCAAGAACAAATCGCAGAAAGTGCTTCATATGGGCGAAGCGAGAGCTCGGTTCCCCTCTGGTTGGACATGGGCTCGTTGTGAAGAAAACGGTGTGTCAGATGCCGAGCAGGAGAAACGATGGGCACAACTGTTTGATCAACTAGATCGAAATAAAGATGGAAGGGTCGATGTGAATGAGCTCCGCACTGGATTACATGCCAGGGGGATCAAGCGCAGCGAGGTGGACGAGGTAACACTGATTTATAGTGCGCTTGTCATGTGGCTACACCTGAATAACGTATAGTTGTGATACTTTTTAGACATCAGAAAATTAAGCAGACAAATAATATTTGTTAGTGTAGCATACTTTAATATTTACTAGAGTAAACAAAAGTAAAGTATAGTATACAATATTGTAGTAATACACTTTGTTAATATATACAGTAGTATGTAGTGATAATTAAATACTAACGCAAAATTATATGCATAAAATATACTATGCTAAAGTATCCTGCACTCTTAAATGCCTTTATTAACTAGCTGTCTGATTTTGATCTATGAGTTTTAGTAAGACTGAAACTGTCTGTGTCTCTGACCCATGCCAAGTGATCCCCTGTAATTTATTTAGGAGTTAGACTTCTCTTACCACTTTGCAATATTGACAACCCTCCAGCCTGTTTGCTTATGTACTGTTTTAGAAAGTGATGTCACATGTTGAGCAATCATATGCCATAAACAACCTGCAGAAATATATGAGGACCACTTAGTGACTGCTGTTTCACTGCAAGGACGAGAAGACTAGCAATTTATGTATTGATAAAGTGAATAGCTGGTCCATAAATTGCCTGTAAGAATATCATATGCATAATCAATATGTTTAGAGCTCTATCCCTATTTGTTTATTTTTTTTCTAATGTCATTCCAGCATCTATAGCTATATTCATGTTGGGAACCAGATAATCTACACACAGGCTAATCCATACATAAATTCATATTTGCAATTCACCTGGGAAAACCGGAACATCAGGAGTAAACCCATACTGACACTCCTGACTCAGCCAAGGCTCAATTTATAGACCTTCATGGTGTTTGGCAACAGTGCTAGTACCCACAGAGCCACTTTGCTTCTCCTATTTCCACATGTAGACATAGCTTTGCAGACTACAGTATTTATTGGCACCTTAAATGCTTTCTTATTTTTAAGTCACTTTGGATAAATGCATCTGCTAAATAAATACATGCACATGTACTTGCCCAGATTGTACGTGAGAGTGACAGCAATGATGACGGCCAGCTGGACTTTACAGAGTTCACGCAGTATCTTCGCAAGCATGAGAAAGACCTGAGGCTCATGTTCAGCAGCCTGGATCACAACAAAGATGGTCTGCATTAAATCTTTTAGCAATCGTCAATTTATCTTTATAATACTTAATAAAGGTCACATTTGAAGAGCACATTTAGCTATGCTGTAATAGCGAGTGCCAACATGTTGTTTTTACTTTTTCAATGGCCAAAATATGTGTGAGATTAATCTGAGTATTTTTGTTTACATAGAAATGCTGTATCATTGCTCTTCTGCACTATAAATTGACTGTGTTTTTTTCTAACGTCAGGTCACATAGACGTTGCAGAAATTCAGCTCTGCTTGCGCAGCCTCGGTGTGAATGTATCCACAGAGCAAGCCTCCACAATACTGCAAAGGTTAGAAATCTTTAACTTTTCACAAAAACCTGCTTTAGTCAATTTCATGGACGCATTCATTTCCCGCCTCCAGTTGTGCTTTCAATCGAGTCTAAGATGTTTCTTCAAAGCCCCTATGCGTTGACTCACACATAGTTTGAGTCACATTCATGTTTCTGTGTTAGCATGGACAGAGACGGCACAATGACCATTAACTGGAGCGAGTGGCGGGACCACTTCTTGTTTAACCCTCTGCACAACATAGAGGACATCGCCCATTACTGGAAACACTCTCTGGTTTGCTTAAAACTATTTCAGGTTTTTGTTTATAATTGTATGCTTCATATTTGATGTCTTTTGATGGTATGATATAATGAATGTCTTAGATGTTGGACATTGGGGAACAGCTGACTGTGCCGGATGAGTTCTCAGAGAAAGAGAGACGCTCAGGTTTGGTGTGGAGGCAGTTGGCGGCCGGGGCAATGGCCGGAGCAGTATCCCGAACAGGAACAGCCCCTCTTGACCGCCTTAAAGTTTTCCTTCAGGTTGAATTTAATCTTCCATGAACGCATTTCTAATGTTTCTAGGAAATGCAGTATATCTCAAGCTTTTTGTATTTTAAGAAGTAGACCTGCTAAGAATAAACCAGGTGCACCAAGAAATTAGTAAACCAACCCATAAATCTCTAAAACTAAGTGCTATAAAGTAAATAAATTATTCATTTATGGTTAATCATCAATGATTATATTTTATTATATTGATGCAGATTGGAAATGTTATGTATTTAAGTGATTGGGTTTCCATAGGTCCATGGCTCGAGTGGGATCGGTTTGTTAGGAGGCCTGCAGGGGATGGTAAAGGAGGGGGGCTTGAGGTCCCTCTGGAGAGGAAACGGGATTAACGTGCTTAAAATTGCCCCAGAGACAGCGATCAAATTCATGGCTTATGAGCAGGTAACAAGACCAGAATTGTCTGAGCTGCAAATGCTCTGGCACTGATTATCTCTGAGCAAGCATTTTTCTTTTGTGTAGATCAAATGCCTGATCAGAGGCAGTAAAGAGGGTGGAGCTTTGAGGGTTCAGGAGCGATTCATCGCAGGCTCACTGGCAGGAGCAACTGCTCAGACCATCATCTACCCTATGGAGGTGAGAGAGAAAGATATAACTGTCCCATCTGTCTAACTTGATCTGAGCAGACAGATACATAGGACACTAGAGGATCGTGTGAAAGGGGAAGCTGAACCTAACTGCTGTTAATTGCTTGATGACTCATTTTCTAGTAAATTTCTTTCACAGTGAACAGATTGTCTTTCTATTTCTGCTAAGCTTAAGTATGTAAGACAAGCCTTTTTCTTGGGCTTCTGATGTTTATTTAATGAGGCAGATCAGATGTAAAGCCAAATGTATTTATTTTGACCCCTTAGCTGAAGCTCTCCCTGCACCCTCACCCCCTTTTAAAGTTTTCTCAGTCTTTTCCAGGTGTTAAAGACTCGTCTGACACTCAGAAAGACTAAACAATATTCTGGTATGGCAGACTGTGCCAAGCAGATTCTGTGTAAGGAAGGGGTGCGTGCCTTTTACAAAGGCTATGTGCCCAACACACTTGGCATTATCCCATATGCTGGTATTGATCTGGCTGTCTATGAGGTATGGCCATGAAATGTTTTAGTGCATATATCTTATCAACCTTATCTTTGATCTACCTTTACAATAAGATCTTGTTGGTCTTCTTCTGTCAGACTTTAAAAAATGCTTGGCTACAGCGGTACTGCGTGGGCTCAGCTGACCCTGGGGTTCTGGTGCTGCTTGGATGTGGCACTGTGTCCAGCACATGTGGACAGCTGGCCAGTTACCCTCTGGCTCTCATCCGCACACGCATGCAGGCCCAGGGTAAGATATCATTTTTGTTTGCAACCAAGATGCAATTTTGACATACCCAAACATAATATTTTTTATTTCTTATTGGTAGCCTTAACTGATGGCGTTCCCCAGCTGACCATGGTTGGCCAGTTCAAGCATATTGTGTCCCACGAAGGCGTTCCCGGACTTTACAGAGGGATTGCTCCCAATTTTCTTAAAGTCATTCCTGCTGTTAGCATCTCTTATGTAGTTTATGAGCATATGAAGAAAGCACTGGGAGTTCTGGGATCATAAACTATGACAGATTCAGAGTACAAAAGGATGGTGAAACTAATAAAGCTGGTTTTGTGGTAAAAGAGATCTAGAGGGATGTAAGGACGACCCTACAGAATGCAGTAAGAGGATTTACAGTGAGTGACCTAAAACTACACTGTACTGTACACATTCTTCCTTGGGCAATCTTTAATAAGATTGTGTTAAGCCATCGTCATTTCTGTTTCTCTGACTGGCAGCTTGGAGATTTCAGGTTTATTGAACATTGTTTAGGCATATTTGCTGTTTCTTATTTGAACACAAAACCTAAACAGCATTACATGGTTATGGTTTTTACAGGGATTTGCCTGATGATGAATTTTAGGCAATGAACTGAAATAAATATTAGTTAGTTAAATATATACATTACTTTTGTCACTATCTGATGATAGGAAGTGATGGGTGGAATATTATTACAGTATTTTGGAGTATAAGCTTTTTTTAAATGATAACCAAAGTTCCTCTCATAAAATTCACCAAAATAAGGTGTTTAATGTGTGCAATAGATCACATAATATCTTAAGAAATTATTTCTGTCTGACAATAGTACATTTTAGGAGGGATTTTTCTTATTTTAGAATGTTTGTTCAGGTCATTCAGTGAGAGGTAAGCATAATATATTTAACATAGTGATTAAGGGATTTGCACAAAAATATTGAATTTATATCTTAAATGTCTAAACCTAGGTCTAAACTGACTTGGTTATTGACATTACTGCTGCTTTGCTGCCATTTTAGCCTTTTCTAATATTTTCTTTCTCATTGTTAGGGGGCAGTATAAGATAGATGGTTAGTAAATTATAATATTGCCTTGAACGACAAAAGTATTAGAAAAACACTGGAGATTTTTTAGTTTCTTTAAATTGGGATACTTTGTGTTTATAAAAAGTGGTGAATGTAGAACAATGCATTAAATTAATTTATAAATCTCTAAACAAAGGTGCTCTTAACCCATACTGCATGTTATCAATGATGTTCTGCATGTCAATGTACTGGTATTTCCTTTGAGAGAAATATGCGAACACTGTTATATTTAAAGTAAGCTAACAAGGAATTTGTGTTTATGTGAAATTAGACATAATAACATGTAGGATATGTTTTGTTACAAGAATGTATGTATATCATATTCCTGTATTTATTGTAGACATTGCTGAATTTTAAAAATACAAAATTAAAATATTCCAAGGATCTATATTTTCACTATTTTAACTGTTATTTTATAAGTTATAATAGAGTATACATGTTGCGGCTAGCTGCATCCAATGATGATTTAACTTAACTGCCAGAAACCTTTGGGAGATCTTGGGAAACCTTCTGGTCCAAAACAAATCCCAAATTAGGATGTAATGAAAAAAGAAAGTGATTGGAGCAGTACCGTGATCTAAGCCCATGACATTCTTAAAGGACAAACTTAACTTCAAAAGCCTGCATTTTTAATTTTGAATACAACATATGGTCTTGAATAAGAATACAGTTTGAATGTAGTTGTGTGGGACATGAAACCTCTGAAAATAATTGCCTTCTTGAATTGTCGCATTTCTTTCTTATTTGCATTGCAATAGTGTGCCTTGACATGCTGTATCACTTTAAAAGAAGTGCATGCTACTTCTCAGCTATTGGCAACAATTTTTTAACAATTTACATATAAAATGTGATGATTACTAACAATTCTGTCCTGTACCTAAAAAGTATTCTTTTACTGTCAGTTCCTCTTATAATTATTTTCTCAAACGAAACTTGATGCTCTCAAAATACTGTTTACAAAGGTCAGATGTAAGCTTATATGATACAATAAAATGCTATACTGTAAAACACGTCGTCTTAAATCTATTTAATCATTTCTCAAACAAATGCCATCAGACAGCTACCATAAAGCATTGCCTATTCATAATACTGCCTTTCTAACACATGGCAAAGATATGGGGCTACATTAATAATAATTGCACATCTTTAATCGATCTTCTTACTAATGTTACAAACGTAAACATTACCATTTTGGCTGTCGTGGAGCAAATATTTCCTAAGCATTTTCCAGATGAGTACAGTCTGTGCACTTGCACATCCGGTCCAGTTGGTGGCGCTATTTTATCTTCTGGTGCGTCATAAAAAGGGAGCCGTCATTTCCTTTATACGCCATTTTACGTCTGCTAATGTTTGCGTAGTGTCTCATTGTGCTGTTTGCTAATCGACTGGTAAAATTTTTAAATCATGGGCAGAAAAAAGAAGAAGCAGATGAAGCCATGGTGTTGGTATCCTTCTTGAAAACATTTGTACTGTTAATGTTTCAGTTAGTTGGTTTATTGTAAGGAATTTGCTCACTTCCTGTTAACGGCTGGCTAATGCATTGTTCGCGTGTTTCTCTGATATAAAGGCCAAACACATACTAAGCAGCTGCCCACCTAGACCACTTTTTTTGGACACCAGTACTGTTTATATATTTGTAGGTTTTGTGGCACAGCACACGTAATGTTATTTGATTTATGATTTATGTTATAAATAGCGATGGTTGCTCGGTTGAACTTGTGATGATTAATCATGCAGATAAACGAATGAAACCGAATTCATTTTCCATTTAGTTGTAGTATTTCACTACCATGTTATTGCACAATTAAACAAAGTATTACAGATTTTTAGTAGATAATATCCTAATTACACGTTTTAGTAAAAAACTAATTAAGTTTGATTATCAATTAGCGTTAATTGTTTCTTCTGCATTGTTGTGGTAAGTTACTTCGTTGTCAAGTTGATTTCTACGTTATTGTGATTTCTCGCTGAGTATATTTGACTTTAACTGCAAATTCAGGTACTGTAACAGGGACTTTGACGATGAAAAGATTCTCATTCAGCACCAAAAAGCCAAACACTTTAAATGTCACATATGTCACAAGAAGTTATATACTGGTCCTGGTCTGGCCATCCACTGTATGCAGGTATGATCTTGTCATTTTGTGTTTTAATTGTGTACTAAATTGTCACATAATTCAGTTATGTCTCAGATTCAGTTGTTTTTCTTTTGTTTGCTTAAGGTTCACAAAGAAACTATCGATGGTGTCCCAAATGCGATACCTGGAAGAACAGACATAGAATTGGAGATCTATGGAATGGAGGGTATTCCCGAAAAAGACATGGATGAGAGGAGACGTGTCCTTGAACAAAAATCACAGGGTATCACATTAAACTTGCTCTGTTACATTTTTTTTTTTGTTATTCAAGCAGAACACAACGTCACTTTATTTCCCTGCTTTGTGTAACAGATCAGAAGAAAAAACAGAACCAAGATGACTCAGACGACGACGATGATGATGAAGAGGCTGGACCTTCCTTCCAAAAGCCAGCTGCATCAGCGCAGCCTCAGGCCGCTTACACCCCTATGACACAGCCGGGAATGACCCCTGTCCCAGCACCAGGAATGCCACCTGGAAGCTACTCAGGTGTGCTGTACAACAGTTAGTACCGTGAATTAAAATACTTAAATCAACTTTTCATTTGTTTCAAAGAAATAATATATCAGTAATAAACCTTTTTGTATTTAAAGTAGAAGGATAGTTCCATTTTTACAAATATGCAAGAGTCCTCATACAAATTTACTGGATATTTTTAACCACACATACTTTGTGCGTGTAGGTCAACCATGTGTCTGTGGATCGTTTGATTTTTGGTACATTTTTCTAGAATCTGTGCGTGCATTCAAATTCACACACAAATCCCATAAAGATCTGGTAAATAAATACACGTAATGTGTATTGTGTTTGCAATAATGCACTTGGTGGATTTTTTTCTGCATCTTTAGTTTGCTTATCTGCGATTTCTCTCTTAATAAACCACACACGTGCATTTTTGTTTATTTTAAGATCAATAACGAGTACTTGATGGGTGATTCTCGTGAAATTGGACTTAAGAGGTGTCATAAAA
This sequence comes from Paramisgurnus dabryanus, assembly GCF_030506205.2. Taxonomy (NCBI): domain Eukaryota; kingdom Metazoa; phylum Chordata; class Actinopteri; order Cypriniformes; family Cobitidae; genus Paramisgurnus; species Paramisgurnus dabryanus. Next base: position 30,291,292 of record NC_133339.1, read on the forward strand.
CATTTTGTTAAAAAAAGTAAATGCAAAGTAAGAGTATCAAAATAAGAAGCATACAGTTACAAAAATTTCTTCATGTACTATTGTGCACATGATTTCAAATGACATCATACAAACCAATTTTGTTGTTTTTTCCACATTTAAGGGGAAAATTTTCATTACCGCAAAGTGTCCATGACTGGATTTGGGTTCTTTGATATGGAAATATTTATAATTAAGAAACCTAAAAAAAATTATTTAAAATTTTTATCATTGGTAAATGTAGAGACGACAATAAGGAATATAAATGTGTCCAAGACCAATTTTCTCATCCTCCGCAACAATTTTCAATCATTGTTTAAGCCCTTAAGGAACTAACATTTAAAAAAAATAGTTGGAAGAGACATATTATTAGACTTATTTTCTGTCCAGATAAAAGTTGAAATTTTGTTTGTCATATTACTTAGACAACTTTTTATTTGTCATTACCGAAACATGAGTTTGTTAATACATATATTTAATATCATGTTGCGGAAATGCGATAATTTTTTGATAATGATGATCTAAAAAAAATTTAAATAAATCTATAGGATATATATTTTTTAAATCCTCTAAAAATAATTGTTTAGTAAGTTTAGACCTTAGATCTTATATTTGCAAAAAATGGCTTTAAAGGCTTTTTAAAAATTCTGATGCTGGACACCTTTCAAATCTGGATTTTGTGAGAATCACCCTGATGTGCAGTCCTAATATGCTGTTAAAACAAGCTTCTTGTTGGGATGACATGTGCATTCTCACAATGACACGCCCCTTACATACAAACAGTAATTGTGATTAATTATTTGACAGCCCTAACAATGTTACTAGTTCCTCTTTATGGGAGCAATCCCAGAAAAAATAACGGGACGTGTTTGCATTCACACAGAATGCATATGAACAATTTGTCTTTTTTTTTTTAGATCAGTGTATGATGTAAATGGGGTTTTGGTGTGTTTGAATGTGTGTACTGTAGCATTATTTACTGTGTAGTACTTGCCTCTCAACTGTTAATGCAGTATGCAGGTGGTTAGTATAGGTAGTTGGACATGCCAGACATACTGTGTTTGCCATTTATACCATACCTGCCTAGTAACAATACAGAATATCCCATGTAAAGAAAAAGGATTTGATGTTAAACCTTGTATATTTATTATGTCTCTTATTGGCTGCTTTTACAGGAATGCCCCCAATGATGCCTGGTGTTCCCCCGATGATGCCAGGCATGCCCCCTGTAATGCCAGGGATGCATCCAGGGTAAGTGTTTACAGAGTCTGTATCATTTAATAATCATTTTATGTGGTTCATCAAAGTTGAATCTTGTTTATTCTCTATCTTGCTCTGTGTAAATCCTCTTTTGTTAAATTGTAATCAACAGCATGATGCCGATGAGTGGAATGATGCCACCAACACATGGAATGCCACCAATGATGCCAGGCATGCCACCAGGTACCTAAACTTCAAGTTTTGCTCATTACTGTTATGAGATAACCGGTTATTGTTGGTTAATTATTTGTCATTGTTCTGGTCAGGAATACCACCTCCCATGGGCCCTCACCCTGGCATGCCCCACATGGCCCAGGGCCCTCCCACCACCGCCAGGCCAGCAGTGCCTGCCGTCACAGTGCCCGCACCACAGCCGGGTGTCTCCAAACCACTGTTTCCCAGTGCGGGACAGGTAGCCTCACCTTCCTGCTCTTATTTTGGCCTTCTGTCTTGTAACAGTTTAGACGACACACTGCAATCATCTTAAAGTCATGTTTATTTGATTAAAATGGCAGACCTGAAGGTTTAGCAACTGAGCGATACTGTATCACTTCATGCTACTGACGTTGTTCTTCTCAGGGCTTCAGAACTGCTGCTTCTCCTAGGCTTAATGTAGTTTATGAGAGCTTTGGTGAGCAGCAGTCCTTCGCAGAATAAACAGCTGAGGTTCTTTACTCTGTGCTCTTTCTCCATGCTGCAGATGGGGACTCGAGCTCCAAGCACAAGCTCAGCCTCCTCCAGTCTGGACACTTTGTCAGCATCCTCTAAACCGCTGTCCCAAGTACGCAGCAGCTCGCTGATTGATAGAAGCATTAATGGCATGCAATAGCAGACAGAGCTCAAGCTGCCTCCATAAGTATAGTTAACCTGGCTCTAGACCGGCTGCTGTAGTGCTGCAGGAAAAAAAGATTTGAGGCAGAGAAGTGATAAATTGCTTTTTTCTCTCCTTTAAATCCAGTGTTTTTTCCTGTTTATTAGTTCAAGTAAATATACAGTGGCCCCAGACTGTATTTGGACACTTTGATGCTACACCCTTTTTTCTCCGTACTAATTTAAGCTTAGTAGATGTACAACGGTTTCTTAGTTAAGCTAATTAACCGCAGGTAGACTAGTTCACATTAACAAGCATCACATTACCTTTTGACAGTCAAAGAGTGTCCAAATACATTTTAATGTTTTTTTTTTTGTGTGAACTTTATATTGTTTAATACTTAGCAAACTTTGTTTTGTGAAATGTTTTGCAATGAGTGTCTTTGCTGTGTCATTAATATAAATGCATTTTTTTTATGTGAATGTAAAGACATTCCTACATTTTCTTGTGTATTGCTTGGGTCTCAAAATATTTTTGAGGGCCACTGTATGCAGTTTTTGCTTTTTTGTTGCTACGAGTAGTTAATATGCGGTAGACGTTTTGGTGTTTGCTAAATGTGGCTAATCTGCACTGTTGCCCTTCTACAGGTTCAGCAGGCTGTTACAGGCGCAGCGACAAGCTCTTCTGCACCACCTTCTGTTGTCCCCAAACCCACATTCCCAGCCTATACTCAGTCCTCCTCTTCTCCTGCTAACACTAGCAGCACCGTGGCCAAACCAGGCACCCCAATCACAAGTAAGCCGGCCGCCCTCACCACTACCAGTGCAACCAGTAAGTTGATCCACCCTGATGAAGATGTGTCACTGGTAAGTGTTTGTTTCTATGAACAAATTAACCAAAGTAATTTTGTCTGGAATAACAGCTAAGTGACTGCTTTCCTCTGTTTGATACACCAGTTTCTTTTTTCAAACTGTTAAGTGCCCCTGTGTTTATCTAACCAACCTGTCTGCTTTGCATTATGTGTTTGACAGGAGGAATTGCGTGCCCAGCTGCCTCGCTACCAGTGTAAGATCCCTAGCACGGGACAGGCTCATGTGTCTTCCCCACCAGTCGCAGCAATGGGAAGCGTGTTGACACCTCAGCAGGGCATTCCTGCACAACAGCCAGGTGTTAGGCATCCCATGCAAGGTATTGTTTTTATCCGCTTGTTACGTCATGACATAAGTAGTACTACAATAAGTGAGACTACAATCTCAGCAGTGGTTTATGAGCACTGTTTACTCTCTTCACTAATTTCTGTAAACTTTTGGAATACATTACATTTTCCAGGCTCACAGCATTTTTGATTTTAATATTTAAGTGATTTCATAAGACAAATCACTGTCTGCTTATCCTGGATTTCAGTATGGGGATAGAGGTTAGGAAAGTTTTAAAGCGCAATGTGAGGAAATATTAGTATTGTTTGATGTTTGCTTAAGCATTTGAGCACTTGGACTTGGAAGCGATGTCGTTCGACAAGCTTAAAGCGACACTCCACTTTTTTTGAAAATATGCTAATTTCCCAGCTCCCTAAAGTTAAACATTTGATTTTTACTGTTTTGGAATCCATTCAGCTGATCTACGGGTCTGGTGGTTCCACTTTTAGCATAGCTTAGCATAATCCAATGAATCTGATTAGACCATTAGCATCACACTCAAAAATAACCAAAGAGTTTTGATATTTTTCCTATTTAAAACTTGACTCTTTCATAGTCACATTGTGTATTAAGACCGTTGAAAAATGTAAAGTTGCGATTTTCTAGGCAGATGGCTAGGAACTATACTCTCATTCTGGCGTAATAATCAAGGACTTTGCTGTCGTATCATGACTGCAGCAGGCGCAATGATAATTTGCAACACCTGAAGGTAGTCCTTTAGGTAACCTTTAATAGCACTGGACTATTTTTAGGCACTACGTAATATCATTGCGCCTCCTGCAGCCATGTTATGGCAGTCTTTATCTTGTGCAAGAATGAGAGTATAGACCAATTTAGAGTAGACGTCACAGTTACGTCACCTCAAGCTGCGCACGCAATGCGGTTGCAGAAAAACAGTGGAAATGAATTAGACACGAGTGAAAAGAGCAAGATAACTCACTAGAAAATGTCCTGTTAAGTGTCAAAATAAGAATGCCAAAAAAAGATGGCTTTCATCTTTATAGAATACCATCGTCGAAGACATCATTTGAAGATAAACGTAGGTGTTTATGATTACAATAAGCCCTAAATGGACAGAATGGAGCGAGGAAATCATCTGGAAATCTTTTAATAATTAGAATAGAAAATAAGTAGAGAAGATGTCCGGTGTTCTGTCGAAGTCTGTTCCCTCCATGTGTTTCTTATAGCGTTTTTATCACGTTACAATTATAATTTATTCAGAATAAAAAAAAATTTATACTGAAAAAGCAATAATGTCACAATTCTTTTTAAATATTTCATACTTTTTTCGTTTTCTATTATTTCTTTTTATTTCCTTATCTTAGCTTATGTCTTCTTCCTGTTTGTTCTAAAATTATTATGTTTACATACTTAATAAATATAAAAATATAGCGCGCACACACACACACACATGATGTAAAGTGTTATTAATATAGAAACAGGCCTTTTAAATGCATGTTAAAACATAATACTTTTATAATAGTTTTATAAAAAACACGTATATAAGGAAGAAATAATAGAAAACAGGAAAATGATGAAATATTTAATAAACGCTATTATATATAATACATAGTATTGCTTTTATATGTACTTTAGCGATTCAGACTGTAAAAATAATTGATTTAGCAAAAAAGAACAATATACATTACATACATGCATATCAGTAGCCAAGCCATTTAAACTTTTTATCTATCTAAAAAATAAACGTAACGTGATTAAAACGCTATAAGAAACATTGCACTAAAGGGAAACATAGGGGAATCAGACTTCGACAGAACACCGGATCCATAAAAATCACGGTTTAATTCTTAAACACTTCACAACCTAACTGCGGAGCAGTCACTTTCTGCAACCAGTTTTGCTCCGCCCACAAAAAACGTCATCTCTGTTTGCAAACACGAAATTGGTCTATAGTTCATAGCCATATCTGCCTAGAAAATCGCAACTTAAAATTTTCCGTTGATCTTAGTACACGATGTAAAAGAGTATACCTGTATATAGGGCCGATATTTGCAAAAATGGCAGATTTTTTCCGGCATTATTTACAGTTTGCTGGATGGTTCCACACTGTTAAACCTAAAAGTTAACTCAACTCAAACCATTTAAGTAAACCGGTTGCATTAGTTTTCAAACGCAATACATTTGAGTACTGTGAACTTAAACAAATTGAGTCAAATGCAGTTATGCACTTATATTTAAGTTCACACTACTTAAATATAAGTGCATAATTGCACATGACTCAAGTTCACAGTACTTAAATTTATGTGTTTTAAAACTTAAATGGTCTAATGCAACCGGTTTACTTAAATGGTTTGAGTTAAGTTTACTGTTAGGTTTTACAGTGCATAGCACCCTCACCTGTTTTTACTTTTTGTTAAATATAGTTTTTTTTTTAAGTTCTATAAATGTAACTTTTTTTTAAATTGAGACTTTTAACATTTGGCATCATCATTGTCATTTTTATGATGTAAATTGAGTGAGCAAGAGCAGTTCGGCTGCAAATATCGGCTCAAGAAAATCCGCAGCCTGTATCAGTCATCGGCTAAGGCTGATGAAACAAAAATCGGCATTGTCACTGAAAAATCCATATCGGTCGATCCCTACAAAAGAGACAAGTTTTAAATGGGGAAAATATCTAAAGTCTTTGGTTATTTTTGAGCCAGATGCTAATGGTCTAATCGGATTCAATGGATTGTGCTAAGTTATGCTAAAAGTGGTACCGCCAGACCCAGAGATCGGCTGAATGGATTCCAAAATGGTAAAAATCAAATGTTTAAGTCTAGGGGAGCTGGGAAATGAGCTTGTATTAAAAAAAGTGGAGTGTCACTTTAACAAGCAGAAATGTGTGTTTATTGAATACTAGGAGAAATGTAAAATAGACTAGTTTATGGAGTTTTAAACATGACCAATTTCTTTTCATAGGGCCATATGGGGCTCCGCCCCAAGGTGTATCTGGATATGTCCCCGGAGGGATGCCTCCCTATGGACAAGCCCCGCCCATGGTACCTCCTTACCAGGCCGCTCCCCCTCGGCCCGCCTTAGGCATGAGACCTCCCGTAATGTCTCCTGGGGGCCGATATTGAAGCGTCAGCACTGGTCTACATTAGGTTTGGTGATTCAACCATTTTACCATCTAGTGGCGTGCTTTTCAATCCAGATCAGTTGCTAAAACCGTAACAGTTCTTGTGCAGTGAGAGGAGATGGATAAACTCTGTAACGCATGGGACTTTGATTTTACTTAGTTTTTTATTTAGACACCTACCCTTGGTTGCAGATCATACAGCTTTGGCTTTTTTCTCATGTTTTGTTTAGGTTTTTAGAAGTGTAGTAAATATGGTTCGTATTAATTTGAAGCGGCTGGAGTTTCGTACAGCACCTTTATCAAGGCAAGTCACTGTAAATATACTACTGTACTAAAAGTGTGAAGCCTTCGCAGCACCCATAGGTGCTGTTGGACTTCATGTCCCCAGCTTTGCTTGGTGAGGGCTTCAGATAGATGTGACTGTTGGGTGTATTTTTGTATGTCTGCTCGTCTACATTTACAGTGTTCTCTCTCTATAGGGCAAATAACATAAAGAACTCCTGTGAATGCTATCTGTATTGTTCCATAATGAATTGTAATAAACTGTCTTGAAATCTAATGGCTGTTTTTTCGTGAGCAAGTGCAGGACAACCCCACAAGGTTTGTACTACGAATGACTCGCATGATGAACGTTACTGTACGTGTGTATGTGTGGAAATGAAAGCTGTGTGTTTGCCGTGTGCTGGATTGTTTTTTTATGGGTATTAGGAAGCGAGAATAAATGCCGGCAGCTGTGTTTGATGTTATTGCCATTTGGGTTCTTTTATAATTAAGTCAAAGGGATAGTTCATCCAAAAATGAAAGTGTTGTCATCATTATTTACTCAAACTCATGTTGTAACACACCTCTATACATTTTCAATCAAAAGCCTCATTGACTTCCATAGTAGGAAATGTCAATGGGGCTTCTGATTGATTTGGTTACGATCATTCCTCAAAATATCTTCCTTTGTGTTCATCAGAAAAAAAATATTTATACAACATGAGTGTGAGTAAATGAAATTTTTGGGTGAACTGTCTTTAATTAATTAAGGGCTGCATAACAACTAATCGCAACTAATCGTTTGCAGAACAAAAGTTTTTGTTTACATCATATATTTGTGTGTATTGTGTATAATAATTGTCAATATAAATACACATGCATGTACATATTTAATAAATATTTACGTGTGTATATACACATTTTATATTTGTATATAATTTATATTATATATATAAATACTTAATATTTACAAAAAAAATTCTTAAAATTTTAAATGCATGTGTGTATTTATATATACATAATTATTATACACAATACACACAAATATATGATGTAAACAAAAACTTTTATTCTGCAAATGATTAGATGTTATGCAGCCCTAAATACATTTTAAGGGGTAATATCACGAGGAATGAATTTTTATAATAAAGTTTATTTGAATCAATTTATATGTTTATTACGGTAATATCTCAACACTTCATCCCCAGTAAAAACACAGCTATTGGACGAAGATGCAAAAACATCTCCTCTTTGGATTTAAAGTCAACACTCAAAATGCCTTAACTTGTATACATCATTAAAGGTTATTTGGTGTTCAGATACTTAACTCGCCTCATCAGGCCTATCCATTCATGATGAAGTTAATACCCAAGGTATTTGGAGAATTACTATTATTACTGAACACCAAAAAAAACCCAACGCTAATAGTAAAACAGAAACTCTTATAAATGATTTCTGTCCACATTAAGGCATATTTGACTGTGATTTTCAGAAGGTAATGGGTGAGAAAGTGAGTGTAGTTCACTATGGTTGTTTTCCTAAACTGAGGATTTCTCTTCTCCTTGTAGCAATGCCATGGGATTTGCTGAGGCAGAGTCTCAGTGTTGCCCTGCACAGGCTGAGGCAAGTCTCACATTTTCTCTATCTATATTTTCTGTACTCGAGGGGCCTCACAGCCATGTGGCTGTTGGATAAAAGTGTCCCCAAACTTTAGGCAGGTTTGGTGATGCCCCCCGATTTTGTTAAATTTAGGCGATTTCGCCTAACTAACTCTAATAAGTAGTTTTACCTAACATGTTAGATATACACCACGGGGTTATTTTCAACTTGATGTAAATATCATGCTATCGATTACCACATTATCCAGTCATGCAGGCAACACTGTAACTGCTTCAAAAATATATTTCACGTTTCCTTATGACACTGGTGTGTGGTGCAGCTGCTTACTGATCGAAGCAATGTAACATTAGATGTGTTTTGTATACTCCCCCGTAAAATTTTACTTGCACTTAACCGCAACTAATGAACAATCCCACAAACATAAACCAAATTGGACACCTCCAGGTCGATCTGAAGTAACAAAAAGTCCTTATGAACATTGTTCTTGTCCAATCCTACAGGTTGCTTTGCTGCCAGGCTTCACTTGTAATGTAGGTGCATTGTTTCTCTTTCATTTTTACAAACTGCAAGTAAGTTAAAGTGTAGTTTGTGGTAATCGACAGCATGTCTCAGATGCTGTCCACAGGCATGAGCAAGTTAAAAATAACTGCAGTATTGTTTAACTTGGTCCTATGCTGCTTTTTAAACAGCATACTAAAGTTTCCTGTTAAAGACCATTAGGAGTAATGTGTGATGATTTCATTGATTCTTTAACTTTTATTTTACAAATTCTTCTGCTTATTAGAAGATACAGCTCAAATTTCCCTTCAATGATAAGTTTTGCAGAGCTTGGCGGACTGTATTTTCTTTGTGTTGATCTGAAAGACCCTCATCCACAGTTCGTATGAAGCCAGAGAGAGGTTTATTTCAGATTAGGATAAGCATTTCCTTAAACATCGCCTGTTTGTTGCTATTATGTGCTCTGTCCCATCTGTTTCTTTTGTCTGTCTAGCTTTTACTGTTCTTAACCTTGGATTCTTATAAGGTTTTCAGGACTCTGTGTACAGGTTAGTTTATGTTGAGATTAAATATGTATTCACCCACTGTTTGTATGTGGTGATTTGTTTAAAAAAGGTATGTGATTTTTCTTCTAGCTTTGTGTCAGCTGATTTTCTGACTGGTCTTCTTCCAGGTTTTTCTGATAATTTTTTGTCGTTCCTTGAGTCGCCTTTTAAGAGGAAAACGATACAAATGTAAGCAATTTAATACTTCTTTATTTGCCAGTAGAGTGCAGCACAGACAAAGTCAATAAAAGTTTTACTAAATACAAAATTGTTGTCTGTTCCTTTACATCATATTGTTTTTCCTCCTTATTGTGGCTGCTACAGAGTATGTCTGTAAATGCAAAGACTTTTTTCTAGAAATTAATATGAATGATGTTACTTTTTTTAAATGTGTTAATAACTACAATAGGAACCATAATCTTTCCTGTAACAAGACTTCTAGGAGTATAAATTATGGAGATGTGGACTAAAATTGTCAGTGGTATCTATCTGAAACACTCAACATTAATACTACTGTGAGAGATAGGTGTGACTATTGTGTGTCTGATGAGTTTCCTGTGTTAAGGTTGAGTTCAGACATAGCAGACTAAACACCTGCGTAGAGATAATAAACCTGTTTAAACATCATGAGAGCCTTAATGTGTCTTGGGATTTTATTGGAACAGATTTTTGGTATGTTAATATCAATGCTTTTTTAACGTGCTTGCATGTATAGCATCTGCTTTTTAGGATGAACTTAAGTACAAACGGTCACATTTGTCATTGAATATAATCTAAAAATGTGCATTAGAATTTGATTTTAGATATGCATAAATTATTGCCAACAAGTTTTGTAGGTTGAGCCTATAACATCTAGATTAAATGTATTCAGTATCATATAGCATCTTGTCTGACTTGTACATAAGTAGTTCAAACAAAAATGCATCTGACGTGTTTTCTTGTAAATTACATTTTTTTTTTTTAGGCTGTTATGTTTAGGCTTCGTAATTCGATGTAACTGGCAATGAATAGGTTTAATGAAAATTAAATGCCTTGTTTTCACAAATGTCACTTTAATAATTTTATTGTAATTTAACAAATTTGACTGTATTTAGTTGCAATACTCTTGGGACTAACTTAAATGATAGTGTTGTCTTGATCGAAAACAACTTCCTGTGACGTATCTTAAAATACATCAGAGCGTGTGTTGTGTCTTAAGATGCACACCAGTAACGTTTATTTAAAAAGTATGCTTTTAAAAACGACTTAAATATCCTAGTTTAACAAAAGCCTAGTCCTGGCTTAAGCTATTTGCAAGCTTTTGTGCTTCCACTTCTAAATAAATCAATTTCTTCGGATAAGACACGGTAAACAATCGCAAAATCACTAAAGCCGCAACTGGAAACGATTGCAAATTATTCAATGCAAAGCATGTAGTCTCCATTAGGTGGTGCTGTTGTCCTTATGACTGCCACAAGTTTAAATGTGATTCACGTCGTCATTCGTCTACTTCATCTTTCGTGCACTTGAGGACGAAATGTTGGGTATATATTTAGTTATATTTATGTATTTTAATTATGTGTATTTAGTGTTATTCATTAAATCGTTACTGTCCTTATACAAAATAAAATATAATACCAATACTATTTAATATCTTTATGGTGATGATATTTACAATATTATCAACATTAACTATAATAGTAATAATCAAAATATCCATAATTTTTGTAATAAGTAAATACAAAATTAGTATAAAACCGGTATTTCTAAATGGCACGAGGCCGGGATCTAAAGCACATTTGAAGGGAATGTATTTGATGAAGGTGGTGTTTAGCGGCTCTTCACATTTATACAAATCAACAACTTGCTTTAAGTAGTACACGTACAGTACAATAGCTTATAAAATATAACAGCATGTTGTTTTACAGCATCTCAAGACTTTCAGTACATTCAAAAGCTTGAGGGGGAATCAGTGGATATCATGTGTGTGGCACAACGAAGAAAATCAAGACCATCACGTTTTTACCTACGAAGGTTTTCTCATTCAGAAGAAGTATTTAACATCACTGAAGATAGAGACATAGAGCCAGAGACTGAGAGACGTCGCGTCAAGATCACTGGACATCAGATTGACTCACACACAGTAAATGTGAGCCTCTTTAATTTAAGATACACAGACACGGGCCTTTACGTCTGTGAGTTCCTCCCGGAAAATCAACATGAACAGCCATTGGATAACGTGAATGTCTTTCTTCTTGTAAAACCAGGAGGTTAGTGGTCATATAAATGCTTGAATAATTAAAGTTTCAGACTTATTTGTAACACTGAGCATTAAATGTGTCTTTAAAGGGTTATTTCACACATAAACTTTATTATTCATTATATTAAAGGGGACATTTCACAAGACTTTTTAAAGATGTACAATAAATCTTTGGTGTCCCCAGAGTACATATTGGAAGTTTTAGCTTAAAATACCCCACAGATAATTTATTATAGCATGTTAAAATTGCCACTTTGTAAGTGTGAGCAAAAATGAAGTTTTTGGGTGTGTCCTTATAAGTGCAAATGAGCTGATCTCTGCACTAAATGGCAGTGCTGTGGTTGGATTGTGCAGATTAAGGGGCGCTATTATCCCCTTCTGACATCACAAGGGGAGCCAAATTTCAATTACCTATTTTTTCACGTGCTTGCAGTTTACCAAAACTGAGTTACTGGGTTGACCTTGAATTATACAACACAATCTCACGGCAAGTCGTGTTATAGTCACACATTTTTTATTAATTTATTCATGTTCAATCATGGACACGATTTTTCGCTTTTTTTGTCCCATTGAGCACAAGTGTTTTTTCGTCTCAGTCAACACAAAATTCTATAAATAGTTTTTCGTGTTCATGGCACGACTTTCTTTTTCATGTCATTTTATGCATTGTTTTCCTCATTGTTTTTCCTACTTTTGAATCATTATTGCTTGGGGTTGAGGTTAGAATGTAATTTTATGTATTGGTTTCTACATGGTTTTCTTCCGGGGTTTGGGTTAGGATGTCTGAAATGTAACACAAAGTGATTCTAACACAAACCCCAGGCGACAATGGTAAAAAAAAGAAAAAACAATGAGAAAACAATACATAAAATGACACAAAAAATAAACTATTTATAGAAATTCGTGTTGACTGTGACAAAAAAGACATTCATGGTCAATGACATGAAAAAAGTGGAAAATGATGTTCATGAACACAAATAAATTAATCAAATATTTTGTGACACACGACTTGCCGTGAGATTGGGTTGAATTATAGCACTTAAACATGATCAGATTTTCATGATATGTTCCCTTTAAGTTGTTAGAGCGCCAATGTCTTTCTTTACTCCTTAAGTAATCAGAATACTTTAAAAAGGTTTAAAATAACACATTACAATTTATGTTTTCTCCCAAGTATGTTTTCTTGTATTTAAGGCACACAAACTTTTAACAATATAACAAGAAATGTGTCCTTGGGTTAAGGAAAAAAAATGTGTGAAAATTTGGATATTTAGTTCATGGATATTATAAATAAGAGGAATAATCTAAAATGAAATGGATACATCAGTCATATTGTAACTGTGACTTTGAAGAATCATATGACAAGCTTGATGCATTATGAAATACTTAAAAATAATAATGGGGAGTCACTTTTTAATGCTATAAGTTGTTTAAATATAATTAACCATTTCAAAAAAATAACCAGTTTGAGGTGGAACTGTTCTGTTCCTTCTTGAAATTTACTCCATCCGCCCAGATCCAGCCCTGAATTTAAGACCACACATTATCATGACACAATTATTGACATGACAAAACAGTTGTTGCAGTACTTTTATCCTGTATCATTTCCAATGCTTTAATAATAAGCAGACTGCAATTATTCTTCTAAACCTCTATGAGTTTCTTTCTTCTGTTAAACACAAATTAAGGTTTTGATAAATAATGAAAAGCACACAGTTGATGGTATTGTTATGGAAAATTCTGAATGAGAACAAACTTGTCTTAATATTTCATTTAAGCGTCAACATGAAAAAGTTATGTTGTCTCAGTGTTTATGGATAGAGGTAAACTCTCCAGGCCAAACATTACAAACTACCTTATTGTAACCCACGCATTTCTTAAGATAACATTGACATTTTAATGTCCTGTTGCACTTCTCCTGACCTCGCGTTGCACTTGCTATTGTTCAATAAACAGGGTGTCTGCTACAAAAGAAATAAAGAACCATGTCTGTCAAAGATCCCTGCTGAAAGAGAGGATTTATCCTAATCCCAGACTAAAATGCATGTTTGAGATGCATTCATTTAATAACACCTTGTACTGACATAACATATATCAGTGCCATTGTTTTGTTTCAAGATGCACACCAGTATTGTTTTTTATGTAAGATATGTTTGTAAAATCTAATATATGTCCTTATATAACTCAAGCCTAGTCTTGAATTAAGATCAACTCTGTCCGGGAAACTACCTAAAAACATATATATATATATATATATATATATGGGAATATGGGATTATTTTACACATTGTCTCCACCAACCCCAAACTAAAAACTGAAGAACTGTATTTCTGAATGTCACAGACAGGGTAGAAAAATATCCACAAATCTCATAAAAAATTAGTTTTTGCTATTGTAATAGAAAAGTGAGCATGAAGTCTCTGTGTCTGGTTCAGGTGATCTGTGCTCCTGTGAGACGTATTCACTGTTAATCTACATCATCTCACTAGCAGTGTGTTTGCTTCTGCTGTCAATCATCGCATCATCTGCAGTGTATTACGTAAGATCATTCATTTAATTGAACATACAGTATAATGTTGTTCAGAGCCTAACAAACATGATTCAGTGCATTTAAACACATTCTTAAACTTTTTTCTTTTTCTCAGAAAAACTTGAATGCAGAACAAAAACTTCAATGTACAAATCCAGTTTACGAAGACATGTCAGCAAAAGGTATGCGAGCAAACTTCCATCAGGTCCCACTTCAGGTCTACAGGTGAAGCAGCAGCAGCCTCCGTCTGGGTCAATATGAAGAATATACTGGAGAATCATAATGCATCCCTGAAGACTGTTGTTATTGTTGTTATTTGTTAATCAAGTTGAAAAAGATAAACCCCAAAGATCTGGCATATCAGTTTAATTGTCTATTTAATATTTAGCTATACAATATCTCAGCTATTCAGTATGAAAATATCTATGGTATACACCAGACAAAAAAGCACAAAGCTGTCACTCGGACGGTACCTAAAGGATGCATATTAGTACCTCACACATGTAGATAACTAACAGGTACATAGGACCTTTTTAAAGGGTATCATCCCAGTGACAGCTTTTGTACCTTAATTCTAACAATGTATTGTTGTGCTCCTAGTCATTGTAGTATTTACACACTTTCATGTAAAGATAGATATAACATAAGCCCTGTAAATGCTTTTATAAACTTAAAACTTAAACTGGCTGTAATTTGTCACCATCTTGGTTTCTCAATTATCACCTTTACAAATTAAAAGCTTTTTATGGACTTAAATTGGAGTTTTGTGAAATGAGTCAGATCAAAAACAGAGATGTTTAACTCAAGATGTCTTCAAACAAGCCATGAGAGAAAACATAACCAGTGTCCATCACATATACAGATTAATATTTTAAAGTTTTCTTTTTGTCATCTTTTTACTGACATTTGGATACTAAAACTGAATAAATGCAACACATAAAAATAACCAGTTAGGTTAGGTTAGGTGAATACCTTAAAGTTTATAGATATTTTTTCCGGTTATTTCTCCAGTATGAGGTATTAAAGTAAAAATATTGATATTCAAATAATGTGGCATCTTTAAATTTCATGCATTATTATACAAAAATACTGTTTCTAATGTCGTTTCATGAACAAGTTTTATGTATAACACCATTCACACTTCTGGATGTGGGTGTAACTCATTGTTTCAACTACCCTACACCACTGGTTCACGGAACGAAAACCAGAAACTTTTGCTGTTTTGCAAGGAACAGAAACGAAACCAGAAACTTTCAAAAAATATATGTTCCGGAACAGAAACGTTTATTTAAAATAATGGTAACCGGTTAATACAGTTATTTTTTCGTTCTTTGACAAGATTTCTGTCTAATATGACTCGGTGAAGTTCACTTTTGGTCGTCGTTGACTCATCGGAGAAATGAGAAGCTTGCCACCAGCAAGTAGCCTAACTTACTCAAGCACAAGTCTCTAATGCTCAATCATAAGAGGGAAATATTGTAGGCTACCAAGTATCTCAAGATGTTTGTTTTTTACTAATCAGTGGTGTAATGGATCGCAATTGATCCGTGATCCGTACAGATCACGACCCAAGGTTTGGCTCGCATGCGGTTCGCGGATTAATACGCAAATTTAAATAGGGTGAAAGTTGATCATTTGCACGTGTTTCGAACGCTTGCAAATGTTAACACTTAAGTGATTTTAATCAATTTAACCGCTAAAAGACGCAAAAGTGAGCAATTTTTGGTACGCACATGCGGTTGAATGTGTCCGGTCCAAATCCGCCCTCCATAGATCAGAACTCTTGATGTATAAACTAGAGAGAGAGTTGCGCTACTGTGTCTCATACTGTAGTCCAATAAAATACATTTGGTGAATAAAGCACTGAAAAACAACGTATTTTTCACTTTATGTGGAGAGAGACATGTGTTTATGCTGCATCTTCTTCCCGAAGCGCCGTTTGGAATTCGCCCTCCGTCTATGTGTGTGTGCGCGTGTTTAAGTGCATTCAACAAATGTAGGCATGTCAGAATTACAGTTATGATGCTTACATAATGTAGCCTTTTTTAATGTTTGATGACTAGAGACTTCAGGAAAATTATGTAGACTAATAATTTAAGTTAAGTGTCCTAATGATCAGCCTACTTATTTGTATGTCCCACAGCTGACATGGAACAATATTAATCTTTTCAGGAACTTTATTTTTTGTTCTAACCGGTTCAATTTTAGGGTTGAACCGAAAACGTTAAAATACTGTTTCTGTTCGGAACGAACCAATTGGGAAAAAATTCTGGTTCAAAGCCCTGCCCTCCAGTATAACACCTCTCCCAAACAATCACCACACCACAGTCATTACAACCAAGAACAAAAATGCATTTATTAATTGTTTGAAAGAAGCTCCATAGTTCAAAACATTTTTTCGGTGCATGTCATCAACAATCACATTCTATGAGGAGAAATAGAGAGAAAGAGAAAAAACATTAAAAGCCACTGACTTCTTAAAATCTCAGTACAGACATATTTCTTAACATTTAAAATCAAAAGGCAAAAGCAACCCAATAGTTCTGCCCACACGCATCCAAGTAACACACTCGCTCGCTCATTCACACGTTAAGAACACAGACAACCTTGAAAGTCATGGGCTACAATAAAAACCCCACAGTGCTTCAGAATGAGACGCTCATTGGTTTAGGAATACACAGCATGGCGATGTACTTGTATGTAAGATACATGAAAAAAATGGGAAAGAAGAAGATGGTGTCGGTGGAGGAGGGAAACAACAGCGTCAGCACAATTAAAGGACAACCGGAAAATAGTTCCCCTGATCCCAATGAGAGATGGGTCACAGAAGCTTTAAGAACCCCACCCCCCTTGTGCATAGATCATAATCCGTATAAACCAGCCTTTAATTCGGTTTAAATCATTCAAATCGATACAGAAACCATGCCCCCCGACCCCCTTTTTAATTTTCATTGTGTTCAATACCCGCCACAAGAGACAGAACGACAAAGAGGAAAGAAATAGTAATGCACAATGGTCCTGATTTCAACAGGAAGGGACCTCATGTTAAGAAAATACAATAAAGATTAAAACATACAGCATTCGTATGTTCTTTCACTGTCTTTTGAACAATCAAAATCATTGATCATTTTGTTTAAAATGTAAAGCAATTTCAATATATAGATTTATATATAAAGCACTCCTTTTTTAAAGTCCATTAAGAGTTCATTATTTGGTAAATACGTAACTGCTACGGATTTAGAAACAAAGGTATTTTTCTTCTTCTGAAATCCATAACCTTCAGTGCTTATTTTTTTCTGTAATCCTCTTTCTCTAAAAACAAACATTAAATGGCGTGGAGTTGGTACTCTGGAACCCTTGCCTTCCTGAGACATGATCCACTTTTTGTGTGTGCAAGATAGTGAACAATTATCTCTTTTCTTTTCAACAAAGGAAATGTTTTTTTTTGTAGCTTTAAAAAAAACAAGAAAGTACAGGCTTTAATCATCTATGAAGTAACATTGCCAACATAAGTAAAATAAAAAAAAATACGACAACACTGATCAATCCCAGAGTTCAGCAAGTAGCACAATAATCTTCATTTTCGTAAAGTGTTTTTGTTATTTATCTGATGGAAGTATGTCCTTTAGGATTCTCAATGTAATTTTTCTCTTCCTTGAACTTCAGAAAAACATGAAATGCTTGTAAACTGTTGGTGGCCTTGCACAAAGAAGACTAAAAGTAGAACTGAAATAAAAAAGCAAACCATAAAGGTAGGCACCTCTGAAATGAGTCTTGTAATAAACTCTTCTTCAGATGTCTATCCAGCTCTCCATGGTGCAACATGGAGAGTTACAAGTCCCTCTACATCAAACTATGGCCACAGTTCTTCAAAAAAACAAAAAAACAAAAAAAAAGATTTTCCCACGGTTTATATTTATATCATTTTTTTTGTTAGTATTTTGCATTTTTTCTGTTTATAATCTTTAAAACAAAAATGGTGCAATACTCATAATAATCCATTTCTTTATCATGGATTATTCCACAATAAAAGCCACTATAAGGTAGATAATCGTATTACAGATTTAAAAAAAAAAACACACTTGTTATTTTTCTCAATAAGTCCTTGAGTAAACATTAACACATGAATTGTCACCTTGTCCCCTTAGTACTTTAATATCATGTTGTACGATTAGCTGAATGAGGGGAAGCAGACACTCAGTGCAACTCTAATAACAAAGCTAAGAACAAATACAATAACAACACACATCCGAATATAGTTTTGACTAGCCAACAAAAAAAGAGACAAAAACCTCTAAAATGCTTCAAAAATAAAACAAAAGGCGCAAACAATTCCACTGTAAATCACAAGCATACATTGGTTTGAACCCTTCGGCACTCATACAAGCAATCTATACTGAGATCCATTCATTTGTCATACAGTACACGCAATCTTGTGCAAACACACACATACAAACGATGTCATTTTGCGTTTTTTTATCTTTGTTTTTTTTTTTCATTTTGTCGTTTTTTTTCTAATATTTTTTTTTTACGTTCAGTTTGAACCGATGTTATCAAAAAGCTTGGAAGTGTATGAATGACAAAATTATTACAAAAAATTTTCACATTACATTATTGGCGCTTCTTTGATTCAAGTATTTGTATTTTTTCATTTGTATAATTTTGATATGTTTATGCTTTTTATCATCTAGGTAATTCATGGAGAGAAGGAAATGGGTCACTTAGGCCTGAAAAACAAACTAAAGGTAAATGGAGAAAGATAAACCAGTTATATACATACACAGGATTTCAGATGTACATGTATATCAACCAGCATGTGCATATTCAAGCCAGGGCCCTAAGAAAGAGGATTTATCTCCTTTAGAGCTCACCAGGCCCTGTTATTTTGTATGTTTGAAGCAGCCTTGTTATCTACACAACTTGCATTTGAGCCTCTCTCATAGAGTTGGGGTACATAATCATCATCATCAGTCCTACATACAAAGACCCAGCATGCCCACAGTGGAGGACTGGGCACTTGTTGGCTCGCAGGCTAACCCGCCAGTCATTCCTCTGAATTTTAACATGTTTTGGACGTTCTTTTTCAATCTGTGGTCTCGAGAACAGCTTAGAGAAAGGCAGTTAAAAATATATATATTCATATATCTTCAAAAACAGGCAATAGTGATTGTTGCTAGTGTCACTCGAGTAAAAAAGGAAAATGAAATATCTTCCAGAAAGGGATTTTCCTCTTTTAAGACTTGGTATCAACTGGCATGTGCCACAGGCCGTCTGATACAAAAGGTCCGTATGGACCCGGACCTGTAAAAATGAAACTTAAACAAAATAATAATAATAATAATAATAACTCTGCACCGTTCCCTTAGTATCGGAACAGGACAGAATTTAATACCATCAATACAGCAACCCCAGAGTCATCTGTTCGCCCCATTCGGGCGTAAAAGGCTTGCAAAGAGAAGCACTTCAGTCAAGAGTGTACTACAGAATTAAAGTTACCTCTTATATTTAATAATGAGACAAAAACCTTGTTTTTTTTTGGTTTAAAGAAAGATGTACCCAATGTGAACCATCTACAGTGCACCTAAACATTCTGGATTCCCTGTTTATTCTCAGCAGTCCTCCCAGTTGAACACTTAATACCTGGGACAAGGTGCTACCCGTCTGACTTGGTGCCAACTTGAGTTCTACCTCTCCATCTCCATGTGCTCTTTATAAAAACAACTATTGATAAAGTCTACATCCAAAACGGTTTAAAGAGCCCCAGTCTGATAAGATATCTGATTAATGCAATAATTCAAGTCGACGTTTTTCTAGACTAGCTTAATGTTACAGTAGGGACTCCTTCTCCAAGTCAACTCATCCACTTCGGTTTCAAGGATTTGGCTCTGAAGCCCAATGAATGCTTACATAACTCTGCCCCCTTTAAAGAGAAATCACTTTGGGGTTCTCTGAGGTTGCCCTGAGACTGCATATATGTATGTAATATGTACGCGATCATTCAGAGAGTAAACAGTGAGGGCCTGATTTAACAAGTGGGCTGGTTTCTTACTGCAGGCCACACTGCGAGGAAGCTGCCTGCTCAGAATGAACTGCTGAAGTTGAAGAGTGGGCTTGGAGAGAACTACAGTTTTTGAACTGCACTTCTCGGTCGGTCTTTGCATAGAAGTAGAGAGCCGAGTCTCCGTTATCGTTTGCTTTTATTACTGTCAGAGGAGGCGACCAGGTAAAGTAGTGTACTCTGCCTGCCCTTTGTCATAAGCACCAGTGTGAACGCGGCCTAGCAGGGCTGAAACAGAGAAGAAAAGTGCAAAGAGGCAGAGATGGGCTACGATGGAGAAGTAGAAGTCAAATTGAGCACCGTTCCTACACTTCATTATGCCACTTTGTTCAGTCCATCCCCATCGTAATGCTTCCGAGTGATTCTCTATCAATTGCCATCGGCGACATTAGCGGTCGCCGTATACACTGAGGTTTGCCTCTTATTCAGAGTGTTTCTGCATACGCGCAGCAAAAGGGGCTGGTGAGAGCAGCTACCGTAGAGACCACTGCATTGACACACACACACGAACAAACGAAAACGAAAAAAAGCGCAAAACAACAATAACATCAACAGCAACAACAACAACATTAACAACAGCAATGTTGACGAAATAAAAATAACAACACTGGCAATTCCAGGAGGGAAAAACCTCAATCGATAACCGTAACATGGTACATAAAACGAACCTGTCCACTTCCAGCTAAAGTGATCTTTGCATGAGAGGGAGAGTTTATGAGAGTGAAGTCGAGACGAGGTCGTGTGCTGGCGCAGTAGTACGTACTGATTGGCCAGGTCTAAAGGAGCCGCTGCTCCGGCCGAGCGTACGAGCGGCAGGTCCGTTCTGGCATCTGGTGCGCCGGCCTGGCACAGCGGATCAAAGTCAGAGCGTGGGCACCAGAGGCGCCACAGCAGATAGGCACTCAATGGCCACACTTATCATACAGGTAGGCGGGGCCACCAGGGCAGGCGGCCCCACAGAATCCATTAGAAACATTACAACACGTCAAGCTCCAGACGAGAAGGCTAATGATTTTGGAGTACTGTAACAGTGATATTTACTTTGATATATAGATCTATATATCATCTCGAAGAAAAAAACATGAACGCTTCAGTCTTGGTGTTTTTTTCCTCATCAGACATCCCTTCGATTTTGCTACCATTTTTTTTTTTTTACGTCCGAGTCCATTGGAAAGACAAGAAAATAAATGTCAAAATCCATTTAGAGTTCAAAAAGGAGCCTGGAGAAGTTCTGTAGATTGCTTTTCATCGTTGCTCTTTTTTTTGTCAGTTTTCACACATCCATGTGTAATTTTGTTGGCATTGAAATCGGAGCTTGAAGCTCTTGCTAAGTGCTATGAATAAACCACCCCTTGTCTTTGTTCCATACTTTTGTACCAAATACAACAACAACAACAAAAAATGCACTTTGTCTACTGGGTTACAAGAAACACCTCTTATTTGGTTTGAATCCCCTGTGCCCCTGTAGTCACACTGTCCTTGAGTGTGTAGAGGAAGTGCTTGTGAATGTTTTATCCCCAAGGGCTTACGCACCCAGAAGCTTCTCTTCTGTCGAGTCCCACGCAAGAGGACGCGAGTCTTTAATTCCCCAAAACAAGCTCCTACCGTTTCATCAGCAACAGTTTACTGTGTCGAGCTGGACGGAAGAGTCTGTGGCATATATTGCACGTCAGACAAACAACAATGAGGGCTTATGTTCTTGAAGAGGTCATTTAGGAAAATTCAAGAAAGTAGTCCATCGATTCCACGTGGCGCACTGGAAAAGGATTTCCTGTACGGTTTTTATGAGCAGTGGTTTACATATTTAGCACACACGCGCACACATGCCCTCAGCTGTCCTCTCTCAGCGTAAGAAGATATGCCTCGGATGTGCAGTGGGGCCACATACTGTACCTGTCTGTCCTTTAAAGAGTAATGAGGACAGGAAGGCAACTGAGGGAAACAGGAAGGACAAATACATCTATGCTGTTTGAGATCGTTCGCACGACGGTCTGTTTTCGCTCGGCTGGCTCAGAAAATGAGAAAATGTGCAATTCTCCGATGAATTTCTTCAGTAAGTCTCGGGTACGAGTGGAGTGGGGACCGAACAGCAGTTAAGGCTAAAGTTTAGTGCTGTCAAATAATCCGTACAATCCAAACGATCACTGAAAAAGCCATGGATCCAGTCCAAGAAAAAGGGGGTTGTTTGGAATGATGCACGTTTCTTCGTGGAGAGGGGGGAAGTGGTGATATGCTGTGATTGGGCTGATGGGATGTGCTCGTGCCACTGGAATTGAAAAATATGGCAGCTTGTCTCATCAGCTGTAGTAAAACACACTTTCACACTGGTATCAGTCATTAGAGAAAAGTCTTAGTAAAGGTTCACTTCTCTTTTAGTCACCGTTCTTCTTAAGAAGTCTATAGAATACTGCAACCCAAGCCTCGTGATCAAAATAACACCGATAAAACGACGCAAAACAAAAAAGTCGAAGCGGAAGAAGGTCAGCAGCCTTTACGCGAGTGTCTCTTGGTTCACAGTTCCACTGACGTTGATTATCGCCAAATGATTTGCTTGGTTTTTGCTCATGAAAGTTTCAGGGGGGGGTTCGCTTCTTCGAAGTGCTTGGCACTCTCACATGGACTCTCCGCTCAGCAGGTCTCCAGGAAGCAGCGTGTTGATTGGGGTGGGGCTGCCGATAACCCTACCGTCCTCTGCGCTGGGCGGCCCCCAGAGGCTGGAGTAATGCTGTACGCCCCCCCACAGCAGCTCATTGTTCGCCTTGCCGCCGGACCCTGTGCCGCCCGCTCCTCCGCCCAGGCCACTGCTGGTCCAGTGGCCGATAGGGTGCGTGGCCGCCGTCCCTCCGCCACCCAGCCGCGTTTGATTGGTGCCGGGGTTGGCCTGCCAGCTTGTGGTGGGCGTAAGGGACTGACCCTGTGCAAAGAAGCGGTTCACCTCCTCTTCTCCAGCGAACTCCGCCAAGATAGTGGTGTTTCCCAGAACACACCTGGAAAACAAGAGAAGGAAAGCGATCAAAACTGATCTTTAAAAAGTATAATGATAGTTATTATCCAGTCTTTCTAGAAAAACGCAGAGTTTTTTGTGATTGTTGCGGACAAAAATCCTTGATCTTAAGGCACGTTTTCTTAAAAAATGCGATGGAGTATGCAGGATATTTATGCAATTTTATGCGATGAAATTGCGGGAACTTGCAAAAACCACGGGTAACGAACGTGCAAAAACCACAGGAAGAACTTACAATAACCGCGGGAACAAACGTGCAAAAACCGCGGGAACGAACGTGCAAAAACCGCGGGAATGAACGTGCAAAAACCGCGGGAACGAACTTGCAAAAAACCCTCGGGAACGAACGTGCAAAAACCGCGGGAACGAACAACAAAAAACCGTGGGAACGAACATCCAAAAACCGCGGGGAACGACCTTGCAAAATCCACGGGAGGGAACATGAAAAAAAAAAAACGCGGGGAACTTGCAAAAACCGCGGGGAACTTGCAAAACTGCGGGGAACGAACGTGAACGGGAACTTAAAACTGCAGTAACTTGCAAAAACGGCGGGAACTAAAAACTACGGAAACTTCCAAAAACTCCGGGAACTTGCAAAAACTGCAGGAACTTGCAAAAACTGTTTTCAGCTTTTGCAGCTTTTCAATGATGTTCACATCACATAATCACGTCACTTCATAACGTTCCCATGGCAACAGGGGACATGGCTGCACTTGTGTGAAATAAATCCAACATTTTTCAACTTTCTGCTAAGATATATGTGATTTTTGCTACGAAAATGCGGGGATATTGAAATCATGCATATTAGGAAATATGTTGTGCACGGAAATCTGCAATTTATGCTGCAAAAGTGCGGCGTATTTGAAAAAATCCGCCCCCCTCATAAATATGCAGACTTTGGCTGATTATGCGTTAAATTATGCGATCGCATAATCGCTTTTTCTGGAGGGACTGATTATTGGAAAAACTATACATACATGTGTAGGGACTTCTGAGCTTTGGCAGCTTCCTCTTTTGAACTGTAGCGCACAACTGCATTGCCCTGCGTCAGGTTGAGATGGAATGTGATAAGTGGGCCATGTTGCATGCACAGTGTCCGCAGTGTTGAACCATCGATCTAAACAAAAAAGACAGCAAAGATATAACACAGCATACAGTAAAGAAAAAAACAAAAAAATAAATAACAGGCTGCCATGATGATACCTGTGGGGTGAGGTTTCTTAGGACCAACCAGCTAGTGCTTCTGTTAGAGCTGTCTGTACTCCACGTGGTTCCTAATCAAAGAGAGAGAGTCTTATAAACACATGCTCTGAATATCTCCTCAAAAAGTATTATAAGTTGCCTTAAAAAAAAGGTCTCTCTCTATAAAAAAGTATATTTCATCCTGTTCATACATCTTATTTATATTTACATTTTTGGGGCGATTTCTACATAAACAATTTCCAACTGCAAAAGAAATCTGGAACTACAGTACTTCGGGTAAATATCAAGAAAGTGTGATTAAACAACAGCGTGGGTTTGCTGACTAACACACAACATATGCGAGAGAATAAAAACCACAACACACTGCATTCGTTCGTTGCAGTGCCAGATCCTGCACCTGGAAATGCTCCAATCGCTTCATCCCGACCTCAACGCTTTGATAGCGTTCACACCCACACAGAAGTAAACTGACAATTCAACTGCCGTCTCCGTACACCCACACCCAACCCTAAGAATAACTAAACGCACAGATATCCACACTCGGTTAAACTGTGCTATTTGGATAGAGAAAGGTCAGTGGCACCTGAGGAGTAAGAGCCGCTCCATCCGGCCACAAGGCCCAGGGTGTTTCCGCCCCACGTGGACGAGGGCTTGGTGTTGGTCAGGCCCGGGGGTGGTCGCGTGGGAGCCGTCGTGTTTCGGGGTCCTTGAGGGACTTTCCAAAGCTCGTGAGATAGAGAAGCCTGGGTGTGTGAGATGGGCCCCGGTGACCAAGTGGACTTCATGTCAGAGAGTTTGCCTGTGGATCAATAACATTGAAGGTGTTTAAAAGGGGCAGGAAGGATAAAATGGAGCCAAATGGTAACACACATCATATTTCCTGTGTCTAATTTGGAAAACTAGACGTCATTTCAGACAGGAGAGAGTGGGGCCATACTTGATGTCATAAGGGTTCATGCCCCACCCACAGAAGAACACAGTGAAGAACACAGCCCCCTCACCACTTCCATCTCACAAAATCACAGTTTGTGACCATGCTGGACACAGGGACAGTGTCTGACTAACACCACTGAGGGAATGTATGGACAAATGTAGGTGAAAAAGAGCTCTTTATGGGGGAAAAGAGCCCACTAGATACCTAGGAATGCAACCACCGTTCTAGGTCCCATGCTAGGCAGAGGTTGAACAGTGGATCTTTTAGAAAAAGTGGGACACAGGGAGGGTTGAGGGCAGACAGGGATTCTGGGAGTTGTACCTGTGTTGTCTGCCTCGGTGGAGGACAGACCGAAAGAGCTAGTGACTGGCCAATCGCTGGAGGGAGGCGGAGCCTCGCTCTGTGTGGAAGTTGGGGTGGAACCTACGTTGTGTCCCAAACAAAACAGGCAAGAATTCAAGTGGAAATAATAAATGTAACAAAAAAGGAATATCTTAAAGTTCTACAGGTAAGAAAAATAACATTGTAAGTGATGTGCAAAACATACATTTGTTTAATAAAATAAACAAACTAGTTAGTGTGTTGCCTAAACATTAAATTATTGCCATGCGGATGTTGTGGGACGCTTAAAAAGCAGAGTATATGGCCGTAGTCTAAACAGAAGCAATAATGCAAGATGTTTAAACATGTATGCCTAACTAGATACATAGTTTGGGGAAGTATTTTGCATCCACAGCCACCTGACAGGAAGTTAACTAAAAACAGATGCACATATTTTTCTTTTATGGAAAAAGTGATCAGTCCTCTTACCTCCACTTCGGTCTCTGAGCAGATAGCGGTTAACATCCTGAATGTTGGTATTGATGGTAGGTCCACTGGGGACACTCCCTGGGGTCACATTGGGGTCGGTCTCAGGGTCGATATTTTGCAGTCCTTTCCAGGGAACTCCAGGACAGAACTCTGAGGGATTTCAAAAGAACCAAATCATGTATGATACACTGGTTTTGCCTAACAAATGTGTGCAAAGAGATTGTAGAGACACCGGTTAATTACCTGGAGGCCAGTTGACATTGGTCCCATTTGAGATCTTGTCATTGGTGTTCTTGCCCTGGCCCCAGCTATCATGATGTGCCAGAGGACTGGCAGGAGACTCGGAGCTGGGAATCAGATAGGGACTGTAGGAGTCATCCAGCTGAGGCTTACTTGGGGGACCAAGACTGGGGCCTACAGAGAAAGCACCTGTGAAATTTTTACTGTATATTTACTGTCCGTTTACTGACAACAAGACACACATAAAATCTGCACGCATTTGTGTGTACATTCATTAAATGTTTTGACTTATTGGTTATGCTTATCTAGACATCTGTTCGTTAACACAATACTGTGTAAATCTGTCTAACACATTTTTAAACACATCTATCAAAGAAATATGCAGATTCCACAGAGGCGTGCTGATAACCATAATAGTAATTGTCCTAGGTTTGTACCGTGCTTGTTGAAGTTAGGCTCCATTGGAGAGGAGTTGCCAGAGAGATTATCCATGGAGTTAGGGTGTGTCCACTGTGATAGGCGTGACTGAGGCTGAGGAGGGTCTTTAATAGACAGGCCACCCATGTCCATGCAGTTTACATTCATGTTATGGTTCAATCCAGCTACAGAGACAAAAACACACAAAAGGCTCTTATACATCATATACAGAACCTTCATCATGAAGGCACAAGCGTCTTCCTAGCAATAAACCATGTACATACTAAACTCGTATTCGAAGCCATGACAAAACGCAAAATAAAAGTTATCTGCGCAATAAGAGACAATGCTGGTACTCACACATAGGGTAGGGGGAGAAGGAGTTCGGAGAAGACTGCGGCTCTTTGGTCTGAAGGTCAGAAACGGAGAGACTGGAGGCTTGGGGATGGACGGGAAACGAGTCCAAAGCTGATTTGCCTGCGCTGGGATGCAGGCCCGGGTGAGAGGGGGGCGGCTGCTGTTGCTGCTGCTGTTTCATCAGCAGAGCCTGAGCCAGCTGCCGCTGATGCTGCTGAATCTGTTGCTGCATGTTATTGATTGTACGTGCAACCTGCAGGAGGACAAACTTGTGAACAGAGTGCATGCTGAATGCATATCAACATTTACATTTCAAATTAGAAGCTAGCAATAGGAATGACAATAATGGTACTTAAGTACAAAGACGCTTTGAAAATAATAGTTTATTTTTTTTTTTATAACTACCTGCTCACCGAATTTAAAGATTAAACACAAATATTCAGGTGTAAGTTAACGAGTGCATTTAAAAGCAGATTTTACTGTATTTTCGTATGTAGAGGGGTAAACTGCTTACTTGCTGCTCTTGCTGTCGGATGGGGCCAGAAACACTGCGCTGTGCCTGCAACATCTGCTGCTGAATTTGTAAACGCTGGTACGCCTGCAAAATCATACAGACAAGAAAACATTATAATAAGGCATTATCAGTGAAATTTAAAACACTCTGATAAACATATAAATGTGACGCTCTATGTAAAAACCCATTTTTAGTGATTTAATGTCACGCGTTAATAAAAATGTGTGGCGTTAAAATGAATTTGCGTTAACCTATTAATTTTGATAGCCCTAATATACCGTATGCATTTATAAAAAGCATAAGATCTGCACTCACCAGTTGCAGCTGATAAAGTTGGTTCAACAGGGTCATATGCTGAGGGTTTATTGGTGAGGTTAAAAGTGCAGGGTTGAGACCAATGTTTTTTGCTGCAAACTGTAAAAGCTGTGCTTGAACCTGTAAACGAGTGAACAGAGTGGTCAGAGTACACCATGACATTAACACATTTACCCACAGAATACTCAGGTGTGAAAAACTTTTTTCGGCAGATAACACCCCTCCTGCAGCAAGGTGCTAAACCACTAGCATACGCGTCCAAGCTCACCTGAGGGGTGAGAAACTGAGGCACTTGAGCGCGTAGACTAGGCTGGGAGGAGTTGAGAGGCGGCACTGTCGGCTGGGGAGGAGGCTGCTGCGGCTGCAGGGCCCGGGCTTGTGCTGCTCCACTGCTACCAAACACTCCGCTCTGCATCTACAACAAAACACACACGAAATCAACCTCATCCTGAAAACCGGAAAATGTATGACCACCAGCTGAGGGAAAATTTGGATATTAAAACAAATTTATTATGATTTTGCTCTCATTCGTTAATTTCCTTTTCCTAAAGATATTTCAAATTATTTTCAAACATTTTGAAAAGAAAATAACATCATATTATTAACCCTGGCCTATGTATCATTTAGGATATAAACTCGGTCTTAGATTTGAGTAATGAACACACAACAAACATCAGACTCACCTGTCTGTTGTTCAAGTTTTGCATGGCAACTCCAAGGCTTTGGCCAGGGAGTGCAGCACTACCCATTGGGAGCTTCAGGCTCGGAGAAGGCATAAACGGTGAGGTTTGGGCATCATCTACTAGCCCAGCATCCTAATGAGGAAAGAATAAAAAAATTACGAATTTTCCACCCTGTTCTTTAGTCTTCTAGAAGCGAAGCCCAAAAGGTGCCCTTCTTTATTTCTATTTGTGCATATTAAGGTGAGAAGCAAGTACCTTGTCCATGAAAGGAGGACGATCTGAAGAGGATTCTTTGGAGATGACCGAAGGCCTGCAGCCCATTGGTTTATTGACTAGGCCGTTGTTGTAGTCAGAGATTCCCATCCCCCGTTTATCTAGTTCGGACTTCTTCTCCAACAGGGCGCCTATAACATTATAGATGTTTGATGTATATGCTATATATATATATATGCACACACACAGTAGAAAATCATTTAGCAAAGAGACTGAATATTTAGCAAACGTAACACTTACTCATAGCCTGATCCAAGTTCATGTTGTTGCTCTTAAGAGCCTCCTCCGCAGGATCTCTCTGCAGAATTAAAGAAGATAAACACCATCTATTATCTATGCCATCTATCATGTGCTGTGAATTAAACAGAATATATCTGTATAAAGCAAGCAAAATACTAATTTCATGAGTGACAAGCAGTACTCACAGGAAACCCCATGTCAGTTAGCTGCTTGATCAGACGATTCATGATCCAGGTATCATCCTGTTTGTTTGGGACTTTAACCTTCAGAGGGGAAAAACAGATTAGCTGTTTCTGCTGCAGGCAATGTGACTGATGCCAAAATAAGGCATCTTTGCTTCTATAGCCCTTGTACCTTTGGTGGGCCCTTCTTGGGTGGGTTGCCCCAGGAGTTGCAGGATGAGTTGCTCTCCTGAGATGCAGTGCTGTTCCACATATCTCCCTCCTCTTGATCCCAATGCCCCGCAGACATACCCATGTCCTCACCACCTCCCCAGCCATCTTGCATAGATTTGGGGGCTGGATGAAAAAAAATGTGATTATGAGAAATGTATATAAAAATACACATCAAAACTAGCAATTGATCATTCACCATGAGGAGAAAAAAACTATGTACAATCAAGCAGTGCACATTTTTTAACATTAGGGGGCTCTGTTATTACACAATTTGAAACTTAGTGATGATATCAGGCAACTACTCAGTGGGATCAGATACAGGCAATAATGTTATGATGTACTAACGGCACCCATTATTCTAAAACTAATATTTAAGGGGGAAATATCTGACAACATAATAAATACAAATAAATACTTTCTTAAATATTGCCTTAATTTAAAAACATGAGCTTTCTTTGGAGTACTAAATAAGCCAATGAAGCAAACTGCTACATTGAAACAACTATGTAGAACAACTGAAGTTAAGATTCACAGTCAATTTTGTATCACTAAACATTACATACTTTCATATATCACATACATTCTGCTTATAAAAAATTTACAAAGTATACATTTTAATATGGCAACATGAATATGACTTTTTCCATTTCAGCTTCTATAGATATGTATATGTCAAGAGTCAGATTTAAGTATAAAGAATAAAACAAAATAAATTAAGATAATTTATTCAAAATAAACAAAAGTTTGACAAAGCTAACCAGGTTTGCATGGGGCAGGTCCAGGAGGTCCGTTACCTCTACCATAGACTTCAGACCCATTATCACTCCAGCCTCCACAGCCACCTGGGGGTTTACCCCATGCCGAAGTGCCATTGTCCACACTTACTGCAGGGGCGGCTGGCTCTCCCCATGTGGGTTCAGGTTTTGAATGGACGTTTGTCATCTCCCCCCATCCTGTAGAGGAACACGCACAAATCTACCATAAGCTTTAACTGCATCACTGGTCATATAAGCAACTTGTTTACAAGTCTAAGACAATGTTGTATACATGTCTACAAAATAAACTACAAATGTTATTTTCTAGGATAAGGTGACCTAAAATGGAATAATAGGCAGTAATATTAAACGTCTGTTTAATTCTTGGCAGAGGAAAGATTAAAGAATGCCATGCTGAATACAGCTTTGGCAGAGGGAAAGACAGCAGAGTCTGTTCCAGGTTGTTTTATAGTTTTCTTACCTGGATTCATTAGCCCAGTTCTGTTGTGTGGAGGCCCTGTTTGATGTGGGGCTACGTTATCAGGGGAAATGTGGTTATTATTAGAGTTTGGCCCTCCATGACTGTGGGTCTGCATGGGAGGCTGGTTATGATGGGAATGATGATGATGGTTGTTGGGTACATTGTTGGCATTGGCAGGGCCTGATTTGCCTTGCATGCCAGGGTTATTTCTGTCCCAGAGATTGACTGTCTTGTTATGTGTACTTGGGTCACCCCAAGCTGAGGTACCATCATCGATCTCCATTTTACGACGGATAGAGGGTGGAGATGGCTCCTCCCATCCAGTGGGCTCTCCAGTGTGATCGGGTTTAACACTTCCACTATTTCCTCCACCCCATCCAGAGCCGCTTTGTTTTATAGAGCTTGGACCTCCCCAAGAACCCATGCTACCACTGCCACTATTGCCATTGTTGCCATCCTGAGGCTTGTTATTCCATCCTTGTGGTTGCACATTGGGGCGCTGTGTATCTCCCCAGTTTCCTCCTACTGTTGGGGCAGGTTTTCCCCATCTGGAGCCCTCATTCCAGCCTGATCCTTCTGCCTCCCAGGAGGAGCTGGATGGGCCATTTTTTTTCCCGTCTGCAGGTTCACCCCATTCTCCTCCAGATCCACTTTCTCCACTAGGCCCATTGCCCCATCCTTGAGATGATTTGTGACCCTCAGTCCAACCCTGTGGTTTGATTTTAGCATGACTCTCCTCCCAGGTAGGAGATTTTTCCTCAGAACCCCAAGTCTGACCACTTTTCTGCAGGTTGCCACCCGGACCACCAGATGGGGTACTGCCCCAGTTTCCAGGACCACTGGAGGGTTTCTTGTTGTTGGCCGGATCCGTCCAACCAGAACCAGCCTGGGGTGGTTGCATGGCTGTACCCCAGCCTGGTGCAGCTCCAGTGCTAGGGCAAGGGCCCTCATTCTTGCTCCCAGAGTCAGGTCTGGATGCATTGGCAGAGTTTATATTGGCATTGCCAGAAGTTGGTATTGGTCCTGCATTGGTTGCATTTGAGGTTGAGCCCCAGGCATCAGTTCCAATGTCATTCTTGCGGTTGGAGCGTGCAGCTTCTTCTGTCTCCCAAGCAGTGTGTTGACGTACAGGTGTTTGTCCCCAGCCCGTGTTGCACAGAACTCTGGGGTCCATATCCGGGGTAGGCAGAATAGGAGAAGTCTCATCCCTTGATGAGCGGTCCCTTCTGCGAGGACAGCATTCCATGCTATCACTGCTTCCCTCACTAGCTGGGGCATTGGGCCCACGAACCCAAGAATTAAGTTGCTGCTCTTGGGTGGGAGAGCTAGTAGAATCCCATCCTTTGGCCTCACTGTTGGAGTGTTTACCCCAGTCTCCAGTTGAGGAAGCTTGTCCCCAGCTAGCAGTTCCTGAGGCCACTCCCTGTCCCCAGCTGCTCCCTGAGTCCCAACCAGAGTCTTTTGAGCCACTAACAGACTTGGCATCTCCATTACCCCAAACAGGTTCTTCCTCACCATTGACCTGTGAGGCCCCTCCTGGAGTTTGAACAAATGAGCCCATGCCTGCAGAGCCAACCCCCCAGTTAGGCAGGCAGTGGCCAGGGCTTCTGGGCTCCTGCTTAGTGTGATTTGGTCCATCAGTGTTAAGGTTCTGAGGTTCGGAGCTGAAAGACACATTCGTGGATGGGCTGGAGTGTGGCTCTGAGGAGTCACTGGGCATAATGCTACCCCATGTGGTGTTGCAATTGCCACTACCACCATTACCTGCAGAATTTCCATTGGCACCACTTATGCTGCCACCGCTGCTAGAGCCCTGACTGGGCAAACTGCCCGGTGGGCTACAGAGATTAGAAGGAGGAGGATTGTTTCCCCCAGAGCTGCCACCACCCATGCCGGTCCCTTCATGTCCCAGAACTGGCCAGGCAGAGGGGTTGGCATTGGGATTTAAGTTCAAGTTAAAGTTGGAGGAGCCCCAACCCCTGACTCCCACTGATGTGCTGGACACTTCATTCTTCCCTTCTCCTCCACTGGCAGGAGATGGGCCAGAGCCCCAGCCTCTGCTGGCCCCACCCTGACTGGAGAGCAGACCTCCTGAGTGGCTGACATTGGCTTTGCTGGGGTGATTGGTGGAGAAATGGCCTTGCTGGCCAGATCCTGTGGCCATGCTCATGCTGCTTGTGCTGCTAATATCACTGACGCTTTCAGTGTCCAATTGGCATCCTGCAGGGCCGTGGCTTTCTTTGCATGAAATGGAAGGCCACGCCTCAGTATCGCTCTCGTCAATAATCAGTGGATCCCAGCCGCTGCAGCTGTTGGAAGAGGCTGTAGTGGCACTGCGTTTGGGGGGTATATTCTCATACTGGGCTGCCAGGCCACTCTGTTGGGGCAGCTCTGTTAAAAGAGAGAGAGAAACCATTAATTTCTTTCCCTGTAATGCTTGTTATTTTTAATTAGTAATTTAATTGACATGCTTTTAACTGATGATAAAACATTCTACTCAAAAATAGCTACTCTGCAAATAAATAAATAAATATAAAAACATGATTAATTTAAATTTCATCCTTACAGAATTATAATGGTCCATGCACTGCTTCATGCTTATTTTTCAATATGGGTATCATGTAAACATTTATGCCCCAAGTCTTCCCCCAGTGCCTCAGTGGATTGAAGCATTTCCATGATCACCGTAGTAAAATATAAAAATAGAGCAGCAAAAACGTGTGCGGATCATTTACTAATTAATTTATTGGTAGTCAATTAACAATGAACTGCCTTAAAGGTGCAGTGTGTACATTTTAAAAGGATCTCTTGACCAAAATACAATATAATATACATAACTATATTATCAGCGGTGTATAAAGACCTTGCATAATGTATCGTTATGTTTTTATAACCTTAGAATGAGACATTTTTATCTACATACACGAGGGTACCCTTACATGGAAGTTGCCATTTTGTGCCGGCATGTTTCTACAGAAGCCCTTAACTGACAAACTTTGTTTACTTGGTTGTCTCCGACAATGACATGTTTGTCCTATGGCGGCTACCGTAGCTTCTCTATGTGTTTCCGAAGCGAGTGGTGAGCTGTGGACTGAGCCATTGGTTGCAATTTGCAACCTTACCACTAGATGCCGATAAAATGTACACACTTCACCTTTAAAGGGATCGTTTACAGAAACAATTTAATTATGTCACCATTTACTCACCCTCATATATTACAAAATAAGATATTCTGATAAATGATGCTAAGCACATAGTTGACGGTACCCTCTGACTTCAAGTGTATTTATTTTCCTACTATGAAAATCAATGAGTACTGTCAACTCTGTGGTTACCCATCAAATCAAAATATCTGCTTTTGTGTTCAACACAATAATTAAACTTGTGCAGGTTTAGAACAATGAAGGTGAGTAAACATTGACAGAATTTTCATTTTTGGGTAAACTTTCGTCTTAAGAGAAGATAATGGAGAGATACAAAGCACATGACTCTAGTACAGTATAGGAGACTTGTTGCCAACAGTCTGTCAACAGTCTAAATTACAGTTTAGCAGATATTTTACAAAATATCAAACTTACAAAAAATCAGACTTCTGCAAGTATTTCAGAGAGATGCCCAATTCACTGAGATTTATTCTAAGATGTATTATAGAGTTTGAAAAGTAAAAGTAAGATTAGACATTAATCTATTGAATGTACCCATCCCTCTCAGGAAATGTGTAAAATTGCACTTAAAAAATCCCCTTATTTGTTTTCCCCCAAAACATGTTTCCATTTTTTAACAACAGAGCAAGGTCATAACTTCAAAAGAAAATAAATGCATCAGTTACTGCATTTGCAGGATCACATGTATGTACTAGCCTGGAGCCATAATTTTCCACTGGGTTCACCGCAAAGCCTCGGTTCCCCAAACCACAACCATCTCCCTCTGCTGGCCTGACAGATTACAACCGCAGAATTCACTTTCATAGAAATATGTTCATTCTAAATCTCTATCAACACATTGATAACAACAACGAAAACAGTACAAATGCCCACATACGGATACAGGGATCCTGTTGTGCTAATTAGCTGGCAAATGCTGCCCAGCTTCCTGGCACTTGTTCAACTCTGTTGTTTTTGTTTTAGTGTGGCTTTGCATGCGCAGGCACGGCTCAGTGTGTGTCAGACCTCAGCAAAGCGGCAGCGTTTGTGTGAGCCAGCCTTTCAGTCACTAACCATGCAAAAAAGACTTTTAACTACAGTTAAGAAAAAAAAGGAGGGCGTGCATGAGAGAGAGTGTAGTGTTTCCCCAACACAAATGCTGTCCTTCTGTAGACTGCGTAGTAAAGGACGCCATTTTATCACATCTGAACTGATGCCAAGAAAGCTTAGAGCTGCCGTCAACATCTTAAAGTATCTCGCTAAAGACGACACGCTTATCAGACAAGTCCAGAAAACCTCTGCCCTGCAGTAATCTCAGAGTCACAATGCAATAGCTTTAGGGTTTTACATTTTATTCGCAGTCATTTGAATGCTGCGAGCGCAGAGTAAACAGAAGCAGAACGGCAGACAGCAAACGGAAAGGAAAAGCCTGTTATCAGTGCGTGGGTCAGAGGGGGTGGGGTTGCAGAGAAGTGGAAAAGTACCTGAGGAGAGATGTCGCCCGACCATCCTGAGAGAAGCGCTAGTCTGCATGCAGAGCGCTGGCCATCCCTGTTACAATATGTCTGCTGCTTGCGAGGCTTTTGAGACTCATATTTGAAACGCTGCCAAAGAACTGCAGCTCAGAACCCGAGCGGCCGCCCCATTCGTCCCACACCGCTACGGCAGGATCCGATCTCTGTTCCCTCAGCCGGGCTTTATTTATATCCACCTCTATTCCTGATTCAGAGAGAGGAGACTCTCTCCGTCTCTTGTGAGGGAGGGGAAATGGGCTGCATGGGAGCTGAAGGGTAAAGCTGAGAGCGTTTCGTTGCGCCATTAGAAGGGAGAAAAAAACAAAACAAAAAGGGGGGATTCCTTCTCTCGTGTGCCCCTTTCATGCTTTCAAAATGTCACAAAACATTTAGCGCAGACCATTCAGGCTGCAATTAGCACTGCTGCCCACAACAGAGCTCGCTGAATAGATGCACAAAAGCAACTTCGAGCATGGGCTGCACTGTAAGGAAGGTCCGGACGGAAACATGCACACACCTCCATTCGCTGATTTTGCGAGTATACGCTTTTGTTTTAATATTAGAAGCAGAGTGGGTGTGTGCAGTTGTAGCTCTGCATACCAGAGGTGCGGTTCCCTTAGTATGGAGGAAAACAACACTTTAATGGCCACATGCGAAACAGGATAAACACACCAAATGAGGCTCACATGGAGGCGGGCAGGTGGCCAAAGGCTAAATGTCTCTGCTGAGTGTGCCCGTGCTTTAATGGTGGAAAAGAGAGACGGGGAGGGAGAGACAAATATACAGAAGATAGGCGGAAAGCAATGCATGCTGGGATAGAACAAGGGATGGCTCCAGTAGTAGAGAGAGAAAAAGAGAAACAAACGCTTACGAAAGCATACCAGCTCTTGGCATCAAGCAGGGCATTGTTTACAAATGGTCCCAGTGCCTCCCATACACAATACATTAACATCCGAAGAGAACAGACTTCTATTATAATCGAACTCAATGCCAGCTTTTTTTCCCAGCCAACTATGCAATGATGTAATCAAAGCCTTATTTATTAATTATGCCTTTGTCTGCAAATGACCCTTTCAAGAAAACCGCAAACAAATAAATAAAATAAGCTAGCTTCTGGTCAAATGACTAAAAAGCTATTGGTTGGTTTGGTTTGTGTCTAATAATAGTATGTTTGACATTAAATGTGTCAGTGCTAAATTCCAGCAGCATGGTTCAGCTGGAGAACAGGGAATGGAAATGTACTCTGTGTGACAAACTTTTATCCTACTGTTTTAAATGTATATTGCCCACTTCAAACATTCATCAAACACAGCGTGGCAGCACTTTCACTTTCTTGGAGGCGACACCTAACTAGGAATTTGAACTGGTTTGGAAGCACTTAGACTTCCTTCTAAAGATAGAAGACATCCTTGTTATAATGACTAGATGTTTAAAAAAATACAATTAAAAGTTTTTAAAACTTTAAGCCGTTTTCTCCTGCCTAAAGTACTGCTGTGTATCGGATGTGCCAATCTAAAATCGATCTTCTGGACACATTAAGTGTGTTAAGTCCATCACAGCCTTCTGTCACTGTGATTATGGGTTTGTACACATAAGCCAGGTCACGTTCCCCGCGTCCAAATGATCTATTTTTAACTAGCTGGTGTATGTCAACAGTTGGGTGGACATCAGTAGTGCTCACTTATATTCTTAGCTTGTTCTCGGTTTGGTTTTGGATGAACAGAAATAATTGACTGCTCACCGACAACGGCACAGTTTGTTTTCCTTTCTCACAGACTTGGTCACAGAATGGTGGTCAGAAACATTCATGTGAAAAATGTAATAAAGCAATGATTCTTGGCATGAGAATATCCATACAGCATTGTGAAGCAAATGTTTTCGTAATTTGAATTATGGATTTTAGCCCATCGACCACAAAAACATGCACTAGACAAACTATTACAGCATTTTAATGCCATTAGCATTGCATTTTTATGACACTTGTCAAAAGTACTTTTTTAATTAAATCCATCTAGCTGTTTTTTAATGCAGAAATTTTGTGCAAACAGCCCCTAAGGAGGAATAGGCTACGTCCTACAAAACAATACCGTATGCCAAATATATATTTTAAAAGTCTGGGGCTTGGAAAAGGGGGCTTTGCTGACATTGCCATTTGTCAGCTGTAAGGAGGCTTGGTGAGACAGTGGGTGGAGGGACCAGCGTGGGTCTTATGCAACAATCATCAGGCTTCACATACTACACCATACAGACACACATGATATCAGGAAAAAGCAGCCATAGGGAGTCAACAGCAGGGGGCGACACAAACAGATGACAAGCACTTAAATAACTAATCAAGAAAAACTGAAATGACAACAGGAGTCAAATAAACACCATAAACTTTAATAAGTAACTACAAAATAAGTTAAAATGTACTTCTTATAATGCTTTTATCTGGAACTTAGGGTTAACTGGCTCAATGCTACATACTCTTAAAAAGATAGATGTTTCATCGGACGCGAGCGCATTGTCACGGTTACAAGTCTGGACGGAACTTAACTTCTGGTCTCTGTTTGTTTAATGGTCTGGCTAGTCGCTAAACTGAACTCTGAAACAAAAACCTTGTCAAAAATAACAAATGTTTTGGTTTCCTAAAGACGAGGGGAGACGGCGATCATGGATCACCACTATGTAAAGAGAGGTTTGGCAGCCAATCAACACATTAATTTTACATGGTAATGATAGCTCAGTGTAGCTTTTGATACGCTTTAGCTATGTCATATGCCAAATATATATTTTAAAAGACTCAAAAATAGGAGCAAGTCTGGGGCTTAGAACAGGGATCTTTGCTGACATAGGCAAAATGACAAAAAAAGACAAATTAAAATGACTCTGTTGTTATTGATTCTTTGTGGAAGTTTAGCTGAAGTTATGTCTGTTCTAAAAAAGCCGTTTGTTTATGTTGTTACTGCTGAAACCGTCTAAAGGTGCACAATACCACCAAGCCATTTTTGGCTGTATGGTGTATTCATAAAGAACTATTATAAAACATGCAGTTCTGGTTCTGCATTCTAATTGGTTGAAACGCATTCTAAGCTGTGATAAAATACCCCGGTAAGCCCAGAGTTCAGACTGCATTACATAGCTTAAGTATCACAGTGCCACTGTTGCTACGTACTAATTAGGGATCGACCGATATGGATTTTTCAGTGCCGATGCCGATTTCGGTTTCATCAGCCTTAGCCGATGACTGATACAGGCTGCCGATTTTCTTGAGCCAATATTTGGAGCCGATACTGCTTTTGCTCACTCAATTTACATCATAAAAATGACACAATGATGATGCCAAATTTTAAAAAAAATTTAAATTTTAAAAAAGTAACATGTATAGAACTTAAAAAAAAACTATATTTAACAAATAGTAAAAACAGGTGAGGGTGCTATGGAACCATCTTTTGATGTTGTCATGGAAAGGTTGGTTGTTTTTAGTCACATGACCTGCAATCGCTTGCGGCTTCCAGCACAGTAAATAATGCGGGAAAAAATTCGGCAAACACTGCAGCCACATATCGGCCGATGCCAATACACATAAAACTCGCAAATATAGGCCCGATATATCGACTGGCAAATATATCGGTCTATCACTAGTACTAATTTATGAAAATAAACAACACAGTCTTTAATCATATTTTTTTAACAATTGCGCAATTAATGGCGATATCCAGATAAATGTCAATAAACATTGATGAGTTATCTCGTCAATTAAGAGAAAACGCTTCCCTGAGAATTTCCCCCCCAATTTATATTTTTGCAATTATCCACTAGGTGGCGATCTAAGTTCTGAATCAGATCTCTAACAAAAGTCCTTCACAAAAATTGAATTATCTCAGCTTTTTGCTAAAATTTTGAGAGGTGATAAGAGAACAAATGAAGGTAGGATGAAACTTTTTTGTTTGTTTGAAAGTGGAGGGTCTGTTCTTTCATTTGATATATTTTATGTTTATTTAAAAAAGAAAATTTTTCTGGGAAGGCATTAACGTTAAACTAAAACTGGGTGGCAACTTTTTTTTAAATGCTGAGCGGGAAAGATTTAAGCATGCTTCCAAGCATTTAACAGTTACACAATGTATGTTGATTTATGAAACAACCATTATCATATTTTCATTGTGTCTTTGCTCCGTCTGTGTTTCTTGGGAACTGCACTCTGCTGCAGCCACACTTCTGAGGAACTGCTTTGTAATATTAGGAATATTTGTACTCGTGCCTAACAACGCCCCTTAGCTGTTATAAAATGCACCGGTAACCCACCGCTTCTTGGTTATTATTGCTTTATTGACATCTGAAGAACCTACTGTTTTACATCAAAGGTTCTTTTAAGTGGAAAAAGGGTTTTAAGATTAAAGAAATAAATTTTTATTTTAAGAATTTTTGGGTCGATGTTTTTTGGGAACCAAAATTTTTTTATAGAGGCCCAGTCAGGCTGTGGATTAGACTCTTGTACTAACAATATTTTCACTGGTGGTTCCACCACAAAACTAAAAATACCCATTTAGCTACACATTCTATGTGTCAAAAGCCAAATGTTATTGCATATATTCACTTTTTAATCAAGATGACTTAATTTTAGAGAGAAAGGTGCTTAAACATTTAATAAAGCTCAATACATTAAGAGTGATATTATAGATCATATTCAGTACAAAATTAACACGAAAAAAACAAACTATGTGCAGATAAGCAGATAAATCCAGAATATAAATGCAACAAGATCTTGCTTTGTGTTGTAATGTGCAATGCACTAAAACTATAGCAATTACTGTAAACAGCTTATGTTTGATTGATTTTCAAACACGAGTTAAATAGAGACTGCTCATAGCACTGATTTGATGTGGCATCATTTGCATGTCAAATTAACATATTACAGCTTTAACTTCTGTGACTTTACTACTGTTCACATCTTGATGCATTAGTGATTGAGTTGCAGTTACTGAATTCTACCAAAATGTTGTACTTTATTGCATGAATTTTACACGTTAACACAGCAAATGATAAACTTTCGTGTCAACAGTACACTGGCCCGATTCAGGCAGTCCTTATTGTCAACCCTTGGATAAAGTTAGAACGTGTGTGCATGTTCTCTGTGTGAAAAATAAAAGTAAAATGTTTTTGGCTAATAACAACAGGCTCAGTTAAAGGAGCAGGTGAAAAGTTTCATTCCACTGTAAAAGGGGAAACCCACATTATCATTCCTTAGGCTCTACTTGTTCAACTTCACTTTCTGGTCATAAGACTGTTAAGCATTGGTCGGATGCACACAAATCTGTGTTGGGACGAGAATACTAAGGCAAACAGAATTCCAAATGATTTGATAATTCCCGACAATTCCCGACATCACTGGGCTATTGTGAATTCCTGTCGGGCTACCAAAATGTATCGGGCTATCTAAGGGAGGAAAATATATTTTAATGCTTTTGCATTCCCTCACAGATTTGGTTGGGTAATTATGTTGTATGCAATTTGTGCAACAGGTATTGAAATTGCATTTGAACGCACACCAGCGTTTAATTGCACTTTCCATTCGCTCAACCTGTAGAGGGTGCGTGCAGTACTGATTTGTCACTGATGCTCTAGATCTGTTGCACACAAATTCCTTCAACATCGTCTTGTCAGTCATTACTATCCTCACCTGGAAAGTGATATCTCCCGTAGCAAGCTTAAATGTGATATAGATTGCATAACAGTTACTCGCAAGCTACGTACAGAAGCAAAACATTCAGAAACTCGCATATAGAGTTGGATTTCCGACATCGCAGACACATCTCATGAGCCCATTGTGACCCATTGAAACCAATGGAGAGTAGGACCCTGTGCTATTCCCTAACCATAATGTAGGATATTCTTATGTGACTTCAGTTGATATTTCAGATTCAGAATCTGGAGTTTATAGAAATGTTGAGTAAGGTTAGACCCAAATGTTTGGATTGATGATTGAAATTTGATTATTTTATATGATTATTATTTGATAGATGTTTTGTCTCAATATTCTACATAAAAAAATAATGTCATTTTTTTAATCAGGCTATTTGCATGCATTGTGCCTCCCCAAAGAGCTACCAGGGATTTTGAAATTTGCAAGCCCTGTGCAGGTCTGTGATTTGTAAAACAATCTAAAAATCACTAGCCCGCACTATACATCACACATCTACTGTTTAATGCATAAACAAATACATTAGGCTGTTAAAGATTACATGTGTAATGTCTGTGCATCTAGCAAGAATTAACAAAATTGCAAAAATGGTTTTAAACTGGTTTTCACAAATGCTCCCCTATTTGCCACTGGTCTTAAAGAAAAAGCTGTAAACTCACGAAAATGGTAAGTAAATGTTACTGTGTGGGGTTGATGAGGATGCTGAAACAATGTTTTGATTACCTTTAAGGTAAATCGACCTACAAATTGCTTATTATAATCTCTGCAAATTAGGGATATTTAAATGAAACTGTAATTTCTGTCTCATGGATTGTGTTACATTAGAGTATGTATGTGACAATTGTAGGACAGACGGAGGGAGCAAAAGAGACCAGCTAAATGAATACAGCCTGACTTAAAGCAGAGCTGTGGGCCATTCGGCGGCATTCCAGCAGCTTCCTGTAAAACACACACACACACACACACACACACACACACACAGAGAGAGAGAGAAAGCTGGGAGCTCTTATTACTCGCTGCGCTCACAATGTGTGTTAAGTAACATCCAGCGGAACCACAGCTCAGTTCATGTGCCCGCTCAAAACATACCCAAAACTGAACCAGGAGTGAGAGAGACAAAAACAGAAGAAATTGATAAAGACAGAAAGCAAGAAGGAGAGAAGGGGAGGAGGAAGAAGCACAGTAAGAAACATATTTGTTTTTGGGTTTTAAAAAACAGAGCTCATTGCAATGCATTCTGGGATTGGAAACACAACCAAATGGGCCAAAACAATATCTTTGACAAGGCAGGCACTGTACCAACTAAATTTTAAAACACTTGCAGGTGCCTTTAAATATGTTGAATACCTAATAAAGGTGTATTCAATAGCATACTTTTTGCATTATTTTAAAATCGGTAGCATATTTAGCCCTGCATGTTAAGGTAAATATTATTATTCTAAATGCACAGACTACATAATGGTATTACAAACCCCTAACCATAAGTATTAAACTTGAGTAGACCGATGATAAATGATGAACTGATAAATTTATTATAAACAGCCT
The DNA here is from genome assembly GCF_030506205.2 of Paramisgurnus dabryanus. Lineage (NCBI taxonomy): Eukaryota > Metazoa > Chordata > Actinopteri > Cypriniformes > Cobitidae > Paramisgurnus > Paramisgurnus dabryanus. Next base: position 30,333,916 of record NC_133339.1, read on the forward strand.
AAATGAATGAATGTCGTGAATAGAATTAAATTAAATGGTTGAGTTGCGCTATGACTTTATTAAGTGTTCAGACAAAAAAAAACAGTTGAATATAAGGTGAAGTGAGTTTTGCAAGCACTGCTTACACGTTCTATACATACTGTTGAAATGTAGCTTTGATACTTCCTGATTGGAAAAGCCTTTGCATCTCAAGCATGCCTATAATGCACGAAATGCAATCTAGTGAGATACCACAGCGTAGTGAAACTATCATGTTTTCCATGAGACATCCAGCGTGCACCACAGGATTCCTAGAGATCCAATCAATACAATCAGAGGAGGCAAGAACGTCCCATGAGCAGGCTGGTCCATATAAATGCCACGCTAACCAGAGGACCCCCTTTCTGAATCCCACACATTTACTGTAAGCTCTGAATCACCCCTGCCCACAGAGCTGATCGTCTGCCATCTCTCCCTTTTTCTCTCAAAATCTCTCTCGCTCCGCCACTGTAATTGGAAAAACCACAGACACACGAACAACTCTGCCAAGTCCACGTACAAACTACAACCCTCTCGCACACCCACACGCCTGCAAACACAGGAAGTAGCAAAGCACAACTCAGCAAAGTGAATTATCTGCATCAAGTTTTCTTCATCTACTGTGGCACAAATGCCAGCTTACACAACAAGGACGTCTAAACATGAACAGATTTTTCGATTACTTCTGAACAACAGCACTGAGACACCCCGTGTGCCACACTTATAAGAGTGCATCCTTGCGTAAAACAAAACAAAAACACAGGTAGATGCAGCGCAGCTGAGTAAAACACTTGCATCTTAAAAATGACTGAGAAACATCAAAATGTTCAAAGACACCAGTTTAGCATGTTTACATAAAGCAATAATAAAAAAGAAGTGAGTTATAACAAGTTATAATACTTTAAAATGCTAATTTTACAGACATGAATGATGATGACTGTTGGTATTAAATTAAAATTTTTGATTAAAACTAACAGCTCCAGAATAGCATGCTAATTAAATCATGGCGGCTAAACTGATCAAAATTACATATAAATATTGTTACTGTAGCTCAACTGGTAAAGCATTGTTTTGGTAGCACAATAGTGTCATGAATTAAATCCCAAGGGAACACACTTTGTAATGCAATGCAAGTCATTTCTGATAAAAGCATCTACCCAAGTCCAACAGTAAACAAATAAACAATTGAGGAGCTCAGATGCAAAAGCCTCTAAACGCCACCTCTATCTCTTGGCATGTATTAGACGTTCATAAAATACTTTCACTTCACAATTTGTTGGTAGAATCTATTAAGAGTCTGATAAAAAAAAATGCTCATTTACAAAAAACATGTCAGTCGCAGTTTGCATCTTCAGAACTAGTCAATATCAAGACAAATAGTATGCACCCATCCAACTGCCGTCAACTCTATCAACTTCCTGCAAGATTACATATTAAAACCCCATATCACAAAACTATGGGCGAGTGTATTCTTGGGCAGACTTTAAATCAGCAGGCTTTTATGTGCAGATCATGGATGGAAGTGAGGCTGACCTGTGTGGTTCTGGGAGAAGGACTGAGGTGTAGTATTGGCTGAGGGTGGCTGCGTGAGAGCCGGGCTCCCGGCGGGCAAAGGTTGGCCCCGCTTCAGTAGCTGCTTGTGTTCGTGCTGACGGAAACGAGGTGGCACCTCTCTGGGCGGGTAGCGTGGGGCTGCCGGCTGCTGCTGCTGGTTGCTGGAGGATGCACGCTTGCCATTGCCACCACTGCTGCTGTTGACTGAGGGCACGGATGGGTTGGTGGGGGGAGGAGGGGTGGGGCTGGGCTTGGCAGAGTCTGGCACTGTGGACACAGAGATGAAAAACAGCAAGAGACAGAAAGAGAAAGAGCGAGAGGTGGGAGAGGGAAGGATAAAGTTAATTTTAGCACATGCTATTATGAAAGTAAACAGAAAGAGTGCCTTTAGAGGGGGATCGGGAGGGATAAGCAGGTTCGGACCAATGGGGTCTTTTGGAACACGAGTGCTTGCTTGTTGCTAACTACGACAGCTGGTCCGAAACCATGTAACTCTTGGGGTACAAAAATTAAATGAATACTTATATAACTTATACAAAAGCTAACACTTCACCTAAAAAAAAACCAATCGTCATTTTTTTCACCCTCATGAGCTTCAAAATCATTACTTTGATTGAAAATAAATATAATAAAGAGGCTATCACATATAACTCTAAATACAGCGCACGGGCTGTATAAACCATTTTTGAAAGGTCCAAGGTTTTATGCTGTAAGAAGCACAAAAATAGAATAGAAAACAGCAATCAGTACAACACTTCAAAATCCTGTGTGCTTCCCAGAAGAAAGCCAAAGGTTTGGAACAACATAAGAGCGGTTAAATAATGAACAGAATTTGTATTTTTGGTTCAACTGCTTAATACCCCTGTTACCCCATGTGTGTTGTGGAGGAAGTACAAATAGTTACACAATTAGCCATCAGAGAGCCAGATTCAGGCAGATGAAGCAGAAACGTCTGAGTGAATAAGTGCTGGACTTATGTAACGTACTCCTAACACAGACGGGAGATGCCTATTCTGCTGGGGGATAAACCCCGGTCTGGCTTTGTAACAGAAGAGTCATTTTTTGGAGAACTTTTGATTGTTTAGAAAAGAGACTTATGGGCAAAATAAAAGATACATTTTGGTCATGCATGTAAAAGTCTTCATTTGAAACATTTGAAGCTTTGATCTAAAACCTAGTGAACTGTCCCAAAACCTGCATACTAACCATGACAACTTTGGAGAGTAAATAAAAAGCATATAGTGTAAAACCTGGAAGAATCGCACTAGGGCAAACAGCTGTATGTCCATGTCACTTTTGAGGAACGCTCTGCATCTGATCTCTATCAAAGGTCCTTCACAGAAATGGAATTATCTCAGCTTTTTGCTCAAAATTTGGTGTTTTTGAAGAAACCTACCCATATTTGAGAGGCAATAAAAGAACACAAATGAAGGTAGGATGAAACTGTTTGTTTTTGTTTGAAAGCAAAGAATCAGTTATTTCATTTGATATATTGTATGATTATATATTTTAAGAAGATCATTTTCTGGAAGGCATTAAACTTTTGTGAAAATCATGAAAAATGCTGGTGCTGGCTCACAACTTTTTTTTTAAAACGCTGGCGGGGAAAGAGTATTCTACGAAATTTTTTAATGTGGGTTTATTTAACTTAAAGAGAGAGACCAAAGTTGTCTTTATGAGAGAATGTATTATGTAGCAAACAACGTTTGTGGTAGTTAGGTTAACTGCATTCCTCACAATCCACTGCCTGTTTCATGTTGGCCAATGACAACGCTCACATACACTATTGATTATGCAAAGGAGAGGCCCAATGTGACGAATCCTGAACTTTAGGTGAAAAAATAAATCTGTCTTTTCAATTTTCCCTTTCTCTCTCCCTCAAACACAATTTTTTCCCCACTCACGGCCCCTTGCTCTCCTTCATGGCATGTTTGCAGGGCAGACACTCCAGCGCAGTCGCAGTGCTAAGCTGGAGCTGCTGACGTCAATCTCCTGATTAAATTGAGGCGGCCAATCAAAACAGATTCCCTCATCCCCCCCTCTCATCTGCGTGTCTGAGTCGGCCCATTGTTATGGCTGGTTATAGATGTGTTGCAGGAAGCATATGGACCCTTAAATGGATAGCCAATTTCTTGTGATTATAGCGGAACTACCTGCACGTTCTGCCTTTAACACTTCTACCCTGGGGCTGTGAGAAATGGCTGCAGTCAGGGCCTTTTGATGAAGGGCTTTCTAGAAGCTTCTGTGGAAACTGTGAAGCCAGAGCTCTTCCAATCATAGTGCAGAATTTGCGAGGGGCGGTTTGAGAGTGCAAGGGGGAGGGAGATGCGACAAGACCTCGAATGGTAAAGGAAGGGAGGGGGGAGTTGAAATACAGAGAGAGAGAGAGAGAGAGTGTATCTAAATCCAGCTCTCTGAACATTGGACACAGATACACACCGCAAATCCTCGACCAATTATGCCGTTATGAGATCTGTGTGAACTGAAACGCTTTAATTGCCAACCACTTTGCCTGGGATTATTTTAAAGCTTTGTTGCCTAATACACACTCTCATGAGTGAAAGAATTACAGGACTTGCTAGGCCAACGATCTGGACAGAATGTGGTAAATGTTATGTGAATGTTATGGATTTATTTCAAGTTAAGCTATATCAACCGCATTTGTGGCATAAGGTTAATAACCACACCACAGAATATAAAATTGTCTTGTTCCTTAGCAAAACACTTAAAAATAAACATGTTTATATTAAAGGCAATGAAAATACAAGACATAATAGGACACAGATCACACAAAGTTTCAAAATAAAAGCCATATGTGTAATAATAGACAAAAATAAATATCACTGACCTTTTCTGGTCAAAGGTACAACTAATATAACAACTCATCTTGTATCTATAACCAACGCCTTTTTAAATAAAAAAAAACTTTTTAAAGGAACACGCCCACATTTTGGATATTTAAATTTATTATATTATTCACTGTATCCCCCAGAGTTAGATAAGTCCATACATACATTTCTCATCTGCGTGCGTTCTGTAACTCTGTCTGACACAGTCTCGCTAGCTTAGCTTAGCACAAAGACTGGAAGTGAATGGCTCCAGCTAGCAAACTGCTCCCAATAAGTGACAAAATAACACGAACATTTTTCTATTTATGTGTTGTGATTTGTATAGTCACACCGTCTACAAATAACAAGGTCATATGAGACATAGCCATCTTTTAACATTATACATACTAGGAACTATATTCTGCAAAGGCAAAGCACTGCTTACTTGGGTGAAGTGATTTGCACAACTCTGACCGAACTCTCTGCTCCTCACCAGGGGGCTTCTCGGGGGCTTCTCGGGTGCTTTGAGCAAATCACTTCACATAATTAGGAAAATGTTCGCGTTATTTTGTCACTTATTGGGAGAAGTATGCTAGCTGGAGCCATTCACTTCCAGTCTTTGTGCTAATCTAAGCTAGCGGGGGCTGCGTCAGACAGAGTTACAGCACGCACGGAGATGAGAAAGATATGTATGGACTTATCTAACTGGGGGATACGGTGAATAAGCTAAATTTCCGAAATGTGGGCGTGTTCCTTTAAATAAATACAAAAATATAAATAAAGAATGACTTTAGTGATGAATAGCTGGTTCATCCATGTAACAACAACAACATCTACCTAGAATGCTATAGCAGTTCAAATAATCTGTGGTAATATGCCACCAATCTGAAATAATGAATAAAATTGTGCAACTGAAAGCCACTCGAGTTGGAGGCAAAGTTTCATTCATTCTTAAATATGATTTTACCAAAAAATATAACCCAAGCACTGTTCTAGAGGGATTTAAAAAGACCTACGAAAATACAAACATCTGCTTATATTACATATTAAAGTTATTGCTGAACAGCTCAACAAATTAAGAGGCATTTAATCAAAAACAAACCAAACCAATTTTCTATATTGGCCTGCAGAATATTCCCATCTCACATTATACAACAGATCTCACGCACTCGCTTTTTCCAAAGAAAGTAATTGACTGCTAAGAAATTATATCCTGAATTAACTGTTCGACTTTAGCGGGCAGATAAACGGGCTACAGGTGGAAGAAATGGTGTAACACGTCCCAGTAGACTGAAATTACAGGACGTAAGCTCAGTCTAAGTACAGAGGAAACACCTTAAACCTAATTACAGAACACACTGAAAGCACCTCCCATTGTAAATACACTTGCACATGCTGCTAAGTCCTAATGACAGGCTTTCCGAGATGGACTGTAACTTCAAACAGAAAAACGCTGAGTGGGTATATTTTGATCAAAAGCACTTTTTGGCCCCATTTTCCTCCACTACAAGAGGAAAGAAAGGCACAGTGATGAGAAGATGTGAATTAGACCCCACAGAAACTTTAAAGGTTGATATAATTCAACATTGCCCAATGGCACACATTAGCAGCCATCTACAGAGGTGAATACATGGCACCCCATGTGCGCACACACCCTCTGGAGCACATCTCCTCAGGGTAACACTTACACAGACACCTTGTGATGCCCTGGGTCCCAAATTACGGTTGTTGCTATGGGGACACACACCGTGCACTTGTTATTATAATCTCCACACCTCCCATCAGAGCAGAGCATCTGTCACTTCCTCACAACACAAACAGAACTCGGCCCGGCTCATATATGACTGACAAAATGTAATAAACACAGAGAGACAAACTGAGCACAGGTAAAGGAAAAATTCTTCATGACAACTGCACTGCAAGCAGGTTTCCAACATTGAGGGCCCAAAATAGTAATTAGACACCATATTTTATGTGGCATGTAGGGTTTGCTTGCAAAATAAAATACCCAACCTGTGGTGAGGTCGATACCACACAGCCAAGCCATCAGATAAAGAGTGATTTGAGATCCAACTGTCAATCAAAAACGAGCAGATCATGAATCGCTGTACCTCACTGCTTTAAAATCACCATAACGCTCGCCTTTCATGCTAATCTCAACGTTTTCCATGTTTAACCTCGCAGGAATGAGAGAAGTCTGGAGATCTTAATTAGCAGCATTTAAATATGCAGCTGTATTTAAAGCCTGCGGTTTTCGCGAAGAAATGAAAAGAGTGCTCTACATGAAAACTGGAGCGACTGGGGACGCACCTCATGGGACGAGCGGAGAACAGAAAGGAATCCTTACCATAGTCACCCTCAATTAAACACACTTCTTTATAGGACTGACTAATATTTTCAGGCAAATGCGCCAAGATGCAGTAAAGGGAAATGAAAACATGATTGTAGCACTGCTCTACAAACATTTTTTTATTAGTTATGGACGGATATATCAGCCAGATATACTAATTGGCATCCGTTGATAACCATCAAAGGTTCCTTAGTTAACTTTGAATTCAAGGACCTTTCAAGGACTTTCCAGGTCCAATACCCTCAAATTCAAGGACTAGAAGTGGGGACACATTTCGAGTGAGAGCACGGTTACATCGTGTTACCTTTTAAGATACATTGTTACAGCACTGCGGTGATACTTTGGGGACGCCTCCAGGGGTAAGTGCGTCTGAATGTGTATATCAAATTCAACCAATGGTGAGGCTTTACGACAAAGACAGGGTGACGCGGGAGCCAGGAAGTATATCGCTATCTGAAATAGACGGCGTTACATGGACGCAGGAAGTATGACAAGGGAGACGCAGTGCCTCGTTCCCTTCTCAGGGAACAACAGTTACATACGTAACCCAAGATGTTTTCATGTGTCAAACACAACTATGCAAAAAAGCATTTTAGTATGAATCAATATTTGCATACAGAAGACAAAGCATTTAAAGCAAACAGTTTAGCAAGTGTGCTTAAAAAGTCTAGAATTTTTATGATATTATCCTACACCAGGGTTTCACGCAGCACTTTGCAGTTCGGGCGGCCCACCTAAGCTGGGAAACCCTACCACCTTAACTAGGTTGTCCAAAAAAGAATAATTTCGCAGCACAAAAGCCCATCAAGTGCATCTCGGAGAATAGCGCGGACACGCTTCACACCGTGAGCGGGCATGCGCGCCACACGGCCTAAATGTTCTACAACATCTGCTTCAGTTTGTGTTTATTAACCCTTTAGTTTCACTTCAACATGCAGCTATTTTCGTTTGAGGTATCTGTTAGAAACATTTAATTCATTAATAATCTAGTTTGTGTTTATTTTCTTTCATAGTTTATTCAAAAATAAGTTTTATTTGAGTGTTTTTAATAAAACTATTTTCATCATGACGCTTACGCCCCGCACCTTTGATTGTCACGCCCCCCGGCACCACCCACCGTCCAACCCTACCACCTTAACTAACAAATTTTCTGCGGGAAACCCTGTACACTACACAGGGAATAATATGGATTTTGTATCCAGACAACGTCTTCCATAAAATAGATTCAAGCACTTTCAATGACCTGTATCCATGTATGTAGATTTAAAAAAAACTTCCCAGGGCCTTGAATATTTTCCCCCAGATTCACAAACTTTCAAGGATTCGTGGGAACCCTGCATGTCCGACTGGTTGTAATATGTTGTACACCTTTACAAATTTTGTAAATGTATATTGCCATCCAGATCCGCTTATTTACCACTGCGTCATAAAGATCTCACTAAGTGTGCTATGTCTGGCCACTTTTAGACCAAAACAATTGGCAAAGCTTCTAATCTGGTCTGATACACCGCTAACCGCTACAAACAGGGGAACCACATGTCGACCCGCAGTGTCTTACACCACATGTTGGAATTAGTCCAGATGCTGATTTTGTGTGAGAGAGAGAGAGATGAGCTGTACCATTAAATGTAGAGATGAGTAGGTGTAGCCTATGATACCAGAGCTCGGCTCACCTGACCTGACTTGCATTACCGGTACACAACTGGTTGTCTTAACCTGCTCCGCGTTCCACCAAACTATGACATTCATACGGTAACGTTATGAAGACAGACAGCTCTATTATAAGCTGTTCTCGCCTTTGCCCACCATCCTTTCATTTTCCCATTACTGCCATGGAGGGGCTATTACCCAGAAAGACACAGCCACATTTCAAATAACACACACAAGGGCGGCTCGCTGATAAGGACGAGCTTTAAAGAGTGATTGAGTTAGTGTGAATACGCATACACGCACTAGGCAGGCAAAAAGACAAGATGGCGGTAGGCTGCACAGCCTGAGGGAGGCTATAAATACTGACCCAGTCAGGGAACGCTTCTCCCCACACTTTCTCTTTTTCTCTCTTTCCATGCACCACCTCCTGCAATTCAAACACATGCATCACAAATAAACACTTTCTTTAAATCAGAAAACCACCAAAGCCTCTATTTGACCGTGTGAGCAGCATCTCTTATTCTCTTCAGTTTATGTTTTCAGTGCCACTACAAACATTTGATTTCCTTAATGACGTGCGATGTAAGCAGAATGCATCGCTGCGCAACAGCACAACAGTGCTTAGCCAACCATAGCTCTTTAGACAGGGAGTGATGGTTATGATCTGAACATCATATCTCACCTTCGGAATGTTCACAGCTTCTTATCTGACTTTTATGTTGATGCCTTTATTACATATAATTTTAATTATTGCAAAAGTTATTCACAGTTCTGAACTTACCGCCTTTTGTTGAATAATTTTAGAGAAGCTTTAATTTCAATAAAACTAATACATGGCACGAAGGCAAGTTTTCCTAATTGCGTAGGAGGTGATGGTACATTGTTCAAACTGGAACGTGTAATTCTTTGGACGTTGGTTACGAAAAAGCAAATTAGCCTAAATCATCATTTGCATCAGGTTTTGTAGGACGAAATAGTTAGCGACTTAAATGCACAGCCCTTTAACCACAGTATGTTTGGTTCTCTATGCAAATGAATGGAGACTCCTGGGAGTCCTGCTACTTCTCTCAGAGAAACTCTGATTATCCTGCAGGGCTGTGCTGACTCACTTATACGAACAGGCCAAGAATTGTTCAAGTTTCTTAAAGCATCCATAACACACACTGTTTCTGCATATCTGATGTTAATCTGGTGTACCTATAGAGTAGTATTACATCCTTCATATCTCCGAAGATTTAGAAAAGACAGATTAGCTTTACCGACTTCTTTCTGATAACATACGGAAAAATTTGTAAGGATGAGTTACGAATGGTGAAAGGAGCGAGTCACGAGTCAACACCTTATAAAACACTGACTGGATAACTTATAATTCACTACATGTTCGTGTTGTTTATATAATATGCACTTGTGCGCCTATTTCCAACGTAGCACAGAAGTCTTACTTACCGCATGCAACTCATGACACCATTGGGACTTTTCAATGAAATCCAGCGTTAAACAAACACACACACAAAACTCTGCTGCTACCCTGGATAAACAAACTATATCCATTGTTTCCATAATGCTGGCTTTCTTCGCCTTACATCCAAAAACACACTTCTTTCTTCATGCCATTGTTGAGTCTTGATATAAAACAAAGCTGTCGTGAAGTCATGCCTGTAACTTAGCGTCCTCGGCTCTCGCTCTCCCGCTGATTGACGCATTTAAACAAACCATAATAAACATATTAAACTACTATTACATGTATTCAGTATTGTTTTCGTTTTATAGAAATATTATTATGCAGTAGATAAGACACGAGCTTATGAAATTTGCTTATTAAAAAAAAAAGTATGCGCAAATACATCACAAACTATTATAAACATTAACTAATAAGCAGTTTATGTTGTATATACTGTAAACGTATTTGTGAAACAATATATAGTAGCAGAATAAATAAACCAGCTAAATCAGCATATTTTTATCTGCATAGTATTAGTTGTTTTTGAATAATTATTGCATTATTGTTCACTGTCAGTTTCTATGAAAGGTTTTACCGGATGGATGTGTGGATAATTGATGCACGTGCGCCACATACACATTCAGTTCTTGTGCGTGTATTATGGTTAAAATAACATGTTTTGTAGAGATTTACTGCGTTTGCATCAGCTAATATGGCAACCCCTAACTGCTCAACTTATGCCGGTCTTCCTGGATTTCATAATAAGCATTTAAAAGCCAATGCATAGAAAGTCACTGAAAGCAAACAAAGTGACAGAAAAGTTTCTTTCAGTCATGAAAAGCAAACCTCATTACCTCTTCTAATGGCTACACCCACCATCATGTAATATTTCAAGGACTGCCTCGCCTTTACTTCAGGGCTTATTGCTCATCTAGATTTTGCTGTTCAGGATGAAATTAATGGAACTAACTTCTACTCAGTCAGAATATACTACTCTGTTTCTATCCTAAACCCAGCTCTTCTCTTTCACTCCTGTTAAGGAGGGCATCTGATGCAGCAATTTACCAAACCTTACACAAAGTGTTGGTGTAATTAACTAACGAGAAAAAACCTAATCTGTTATGACTCACAAAACATTACAAAGCGTTTTCTTTTGAAACCCAATATAAATACCTTGCTCTAAAAGAATGCTATTTTCAAAATATAGAAACATGCGGACGTAGGTGTCAGTGGGTGTAAGAGTAAGACTTTCAATTTGGTGCCGGTTCTTGTGCCAGAAACAATGCTCGCCCAGGGGATATTAAAAAGACACCAGGGTCATAGCTTATGACCCTTTCAAGTTAGCATTTAATTAAGTCATCTTCTCTAAATTGTGTCAAACTATCTAAGAAACAACAATGTTCTTCAAAAGGTACTAAAATTCTTAAAGGCAAGTTGAGTGCCTCCTTAAAAAAAAAAAAAACTATAATGAAAAACATGTTCCACTAGGCCATGAATCATCTTTCAATCGGCCCTCTGCACGCACATGCATGCACACAGTGGGTCATGTCTGCCCTCTCAGATTGGCTGTCTAGGTAAAGTCTCCAGACACAGTAGCATCCCGTATTCTGCTCTACAGCTAAATCCTGTAGAGATCCTCTGGGGACCAAACTCGTCTTTACCAACAAAGGATCTCAAGGACGAACAGCCAGCCTGAGTCATTAGCAGTAATTAACAATGTCCTAATTCTGAAATATAGCTTAGAAATGTGCTGCAATGGGACGTCCTTAAAGCAGAACAGGTGTTAACTAACAAACAACCCGTGTGAACTTTTCAGCCTAATGCTAGCTTCTTAGACATGCTGGGTAATGGACCCATCCAGAGCTGCACCTGACAGACATACTGAACAGACTTAGACATCATTGGGTGAACTTTCCCTTTAAGAGAAGGTGCAAGAAAGCGAAACAGAAAGAGACTTGGAGAGAACAGGAGAGGTGAGGGGGATGGTTGTTTTGTCAGTCGTCGGAAAATCTTCTTAGGCCTTTGAGGTTCTCTGCGGCCAAAACCAAAAGATTCGCGCTAACAGGAAACTCGAGCAGGTTCTCGATCTTCCTTTCACAAACCTCCATAGCTCCCTTCATCAATTAACACCTCTACAGAGACCTACAGTCTGTTCCCATCAAATTTTTTCCCTGTTCGTCCCTTTTTCCCTCATTTCAGAGAAACACTCCCTCGGTTTAGCAAAAGCACTGCCCTGTGTGTGTTTGTAGCCCTGTGTAGGGCCTCCTGGGCCTCTTTTGAAAAGGAAAGCTGGGTAGTCTTACAGTCCCCTGCTGCTCTCTCTATACCAGAGCTCAGTATTGCAAACTCAGAAGTCATCTTTGAGTTGACCTTAACATTTCTCCTACCATACACAGGCTGTTAAGGTGACCTGCTAAATCATTATGCAACATGTAATCCTAAATAATATTTTTTTATTACCATGCAAATTGTACGCAATGACTTACTAATGACTGAAAACACGGCTTTGCAGATCCACAACATAAACCTTTGAGTACAAAATTTTCGATTAAAAGGCTAAACGTGGAAGGAAAAGATGTGGATGCAGTGCATCTTCCGGTATGATTCAGGAGAGGATAGAGAGACATAAACCAAAGCCAAAACAGATTTCATCCAATTTAGGCAAACTTTGCAATAGCTCCACTACACCAAGATTAATTCAATTCAATTTGTTTGTCGTCACATACCCAATTATACATAAGGGTCAACTTGGAGTGAAATGTAAATCAGTTATCAGTCTGCACTAGTAATAAACAATTATAAAATAACAAACGAACAATAATAAAATATGTACGATAGAAAATAAAAACCAGAACCTAAGAGGCCGTCCACACGGAGACGGATCAAGAGTGGATAAATCTGAAACCGACACCCTTGTGTCTTCGTGTGTACAGCGAATCTGTATATGTTACCCTTTTTCTCTAAAACCAATGAATTGGCGACAGGGGGTTTCACACTGCATAACTTTACCATAGGAAGAATCGCCGGCAGCATTGTCCCGGTCCACAAACTATGTCTCGCAACCAAAAGCATGCAAGAAGTGACAGGGAAACAACGCAAGGTCACGTGTGCAAGACCGGAGTTCTCACGTGAATTGCATGTGTGCTCATTTGCAGTGAAAAGAAGTAAAAGAAAAAAAAGATTAAGAAGTAGGAAATGGTTGGGGAAAGACTCCACCCCGAACTTCCAGATGCCCTGTATGTTGCTCTCTCATTGGCTGTAGGTCATCGCCGATGTTATTTTCAGTAAGAACACATTTCACATGGATTATTTTGAATCGCCAACAGGTTTAAATATCTAGCATGCCAAATATCACATGGGTGTTGGTGACTCGTCTGCGATTCTCTCAGATCGCGTCTTTGTGATTGTCACTTGCGTGAACGAGCACCGATTTGCCTGTGATTTCTTGCCTTTGTTGCAGATTTCTCAAAACCTGTCGGCGAGTCAAATTGGGACTAAAAATGTGCAGTCTGAACTCGACATAACGGAAAATTAGGGATGCTCCGATTGATCGGCCACAGATGGGTATCGGCCGATAACGGCATTAAATGACTCTAGAATGAGGCTGCAGTTAGAGATAATTTTTACGCAGTGCGAGCATTTTTATAACCCATCAACAAATCAGTGATCGGTATCGGCCTGCAAAAATCCTGATCGGAGCATCCCTACAAAAAACCACAGAAAAATGTTTAAGTTTACTTATCATCGGCTATTTCTTTCTGGAGAAACCACGTGCGTATCTGATCTGATCATGAACTTGCACATGACACACGCTGTTCTATGAAGCTGGCTATTGATCTCTGTTTTAGCACAGATAGTGAGTGAGGAGCTCCATGATCTCTGCATTATTCCAGTTTGCACACATTTCTTGTCGTGAATGTTAATCCGTATATAAATCCTATGTAAAAGAGCTGAAATGTAACTTGTTGCGATGCCACACTATGGCACACCTCTTAAGCCATTGTTTTTGCCATTTGTTAACACCATAAACATTTCTTGAGACAACTTTGTGTGGATGTGGCCTAAATAAAAACGCTCTCTGAATAAGAATGGGAATCTAAATAAAAAGAATAAAGAACCTGCAGTTTGACTCGTACAAAGATATACAAATTCAGAAGATGAAAGTGCAATAGAGAGACAAAGAGAGAGCTTTGCATCTCAGTTTTCCAGAATATTCTACAAGGGAAGTTCCCCTTGTGTCTAAAGCCACTAAAAGAATAAGTTCAGAGCTAAAATATTTCCGCACAAAGCAGGTCAGCATTCCCTCCAGAGTCTGGTGTTTGAGAGCTTCAGCATTAGCAGATGCTCTAATGAGATTTACGACCATCTATCCTTAACATGACATAAAGCCCTCTCCCATCTGCCCTACGACAGCTCTGTTGCAGCTCTTAAAGAGACTCTGCTGTCTGAGGTTTACTGCCTCATACCTCAGCCTATCTTAATGAAGAGGGCGTAACCCGTTCCTCAGTGAGCAAGGAGTCCAGATCCAACCACGTCAGCACACACCCCCTGATCTCAGTGTCTTAACTGTGTTGTTAACTTACTTGCTCTCTTTATAATCTTTCTGTCTTGGGTTTGCTTTTTTTAAAAGTCAATGATGTTAGACACCAAGTTAGTCTAGGTCCAAAATAAGTTTTTGCCACCACTGCTAATGGTGAATTAAAACAACCATAAATACATTTCAAATTATATGTTTCAAATTATTGATAAAATGATTTCTTATGAAGCCTAAACTATAATTGCCTTTATTTTTAGTAGTAGTGACTGATGCATTTAGTTATACATGTTTTACACAAACAGCATTAAGTCTGCAATTGACATTAACTTGAATCAACGAGTTGCTGACTTTTTTGAAAGGTAGGCTGCTACACATCGAGGCTGTTTACACTTGGCATTAACATGCGTTTTCATCGATCGGATCACAAGTGGACGACGTTAATGCGAAGTGTAAACGGTGTTCAAAAAGTTTTGAGCTCGTCCACTTTCGTCAGAGGTAGTCGAAAACCCTTTCGATCGGATTGCTTTTGTAGCGTAAATGCACATGTGGTTGAATGTGTTCGAACAGCCACACGCGACGGCCTTCCTTCTGCCCATTTATCTAATCTGAGGTACTAAACTCAAGTTTTACGTCTTTTCTGACTTCTGGCGTGAACACACGGTAAACAGTGCTATTTTTAGCCTTTCATTGATAAAACTAAAGCGTCTGATCTCCGTAGTTTCGTTTTGAAAGCGTGTGGAAGTTGCGCGATCCTATTTTTTCAATTGCGCTGACAATTCAGAGAAAGCTCTAACATATACACGTACAAAACACTGTGCAGCATGTTTACTTGCTAAACAAGCAGTGGAGTCTGACATAATATTAGTTTGCGTCCATATAAACTCATAATTACTCCCGCTCGCGTTTGAATGACAGCAGAGAGACTCGCCCACCATCTCACAGACCACCCCCTCACAGTATTCAGGACAGAAGCGGTCGAAAGTGGACAAAAGAGACGGATTTAAATACCAGGTGTAAACGTAATGTGTCTCTCTCGTCCACTTGTGATCCGATCGATGAAAACACATCTTAATACCAAGTGTAAACAGCCCTAATGAGTCCCTAAAGTTAAGTTGTACTCGCATTTGGCAAATGTTCATTTGGAACACAACACAAACTTCTAAATCCGTCAGGGGTCACCAAAGATGGTCGGTCCATCACTCCCAACTGTTGCCTTTATATGTTTTTTGTGCCAGTCATTCATTCACTCCACACAAATAATGGTACTGATCCAACGTGCTGAAACTGGCACTATAGCAAATGGTATTATGTCACCCACCCCTGCAGTGACACACACTGTGCTGAACTAAGATGAATACACAGTCACACAGTAAGTGCAGTTATCTGCACTGGAGAGTAAACCAGATCATTCTGTCTATTGACTGACTTCTGTGGCCATAAATACTGATTCAAGTAATAGCTTGGCTTAGACAAGTCAAAGTTGACAGACTCCTCACCTTTACTGATATGTTTGCTCCCTTAATTTAAGTATATATATACAGTTCACAACAGTACATGCAACAAGCTTTGGCACACTGTCTGTAAACATTTTTGCATGCATGAAACCTTTAAGAAATAAATAATGGAAAGGGAATCATAACCGACCTTTGGTTTTCTGTTCAGCAGCCTGCAAAAGAAAAACAAAATTAAAATGGAGATAAACATAGAAAAAGTTTTTTAACAATGGATATTTTGCTGTCCTGAAAAGTTTCTTACAAAAGTTAACTTTATATTGACAATGAATTGAAAATCGTAATAAATAAATAAAATCGTATATGATGTATGCTTAAAAATAGCATGCCCAGTTCAACTTATGCAGGTAGTGTTTAAGATGTGAGTGAGCAACATATTAATTTTGTTAATTATTTATTTATTAAATTTACATTTTATATTTATGTGACTTACAGTGCATAACAAGGTATACGTTTTTTTATATCAGTATGCGTTCGAACCCATGCCCTTTTGTACTACTTATGCAATGCTTTACCACTGAGATATACAGCAGAACACACTATATATTAGACTTATAGACTGTCTAATATACTATTTCAACTCCACATCGTCTGTATTAAACTTAATGATTGACCAGATAATTGATTGTTAATTTTAATGACAACTGACTATAAAAGCTGCTACAGATAGACATCTATCCTATACACGCTGCGTTTACACAGATCTTGGCTGGACGTTATAAAGGCCATTTCAGTTTGACATTCGCAGTTACGAGCCTGTAAAGATCTCAGAGGCTTACGACAGACCCAGTGAGGTGTCTGTTAAGCAGCTTTTATAAGGACGCAAGCAAAACATTCAAAGTGGATGCTTGTGGGTCGGAGAAAAAAAAAAATGCTAACCTTTTTCTGAGCAGCTTCCTTCTTTTTCTTTTCGTCTTGCTTTTTCTTTTTCTTTTCTTCCATCAAATGGTTCTCCTCTTCTGTCTCCTGTTTTGTCCCAAGGCTATAAAAGAGCATAAGCTGTCAGTAATCTTGGTCCCTGTATGAATCAAATACAGCTAAACACAGCCAAATGACTAAGTATCTCCGAGCCAAGGCATATGTAACATTTCTCATCTATTACAGCTTTACCCAATAAGACAAAGCATTACATACCAAGGCATTATACAAAAACAATAAAACAACAAAATGTCATACGTACACTAATTTTAAGGATTAATGCATTTTATAGGACATCTGGTATTTAACTGCATCCAAACAAAGGGATGACTTTAAGTTCTTCTCTATTAGTCTGTAGTTTCAAAAAGTGTCTGTCATTAATAGAAAACTCGTCCACTCATATTTGCTTGATAAGTTTTAATATTCATATAGTTAAAGGCGGAGTCCACGATGTTTGAAAAACGGTTTGGAAAAGGAGACGGGCCGACTACCAAAACACACTTATAGCCAATCAAATCAAATCAAATGCCGGGTTGCGTATGTGTGGGGCGGGTCTATCAACAGAAGGTCCAGATTCTATTGGGGTAGGGGCGTGTTTGTTTAGGCGATTTCAAATATCAACACTGGCTTTCAAACATCATGGACTCCGCCTTTAAACGCATTAATGTCATAGAAATGAAATAGCAAAGTGCAATGCATTTATAAACCAATGCTCTCAGATTATGAATTAATGTATTATTTGTTTATTTATTTAATTGAAATATGAAGATGATATTTTTTCAAAGGTCATACAATTTATCAGATATTTGAAGATTATGATTTAATGTGACTGCAGAACACTCATTTGATAGTCTATAGTGTTAGTTCCAGTCCTGATTCTGACCAATAGCAGTGCTTTATTAAAGGAATATTCCATTTTCTTAAAAGAAAAATCCAGATAATTTACTCACCGCCATGTCATCCAAAATGTTGATGTCTTTCTTTGTTCAATCAAGAAGAAAAAATGTTTTTTGAGGAAAACATTGCAGGATTTTTCTCATTTAAATGGACTTTAATAGAGCCCAACACTTAATACTTAACTCAACACTTAACAGTTTTTTTCAACGGAGTTTCAAAGGACTCTAAATGATCCCAAACGAGGCATAAGAGTCTTATCTAGCAAAACGATTGTCACTTTTGACAATAAAAATAACAAATATACACTTTTAAATCACAACTTCTCATTTAAATCTGGTCGTGATGCGTCAGCGTGACCCGACGCAATACGTCATGACGTCAAGAGGACGAATGCGAAACTCCGCCACAGTGTTTACAAGTGTTGAGAACGAGGACTGTTCCTACGTTGTTGTATGTCAACTGATACTAATGAATGTCTTTGTGTCAGTTTATTGTTTACAATGGTCCGCAAATGTGCGTTTTATATATGTAACATGTGACCTCCCTACGTCACTACGCATTTACGTTAGGTCGCGCTGGACCGGATTTAGACGAGAAGTTGTGCTTTAAAAGTGTATATTTGTTATTTTTATTGTCAAAAATGACACTCGTTTTGCTAGATAAGACCCTTATGCCTGGTTTGGGATCATTTATAGTCCTTTGAAACTCCGTTGAAAAAAAACTGTTAAGTGTTGAGTTAAGTATTAAATGTTGGGCTCTATTAAAGTCCATTAAAATGAGAAAAATCCTGCAATGTTTTCCTCAAAAAACATAATTTCTTCTCGACTGAACAAAGAAAGACATCAACATTTTGGATTACATGGTGGTGAGTAAATTATCTGGATTTTTCTTTTAAGAAAATGGAATATTCCTTTAACAATTAAGCCCAACTATTCTGGGAATCACTGCACAGCACCCATAGCAATGTAGACATATGTGAAACTTTCTGTTTCTGTCCACAGTCACAGTCGTTCAGGGACTATTTTTTTCCAGCAGTGATTTTATTACCTGCATTAATACATATGTTTTCGCATTTGTACTATCAGTATTCGCATTGTGCCTAACAATGCCCTTAAGCCGTGACTTATTCACGATACAGCACCGTCTCTTGTGCCTTACTGCTTACACATTACCCATAAAATAAGGCCAAATTCAGCAAAGGAATTAATTATACACAGAAGGAAAGAGCACAAATGCATTATATTTAAGAATAAGACATTACAATACAACCAATGTTTACTTTACAAAAGTATTATTTTTGAAAATAAAACATGATAATTCTTGACAAAGTGATAACATTAGCTACTTTTTTTAAAGATTAAAATTAAGTCTGGTTTATATAATATAATACTAAGATTGGACCACAGAAATAAATACATTTGAAAAAGCCACGCCATCCTTATGTGTTGGGTAAAATGCCAAAAAAAAAACTAAAATAGATGAACTTATCCCACCAACTCATTTATTACATAATACATGCCATGCCTAAAGCTAAAATAAACCAGAATCTCTAATTTGAACCAGAATCGCTAATTTAAACCAGGCCTTGCTAAAAAATAATTCAACATTGTCCAGTTTAAATTAAAAAGCCATCAGTGAATAGTTTTGTAGTATTTTTAGGTTTATTTTAATGAAAAAAGAACACTGAAAAAATTATATTTTAAAAAGGTGTACTTACTTAGATGGTCAGTTGTTTAGGAATAAAAACATTAACTTTAACCTTTGTTCATTCCATTCTGCCTTGTTTAATAAACTTTTTAACTTTCAGTGGGAAACAGCTAGATAAACAAATACATCATGAACCACTAGTATCCAAGTCAGTGACGGAAACCTCACTATATCATATTTTACATCTGGGTGACAATACAATAATATTGTAATTTTTTGTGTTTAGTGTATAGATACTAAAATCTGTGACATATTGAAAATGTTTATTATTTAAGTGAACTGGACTTTCAATAAATGTATTGATTTCTGGCTTGAAAATACTGATACCATTTCGCAAATTAAAATATCACAATATCATACATTTTTATTTTCATTCCACCCAAGTAGATATGGTCCTGTCAACTAACAAAAGCATGTACACAACGAACAAAAATATATTATCCCACACAAGACTACTCTGAAACCTACCAATAACTAACACAAACAGGAGATCTATACCTTTGACAAATAGAGGAAAGTGTCAGATGCACAACCCACAACATAACCGCTTTCTTTACAGGTTTAATCTTTGTTTGTATGCAATGCCATCCAAATAACAGCCAGTGTGACGTACAGTAGGAAACAGTGGTGGGTGGAGGAGGTGGGACAAAACGAAGCAAGCTGAAGAGACTGTGGAGGTAGAGTGGAAGGGGGGCTAGATGCTCTCTGGGCACAAAGCCAAAAAATGTCAGAGCTGCAAGACAAACAAGAGCGCTGCGAGCCCTCGGGAATCCGCTGGCTAGCAACAGCAGCACACAGAGGAAGAAATCTGCAGCCCCTCCATCCGACACAATCGTGCTTTAGGAACCCATACTTCCGAGCCATTTGAGCTGACATGCCAGTAAACCGCTGGATAACAAAAATCTCCTCTAGACAAGCAGCCGCACACAACAGCTAGCGCAGACAAAACACGCTGTTAAAAAAAACTTTCAAGTCTGACTTCATTTCCGAGGGCGAATATAAACTGTGCGAGAAACAGTGAGGCGTGAATTCCAGACCGCATGTGTGCAGGCATCTTTGTAATCCAAACCGAAGAAAACTTTCTGCCAGGCTGAATGACAATGAAAAGAGTGAAAGGTGATTTTTCATATTGTTAGCTAGCAGCGGGCAAACAGCCTCTAAAAATAGCTTTGGTGGATTGACTCGGCTGTCACAGCGGTCCCAATGACTTTCATCTCCCTGCAAAGTCACTAATGAAAGCACTTTCACAAGCTCTACTCACAATTTATTGCCCTAATAGATCACACGAATGCCTTCCATAAAGACCCCTGTCATTATACTCAAATCACGCAGGTCTTTTGGCAATTGCACATTTGTCTCAATAAAATGCAAAATATCCAACAGTTCAGCAGACTAATGGACTTAGCATAAGAGGAAACTCGTGTAACGTGGGCTAAATTGAGAGTGATCAGTACGAAGGTTATTAGTGATGCATCAATGGGAAAAAGCGTGAGCTTGAACTTCAGCAGAATTACAATAAACCCTAAAAACAGCACTTGGCCTTTCGTTCTTGTGGTCTTGGGCTAAACATAGATAAAAGGAAATCTACTGAAATCTGAAACAACAATCCGTTCACACCTTAAGAATCAGAAACATCACACAAGTGTGGCAAGCCCCTGTCCACAATCAACAATGCAACTTTCAGGCATCAAGATGGATGGCTTTTATCAATCTGGCACACAACATTGTGTTTAAATATACCAGATTGATATACGTTGTATGCTTTGTTTGAACAAGAGCAAGCAGCAAGATTAGCTCATCAAATATACAGTATACCTTTATGGCTACTGAACCTTTAAAGGGGAAGTCCAATCTAGACATTTTAGCCTGTTTATCACGGGTAATTTATGTCCACTTTGCATTATACATGAGGAAAAATAAATAAATTTGCACGATTTCGATTATTAGATTGATAGTGTGTTGAAGCGGAATTTTCGTAACGGTCTTTAATGGACACAATTAACCAGAATGCACTGCGCGAAACTGATTCATTAGCTCCACCCACTAACCACTGTTCGATGCAGTCGTCAGGTTTGTTTGACTTCATGCGGCGCCGCAGGAACCGACAGCTGGATGACGTCATCCCGCTGTCGATTCTTGCAACGCCACATGAAGTTGAACAAGCCTAATAACTTCTTTTACCGCTCAACTAGCTCTCAAATCAACTCAAGTCAACTTGAAGTTAGCCGGCAGACGAACCCATCCAAAGAGTAACTCCGCTTTAACCGTCTCTGAGGGGGAAATCACCAAAGCCCTCGATAAAAGATGACTAGAACCTGTGCAGTATGTGGATGTAAGGACAACAAATTCAGGCCACCGGGAGTTTTTATTGTTGACATCAACGCGACCCTCAGCTGACCCACCACTACACTACTTTGAATATGCAGCCAGCACTTTCGTCAGGAAGATTTTGAGTACTGTTTTCAGCCCAGTTTTTCCGCGGACTCAGGTAATGTAAAATTGTTAAAATATCTAAAACATAATTTGGCTTAGTTGTTGCTTGTTTTGTGTAACTACGGTAAACATACTACGTAGAAAGTTATTATCATGTTGTTGTTATTATAAACACGAGCAAAGCAAGCTAACGTTAGCTCCTGTGCAGCTGTCAATCAAAAACGTTATCATCTACTGTCAATCATCTCGCCTCAAGACCCGCCTTCATTTAGAACATTCAGAATTAATGTAGTCGTGCATTTTTCTTCCGGTGATTTGATGACGCGTCAAATCACCGTTACTGTAGCAGTTAAAAGCTTTAATTTTTTATATGGAGTTAGTACATTTGATGGCAGCACAATCAACTACATATATGGCATGAAATATAGTGTTGGAGCATAATGTAGTTTTAGGGTGGACTTCCGCTTTAAACCTAAACAGTATATCAAGTTTTAAACTATACTCCGTAAGTAAGACCCATTCTCCTTTACATCAACTTAGAGCTGTCGTTTTGCATGCAAATAAGCAGGTTAAATGTGGCAATCCAAGAATAAATCATGGCTTTTTCAAAAAGGTTAATGAATTCAGAGAACGGCTTTAGTGTGTCATTGCAGTATGGGAATCTTGGGCCCTTTGGACCACAGTTTACAACAAACTCTAAAAGAATGTAAACCTTATGCCAAAAACGCAATTCGAGGGCTAAAAATCTTCTTAAATCTAACAGGAGAGGAATGCAAACTCAAAATCAATACATACACAATCAAAACACAAAGAGTTCATTACAGCTTTCTATGAGTAAATAAAAACCTAATCTTATTCCTGAGGAGGACAACCGGCCCTATTATGATTATCTATCATGATAAACCAGTTTAATGAGGGTCAGAGGGACACAGAGCTTGTTGACACAGACATTTAAAGATTAACATTAATCTAAATGAAGTGAAGTGAAAGTTGTTAGTTTCTTGTGTCCAAATAAATAAAATGATGTGTGTTATTGATGAACCATGAGACTCATTCAATATCAGAGCAACATTGTTTGTGTGCACTGAACAATCTATTAAAGACAGTCAAAACCAAATGTGTATAATAGATTAGTCTCATTATATAGACTACAACCAACAGCTGTCTATAATCCTTACACTGAAGAAGAATTATTAACTAACTTATGATATTATGGAATACAATTTGTAGAATCGTAATAAATAAATTTGTGATGTCCGGCAATCTACTTCATTTTTGTCTTTCCAAATGTTTACTTGACTATTCTTCAAAAAAATCTCATAGTTAATAGTTCTAATATAATTAGAATACATCCACTTTTTTGTGGTCTCTGTGGTCTCGCCAAATTTAACTATGGTTACTACACAGGAACTGAGGTCAAGTTTCATAAAGGATCACACTTCAGAATCAGTCCAATCCAATAACCAACAGCTACATACATCTAAATATAAAACCACGTGGTGCAAATCCCCAGCCACAGCTTATGTTGGTAAGGATACATCAGAACGAGCTGAGAGGGGCAATGTGACCTAAGTTTTATGGTAATCTGAGCATTAAGTGGCCTCTTTTTCACTTCTAGAGAACACACTGCCCTTTCAAAGGTCTTGCACAGGGGCCCCTGACCCAGTGAGGGATGCAAAAGCTCTCCCTGCCAAATTAGCAACTGCACCACATGAACAGTTACGGGCAGAGGACGTCTGACACTGGTGCCTTCCCAAGAAGTAAGCGGGTTACCAATATCCTGCATAGCCTAAAAGCTTTAATAATATAGCAGCTACTACAGTTATTGTTGCATTATAACTAACTGTGGCAACTTGATATTAAACTGCAATTAAAAATGCGATTGTTACCTAATGAGAGAAAAATTATTGCACTGTTTAAATTAGATATGCTAACTAATTATTAACTATTATTAGAATATTAATTAATTAATTAAACCTATAATTATACAGTAGTTATATCAGATTTTATCAAGCAATAGTTGCACGTAACTGATTTCTTCCAAATAAAAACTCGCGAGCTTAAGGAGAGAGTTAATGATCCGAGTTTTCTCTATATCGCCTACTTTGTTTCTGCAATTGCCCATGATAAGAAAGAAGCTAAGGCTCGAGTCGATATCGAGGCAGGATGTGGCACAGTACCAATCTGATTAATTTCAACCACCGAATTAAACACTAGGAATGGGTCTCAAATCGCACAGAGTAGAAAACATTGTAAGCATCTTACGCGCCTTCCTAGATGCAAAGGACATGACGGGACTCCCTTAAAATACAGAACACGTCTTTCAAGCGTCAGGTCTTTAAATCCAGAAGTCTACAGACTGCATATCGCTCACGTTGTCATAAACATTCAACCTGCTCACCGAAATCTTAAAATACACAAAACTTGCGCCTGTTTGGAAAATAAGGGCAATGTTCTTATTTGGGGGGGGGGGGGGTAAACATTTGCACACGAAAGCTATTTCTAGCCATCAAAACAGAATAAACGTGACAAAAACAACAACATAAAAACACCGACGCATAAACGGTCGTCTGCCAAACGTTAGGGTTTAGTTATTTTCCTCAGTCTGTGCACCCTCTCAATGTCACAGACCGTCAGAAACAAAACAGCACAAAAGACCAACATATAAAGACAATGCATGCTAAAATTAAACCCAAATATCCAACCGTTTCAAAATGTCACTTCTTACCTTTATTTCGCACACGAAACCAATGCAGTCTGCTGTTCAAATCGGATGCATGAGCTGCATGGTGGATGTTGTCGATACCCGTACTGATACAGTTCAGATGTATTCAGTCGCAGTCACTCTTGCAGTAAAGCTGCAATGGCGAGCCTGACTTTCCAGTTGAGGAATTCACCTCTCAATATGCAAGAATTTATCCGGAGGCCAAAAATATCTCTAAAAATGCCAGTGCAAACAGTGAAAAGGACGTTTTGCTCATCAGCTAGAAAGCTTAACGTTGATGATTTGTAACATTTCGGCGATTTTTCAAAGCAGCCACACACACACGCGCGCACACGGGCAGTTTGAGCTTCTATGAATGACGTTTTCACATCAAGAAAGTCACATATATACTGTATAAAGTGCGTAAAGGGAAAATTTTCAGCATGCTTTTAGTTCGCTAACACGCATGTAAACGAGTCCACGAGCAAGTGCTCCAGATGGATAGATGGTATGGGAATTCCAATACATCCATTTAAAATGATATTGCGCTGACACGAAGCGTTCACTGGATTTTCGTTCGCGGCGCTCCAGCAGCCATTTTGTTGAAACTGACAACAGCAGCTCAAGTCTCAGTAGAGTAAAACAGGAAGTGCCCCCGTACCCCAGCGGCATGTCACGTGACCTCAACTAACAAACAATCCAACCCCTCTGTTAAAAACGCTCCACCTTTTTTTCGTTGCCATGACAACGAGGGCCGAAGAATTACTTCCCTCCCCCAGCAACACGCACATTCATTACCGTATGCATCCAGCCACCCGTTCTGGCTTGCGTTTGATAAGGCCTTAATCAAGGTTCGTCAGCAACACTTTGAAACAAACACATTTAAAACAATGACATTTAAAGACCACTGCATTCCTTTAGAAAAGCGTGCATCTGTTTTACTTCAAAGTTGCCGTTTTATTTACACACTCACTTTCACCAGCAGGTGGCATAATTTCAACAAACCACAAGAATCAGTCTGAAAGTCATCTCTTAATTACATGAAACCTAATAGTTAAAAATATTAAAAGCCATATGCACATACAAGCATTCAATCCGATTACAACTTATTCAGTTATTGCTGACAAATCAAATAAAAAAGAGAAGAGAATGGGAGCTATGCAAACAAAACAGATTGAATACACATATATAACCATACCACAAACAAAAATAATATATGATACAGTGTGCTCTACACCCACATGAAAAATAATAAAGTATACTAGTAAAATGTATAAATACCACAGTATTTTTTTAACATGACTATAGTAAATACTAATATAATATACAACAGTTTAGTGGTTTTGAACCTTACTATTGTAAAAACTATATAGTATTTTTAATGTAGGGTTATTTGCAATTTAATCATTGTTACATATAAAATACAATGTCCAAATTACATTTGCATTTTTTATGCATGTGGCTGATGCTTTGTGTTCCCTGAGAGTCAAACCCACTTGCTAAACCATTTAAGTTACAGCAACACAGTTTACACTGCAATGAAAATAAATAAGGAACCCACTATTAAATTTGGGGTACTTATATGTTCATCCACACCACTTAGTATTTTGTAATATATTTACTAGAAATGATGATGAATTCAAAAATATTACTTTACAGATCATTTCCATATTTAATGCAACTTTACAGTCCGCGACACAACACCCTGTATTACCATGCATGACTTTCCAGAGGCAATCCCTTGTCCCGTGTGATCCTGAAATGTCTGTAATAAAGATGATCTGCACTCTAAAAAAACAAACGGTGCTATATAGCACCAAAACTGTTGCTTTGGATCGTAATCATAGAAGAACCGTTTTTAGTGCCATATAGCACCGGTGAAGCACCAGTGAAGCACCTGTTTAGAACCATAAAAGTGCTTTGTAGAACCATATGTGGTGCTATAGTGGTGCTATATGGCCCCTATATGGTTCTACACAGGTGCTTCACTGGTGCTTCACCGGTGCTATATGGCACTAAAAACGGTTCTTCTAGGATTACGATCCAAAGCAACAGTTTTGGTGCTATATAGCACCGTTTGTTTTTTTAGAGTGTGGGCATGCAAGTTTGGTCAATGATGAGCTACTGTTACAGCAAAACCAGGGGGCAATTTCAATTTCATCTGGGATCCCCACTCACCACAGTCCTGCTTACAGCTTTATCTCAGCATGGGATGAGGAAGACAAATATGATCAGAGAGCTGGCCAAACATTCGCTGAGCAATGAGCCAAAACCAGATCTCACTAAAGCCTCGTCTCTCTCTCTCTCTCACTTTCATTAACATTCATTCGCCAATGACACCCAGACTGCTTCTGTTGGCCAAATGAATACGAGGGGATGGCTGAGTCGCTTTAGGTAGTTAAAAGACAAGGGCTCGCCGATAAAGACGTGCTGACAGACCTTCAAGGGGCCAATTAAATAACAATCCGCCCTAATGTCATCTGCATATGGATTATGGCTGAGATATGTAACGTGGCGACAGAAGAAAAACGTGATTATGGAGTGCATTTAATGATGAAGTATGTGTAGAGGCATAAAGGATCAGCTTAGCAGGGGGACCTAATCACGGCTCGTGGCAATTAATCTCGCTTGTCGTGATAATTCTGCTCCATTATTCACAGCGTCACATCTTCTGCACAAGAGCAACATCATAGAGGGGCAACCCAGGCAAAAAATTATATCAACTTTTGCCTTTTGGGAGAAACTTACAACAATACTATGTGCATGCATTGGGAGCATGTGATGATTTACAGATCAATGACATGTATGCATGCCTCGTGGGTTGCAGGCCACGGTTATGGGTCGGGCCTCTCCGGGCTGGATTAATTTCCCTTGAGACCATTGTAATGGATAAGGGCAAGAGATGAAGCAGGACCAGACATCACAGGCAGCATCACAAATCACAATACTGATGTTGAAATTGGTATTTGTCTTCGACACAACTGTCACATCCAAGCAAGCCTATTGTTAAATCATGTCCAATGAATCCACATAAATGATACAAAACAGTGATGACAAGTCATTCATTATAACCCGGCCAACAGAAAGTCATTCAGCATATGCAGAATGACCATCATTCACAAAGTTTACTCCGTTTACTCTGAAAAACTTTTTAACACATAATACTTTATACATTTCACATCATGATGTTTACACAAGCACACACATACGCATTTGTTAACCAAGCATTAGACCATTGTGGTCTCCATGGCATTTCTGCGCAGTGCAGAGAGGTTAATCAGATTTACAGAACACAAGCATAAATGGCTGCCTTTATAGATTCAAATGAGCAATTAACTACAAGCAGCCTCTTTCACTTTCATTAGAAACCTGTGAATGAGCTGCTGTAATAGTTTTGATAAGAAGCCCATGTAGGCAATCACAGCTTTATTCTCTGAGCAAAAGCTGAGATAAGATGCACCTGCTTTCATTTGACATGAAAATAGCACTGTAACACTTCCACATACAGTTCATTGTAGGTTATATACTCAATATAGATTATATGTTTATATAAATAGAGCTGCTTATCCTGTGACATACAGTGAATATTTAAAAAGGTTTTAAAGATGCAAAAGTGAAGTGGAGGTTTTTGCTAAACAGCTTGCATGCACTGGAGGGTTTTTCAGCTATAAAGACAGTCAAATCAAACCACTGAAATAATAATTAATATGACATTCATACAGGGTTCCCACACTTTCCAGGTCAAATTCCCTCAAATTCAAGGAGTGAGAGCAAGGTTACATCGTATTACCTTTTAAGATACATTGTTACAGTTCCCTTTCGCAGGAACTCGCTTTGAGTCACTTTGGTGACGCCTCCAGGGGTAAGTGGTGCGTCTGAATGCGTATATTAAATTTAAACAATAGTGAGGCTTAACGACAAACACAGGGTGACACGAAACCAGGAAGTATATCACTATCTGAAATATTGCCAAAGACGGCATTACAGGGACGCAGAAAGTATAGCAAAGCAGACGCAACGTCTCGTTCCCTTTTCACATACGCAACCCGAGACGTTTTCATGTGTCAAACACAACTATACAAAAAAGGATTTTATGAATCAACATTTGCATAGATATAAGCATTTAAAGTGAACAGTTTAGCACGTGTGCTTAAAAAATCTAGAATTTTTATGATATCACCCTACACTATAATATGGATTTTTTTCCAGAAAACTTCTTGCATAAAATAGATTCAAGCACTTTCAATGACCTCTATCTATGTATGTATAATTTCAAAAACTTCCCAGGGCCTTGAATTCCCTGCCAAGGTTCACAAACTTTCAAGGATTTTAAGGACCTGTGGGAACCCTGTTCGTTAAAAAAAATTAATTACTGACTAATAAACTTTTATTGCCATTGAAGTAAAATTACTGACCCTAAGATTCTTTCTAGGATGAGATAAGGGCTGTGCAAAAATATCGATACAGCTAACTATCGTGATACATTTTTCCATGATAGTGTATCGATATTTCTATCTCTACTATTGATATTTAAATCCTTCTGTGTGCGTCAAAAAACCTCCTCCGCCGCTGCTGTAGTTGTCGCTGTCCTGTTGTCTGTCATATACTGTATGTCCAGTTAGCGGGAGTGAGAAAATGGCAGAAAATTTAAAAACACCTGCAGTTTTCAAAGCCAACGTGTGGAAGCATTTTTGGCTTAAAAAAGTTTAAAAATTCAGCTCTACTTTTTTACATTTTTGATTTTAAAAAAAGGAAAAACTATTGCAATGTATTGCAACATGCAATGTATCGTACCGCATCGTATCGTATCGTGAGGCCCTTGCCAATACCCAGCCCTAGATGAGATCAAAACTTCCTCTACAATCGATATTCAGAATCTATAATGGAGTCTAGGATATTGTTTATGTTAAAGTAGATCGGTACTCAACCTGTATATATCTTAATCAAATAAAATCTGTCTCTGGACCAAAAATGACAGAAGCAAACTCCCTGGTCACATTTGTCAATGTAATGATGGAGGGTCCGGACCAACAGCACACAACAGAAGAAAAAAGCCCTCAGCCGTGCACTGACTGACATGAACTGTTTTGACAGCTGTCAGGCTTTGTTTATGATACATATGTGTGGACAGAATACCGGGATGTGTCAAAGGAAACTTTATTCAGATACATGTAGCTCACATGCTGAAGCTCAGAGAGACTGCAGACGAAGAGCTTGAGAACAAGCTTTGAGGCTTTCAGTAAGGAAACAAAGTAAGCAAGGATTAAACATGACAGCTGCTGAAAAATAAAAAGACAGTGATTGAAAAGGAGACCACACTGACTACAATTACAATGTCATACTTCTAATGTTGATGAGGCCTTAGATTAGCAGTGAATACAATTACTTATTCGCTTTATTAAGCATCCTATCATTTGCATAATTTCTGTTGAGTATCTATTCTACACCATCAAATAAACAGAGAAAGACCATAAAGCTCTTCCTGATCAATAGTCTAGCATTGATATGGGGAGAGGGGCATCTTATTCACCATTTCTTATTCATTACACTTTATTGATGGGGATGGATTAAGGACACTGTGCGAATGCGTAATGTGATGCTGGAAGAGGCATGCAGATACATCTGACCTAAGATGATATAAACTATCCAAATATAAAGGGGATAAATCTATAAAATCGCAAGAACTAGCAACAAAAGCCATAACTGGCTTCATATATGAATGCAGACCAACAGAGCCGCTCACAGAGAAGCAGAGCATCGGCTGTGGGTTAGTAATGAGCATGGCACAGTTGCATGCCTACAGCACCCCCTTTCCCCTTCCCCCATGCCCAGCGTCACAGTGATGAATGGATCCCTCTGCTCAATGACCTCCAAGGTCACAGTTTCAGAGTATGGAGTGCAGCCTCTGCACCGTGCTGCACGCTCCCAATACACTCCGGTAACAACAGCATAACTCACTCTCCACAGCCACGAATAAGACTCCCACCAGCTCTCATCACATATGTAATCAAACAGGCCTTAATGCAGTGCGAGTCTGAGAGCAAGGTTAAACTTCACATACAGTGGTTGCTTCAGAAAACACATTGAAAATATAGGATTTTGGTTTTATTTAAACCTGGAAATAAATGCTTTAGGAGCAGTTACAAAAAACAATACAGGTGTGCATCTAGAGACAAAACAATGGCACTGATATACGATACTCTGCAAAAGTCTTAGGCCACCACCACTAGACTTGATGTTTTAGAAGTTTTAATGTCCATCCATATTTATTGTTCAATCTTTTTTATTAAGATACATATGTAAAAAAAAAAAAAAAAAAACTAAATGTCTTCTTTAGGCATCGTCAGTGTTTATTGTGACCTCTCTTGGCACTAAACACATCTTGAGCGTTTTTTGAGCAGAAAGAAAGACACATTTCTTTAAAATTAGAAATTAGGATTTCATTTTATTTAGGTTTAAGAGATCCTGCAGTTTCCTGCTATTGCTCAAGTGGAAGAGGAGATTACCCTAAAAACTTGACACACCAATTTACATTTTTATACAGTTTTTTATACTATATACACATTTCCTGTATTTTCTGGATTTATTCTATTAAAGAGACTGAGAAACAATTATATATGATCACTATAACATTGCAAAAACAACAAATCTAATTCTGACATGGTGGCTTAAAACTTTTGCACAGTATTGTATGTTATGATGTATCGGTAAGGTGTTTTTATATTAAAGCATCACAAACATGCATTTTAGTCTGGGACTATAAGCTCTGTCTGGAAAACCCCATAAACACAAAGAAAAAACTGTTAAATGAGCTTTACATTTATGTATTTGGCTGATGCTTTTATCTGAAGCGAATTACATTGTAAAAAATTATTTGTTGTTTCAACCTAAAAAGTTAGTGTTCTTGCTACCCTAAAATTTTGAGCAATTCAACTTAAAAGTATTAATTGACTCAATTTCAGTCCTTCCAGAAAAATTCAGAGTTTTTTTTATTGTTGCGGCAGGCAAACATCCTTGATCTTGCGGCACGTTTTCTTATGACTGCGCTTGTGTAAAGTAAATGCAACATTTTTTTACTTTCTGCTAAGATATATATGATTTTTTCTATGAAAATGCAGGGATTGTGAAATCATGCAAGCCCCACATATTTTGCGCACAAAAATCTGCAATTTATGCTGCGAAAGTGCAGTTAATTTGAAAAATGTGGCCCCTGTATAAATATGCGGACTTTGGCTGATTATGTGTTGAATCATGCGAAGGACTAATCAGGTTTTTCTGAAGGGACTGCAATTTGTTTGAGTTAACTAATATTTTTAAGTTGAATTAACTCGTAAGGCAGCACAAACCCTTACTTTTTTTAGTTGAAACACTTTCTTTTTACAATGTCAAATCAGCATATATAAAAACCTTTAATTTAAATAGTGTATATTTTAATGATGATCCCTGGGAATTAAACAAAAGAAAGGAAGAGTAAACTGCGCTTTTGTAATCCTAAACAATCCGGTGCGACCAGAGAAGGACGGAACAACATAGACAAAAAAGGATTGCCAGTGCAGCACAGATGTCTGTATAAAAATAATTTAATAAAGGTGCAAAACAATGACTAACATTTTTATGCACAATTACATCTTCATCAGAGTCCTCAGATGAAGATGTAATTGTGCATCTGAAACGTTAGTCGAAACGGCGATCCTTTTTTGTCTACCCTGGGAATTACTAACTCCATGCCTACAAGATGAGCTACAGAAACCTTAAGTAATTTGTACTACTGTAACTGTAAAAAAAAGAAAAAAATATTTGAAGAGAAAATAAATAAGAAAGATTCTGCACAATTAATGTGCCATTATTTAGATTTGAAGAAACTTGTGACAATATTTGTGACACGTGACATTTTTGTGAAAGAAGTAGCCATGTGCCTGTTTCAATAACTATGCACAGCTTTCTAATAATAAACCATTTTGGTTATAATTTTGCATGTTTAGAATTTATATAGGCTATATCGGCGTTACATTGCCCTTAAGCCACTCTCCTTTTGAATTAGCCATTTATATAACCCTAATAATCAAGCACCACTGTGACATTTGCACACCAGCACACGTAAAAGCACACAACCCCATTGATATGTAAGCATGCAAACAAAAAAACAAGTCTGGCCACAAATGAGTGCAGTGGAACAATATCTCACTAATGTAATCTGACAGCAATTTGAATGAAAACAAGGTTTTTCGGGCGACTTCATTAGCAGTTTCCATATGGTATTGCGCATTGTTCTCGGACCCTCTGCGTTCTCCACATTCCTATTACAGAGGTCTGCCATTCAAAAGCGTTCCCCAGTGTCACAGACGGCAGGCTAGGCAATCTCGCATGCCACGCTGCAGAGTGACACCACATTTATTAAACCTCTCCACCGAGCAAAGAAGACGACACACACATACACACAAATGCGCTCACGCATGGCATATCTCTCAAGTGCCACTGGCCAGGAAAATGGAACTGGGGGTGGGAGTGTGATATGAATCTGTTTTTGGATTTGAAAAACTAAAGGTAAAATTGTCTGACCTTGACTTATGGAAGTGGGGGGTGGGAGGGACGGAGAGACGAACGGGAGAAGAAGAGGGAAGGCGGGCAGGAGCGTATATTAATGAGCTGACAACAGGAGCACAATAGCATGACTGAATGTGATGGGAAGAAAACGGGCTGGGCAGGAAACAATGGCCATTGCTTTGCTTCTCACAAACGCATTCACAAGCCACTTTCACAGTTGCCCCTGACAATGTCCACTAAAAATGATCACAGTTAAATAATCAAACAAATCACAACAGATTTTAAAGATTTATTTACAGTGATAACCTATGAGAACCATTTTTTGAATTTTTTAAATCAAACCTTTTTTCCACATAAAGGATCTTTTGTGCGACACAAAGGATTAGTGGATGTTGAAGGTTTCTTTATGGTACCCCACATCCCAAACAATTCAGTAGAAACTCAAGTTTCTGTGCTGCAAAATGATGTATCCTGTTTTTAGTTATCCATTTCATCATTTGTTGACTGATGCTGAAACTAGCTAATCACCGACTGTGAACATACCCTGGGAGTCTATATCCATGAACTTGAGCATTTGATACAATACAAAATGAACAGCTACCTCATTATCTCATAAAAATAATTACCATATCTCGATGGTCAATTGCCTAGAGTCAGAAGGAGGAAATCGACCTTTTGATGAACTCTGTAATTCTGCGGGAGCACAAACATTCAGATTAACATTAAAAAAATTATTCAGAGTCAAAGCTGCAAGATAATTTGCTCAATTATTCAGCTGGGGTTAATCATGTCATCACTCATGGCTTCAAGCTATTTTGAACAGTACATTCAATATGTAGACAGTAACAGCATTTGGGTAAACAGTCTTGAGCAGCCAATGGGACGGTTTACATAAACTATAGTGGCTGAAACTGTCAGCCGAGTGAATACAATGAACGGGACGTGGAGCAAGAAAACAGTGGGTGTCCATCCATACAGGATAAAGAAATGAAAAGACCACTTAAGATGTGAGTGAAACTGAATTAAACGGTGACATAGACACACAGAGTTTTCCAAACGAACATATAGATCTGCCTGTTTTTTTTTACTGGTACTCTCTTTTTTTATTCCTCTCTTCCCCTGTTTTCTATTATGCACATATTTTCTACAGAGAGCAATGAATAATTTAAAGTGGTCCACATAATCCCTATAGGCGTGCTTCCCTATAACCTACACACACCTCTGTCACCTTAAACCATGAGAGAGAGAGAAACAGAGGGAGAGACAGAGAACAAAAAAGGGGAGCAAAACAAAAAGAGGAGAGAAAGTATAAATGGGAGAGAAGTGGGTAACCAACAATTAACAAATTAATACACAGTAAGGATATAGTAATATGCCTTGTAATGATAATATACTGCATTACTATAGGAAATGCCAAAATATATTCGATCTCTAAGCATGTACACTTTTAAAAAAGGTCCTAATATTTACTATTAGGCACAGATTTGTATGCATTTGTTAATAATATGTACTTTTGAGGTACTAATTTGAACAGTTTAATGACCTAAGCACATGGTCTAGAAGGGTGTGTATAAATCCACTTTTTCTAATTTAATGACAGGAAAAATGGTTTGTACGCCTGGCACACAGTCTAAAAGGGTAGTTCCTATTCTCGTAACGAGTAATGGGTGTGTTGTGGGAGTGACGTGCAATAAACCAGTGAGATTGTCATCTCCCATTCCCTTTGACAGCCAGTTGCGCGGGCTCCATGCCGATTCCCTATTTAGATAGCGGAATATGTAAACTGAAAAACTAGCAGACAAAGAAGACCACCAGTTTAAGATTGATGTTAAAAAAATGTGTCGTTTTTTTGTATTAAAATCTTTAAAAGTTATTTTCTTTCAGTCATGGAAGTAAAATTAGCAGGCTTTTAATTGCTGTAAATGTATGGAAAGCCTACAAGATCAGTTTGATCTCAAAGTATAATTAACAAATATGCAAGAAAGGTTTGTACTCTAAATATACTTTATTTGTGACAAAAAGGAGATAATTAACTTACAAACATGTGATGAGCCGAAATGTTGCCTCAAAGCAAGAAGGACCTTGGTTTGAGCCCG
Source organism: Paramisgurnus dabryanus (assembly GCF_030506205.2). Lineage (NCBI taxonomy): Eukaryota > Metazoa > Chordata > Actinopteri > Cypriniformes > Cobitidae > Paramisgurnus > Paramisgurnus dabryanus. Next base: position 30,369,104 of record NC_133339.1, read on the forward strand.
CTACGTCAGGTGGCCTTTCTGTGTGGTGTTTGCTTGTTTTCCCTGTGTCAGTGTGGATTTACTCCAATTTCCTCCAAAACATGCAGGTTAGGTGAATTGGAGATGCCAAGTTGCCCATCCCCCAAAGTGTATGGATCAACTTGTTTGGATTAACCAGTTCTCACCATGAATATAGCCATATCTTCACAAGGCTGTCAGAGTCGAGTCTGGAATACAAACTCAGAAATTCCTCATTTATTTTATTGCTCTGTATGTCTCCTTTTTTTCCACATTATAAGGACTTTAGGTGAACAAATTTAACTTACTGTATAACTCTTTAGTGCAATGTAAGCGCAACCTTTCAATAAAATATTGGTCATATCATCTGTAAATGCGTCCAGGACAAAAATTACACATGAGAAGATGCATTCAAACTTAACAGTAAATGATAATGTTAATAATAATGTCAGCTCTGTAATGATTCAGCAATGTTTATCCACCACAGTCCTATATATGAAATCTATGTCATAGATTAAATGTCTATTAATAATTCATTAGTAATTTATATAAATTCATCAAATTGTGCTGCTTCTCTTGTCCCATTATTCATCAGGATACATTTTAACAGCTACTAATCCAGTAAGCATCTTTATTCATAAATTACCACAAATGTTGCTGCCCATTAAAATAATAAAGTGAAAGACTTCATTTTACTGCTCTCAAAACCATTTTATTCTTAATGTTTAGGAAATGCTGTTGCTTCTTCTAAGGTTTTCTATGAACTGCATGTCAGAAAGGCCATGAATGAGTCGATTTCCCCGCATCTCTGTATTCCAGTTGTGGTTGTATGCGTATGAGCACGGTCTGCTGGCTGTGTCAACCTGCAGAGTTCTGCCAAAGCATCCCAGCATGCCTCTGACAAACACTCTGTTTTCAGTCTCCTTTCAATGAGGCGTTACAGTCAAACAAGAGGCGGCTCATCTCAGTGCTGCAGTCCTCCTCAGAAAAAGAAAGCCAGACTCCAGACACACACACACACACACATATACAGAAAGACCATTATAGTATCTGTTCTACTAACCATTACTGGTACAAGTCTCATTTCACACCAGAACGCATCATTTGCTTCCTACCAATTAACAATGGTCTCATAGAGACCTGAATCATAGAGATTCACAGAATGAAGATCGTCTTTTGGAGATCAGGTTCAAATCACAGCACAGCCTGCACTGACAAGATGTTCTTAACAGAACAATAAAAATGACATCCAGCTGACATACACTGCAATTTGTTGACTATTCAACTATCTTGAATAGATACATATTAAGTTTTTTGGTGTTAAATATAGGCTACGTGAACTTTAATAATTAGTGAATCTTATATGTATCGCTCACAAGATTTACCCCCAAAATAAAAAAATATTTGACCAGATTTAAATAGCATCACATCTGCTTTTAAAGTGTTTAAATATCAAAGTATTTGACAAAACAGTCTGACATAAATTCTCGGTAAATTCCAAAACAATTTTGAAATCAAATAAACCCTTTGTGCATAAAAGTCCGGTGCTTTCCACTTCATTCCCTGTGGCGTTCTCCACTGTGAGATGCCATTGGTGTCTTGATGTAATCATCCACACATTTGTAATGTTTCACTAAACCAGAACATCTCTAGTAGAGCTAAACACTTTCTTCTTTGGTGAAAAAAAGGAGTCAATGGTCATGACTCTTTGCATATATACATGTGTGCTGTTTCAACAAGGAAGACATTTAAGTCTAATAATTAGCAAACATGACTGCATCTTTTCTTAAATTCATTTTTCCATATTAAATGTAGTGCAGATGAAAATGTCAAGCACGGGGCTATGTGTTTTATCTAATGAGTGTGTATAATTTAAATGTGCATTGTGGGAATAGGGCAGAATTTTAATGTGTAACTGCTTATGGAGACTAAAAATACTTTAATTTTCTTTAGTTAAAGGAAAACACCATGTTTTTCAATATTTGACTATGTTCTTACCTCAACTTAGATGAATTAATACATACCTATCTTTTTCAATGCCTGCACTTATAATCTTTGTACTGCGCTTTGTGAATGTGTCAGCATTTAGCCTAGCCCTATTCATTCCAAAAAGTTTTATTTTGTGCCACCATACTTACTCGTGTAACCACTCGTCTTTTAATAAGGAAAACATGGAAGTGTTCGGTGACTTCTAAATTCATCCCTGTTTGGATCCTAAGGAATGAATGGGGCTAAGCTAAATGCTAACACATTCATGACATGCTGTACAAAGATTAAGTGCATGCACTGAAAAAAGATAGGGATTAATGTATTATTAATGTATGTATTAATTAGTCTAAGTTGAGGTAAGAACATAGTAAAATATTGAAAAACGGTGGTGTTTTCCTTTAAGAATGAAACTACAAAGTGATTTAAGATTGCACATTATATGAATTAGAGACAACAAAATGACCACCAAGCAACACAATAAAACTAAGATATATAAATGACAATAAATAAAGACAGGTGAGCGAGAGCAATAATGACATATGGTCATATCATATAGATGATAAGCTGTTAAACACACATTTAGTGTCAACTAATTTAAAGGCAGCAATAAAGCATATCAGCAGGGACTTGACTCGACATGAGCTATAAATTTTCCCCTTGGACTACTTAATTAAGATGATATAATATTTCATACAGAAGTGAAATGAAATAGAGATAGAGTTAGGGTGGTGGTGGGATGCTGGACGAATTGTCATGGTAGTGAGATAAGCAGACTGTTCATATTCCCATGCATTGTGATTGACAGAATCTATGCCCCCTTTCTCTCTCTCTCTCTCTCTGTGTTAACTGTAAGGAAAGCCAGTACTGAAAGCAGCTGTGGTGCTCATCATGAGACTGTAAGTGGGGAACTGAGGGGTTGTCTGGTTGTCTAGCAACAAGGTGATGGAGGTGAAAGAGGTGAAGATGGGAAGCTGAAGAGTGAAACAGTAAAGTGACATAGTTCAGAGATCACTGGCTGATGAATCTTAATCTTTTAGCTCCCTATTGGCCTTCTAATAATGTGCTGGATGGATTAGTCATTTTATTATACTTCATTCACACCGCTCCCTGTCTCTCTCTCTTTCTTTTTTCTATACCTGCCACTTATGATTTAATGATTTCCTTGCCCATATTTGGACATTGGCCTGGTAATTCTTCAGCATTTTCCTGTCTATTGTCCTCCATCACTTAGTCTTGTCTGGATTTCTTCTATATGAAATCAGATTCAAAGAAAGGGAGGTGAGTATTTGTCATCATAATAATATACAAAGCAAAGCAGTATGCATCTATGTGACACTAAGCAAAGTAGTGTGCATACACTGTAAAAAAAATCCGTAGAAATTACAATGCTATTGCAGCTGGGTTGCCGGTAATTTACCGTAGATTTACATTTATGTAATTTACTGGCAAGAATTTGTTCAAAGTTCAATCAATTTTAAATATTAACAAGTATTTATCTTTACAGAATAAAACTATACAATAACAGCCTCATGCAAAGCATTCTGGGAATCAGAAATCATCATCAACCTTTTTCTGTTTTTTTTTTCAGATTTTGTTTCCCAGAATGTTTTGCTTGGTGCTGTTTTTTTAGTTTTACTCTATAAAGACAAAGACTTGTAAATGTTTAATGTTCATTTAACTTTGAACAAAATGTTGCCAGTTAAAAACATAAATTTAAATCTACGGTAAATTACCGGCAACCCAGCTGCAATTTCTACGGATTTTTTTTACAGTGTATGTAAGAGGAAATGTGTTGAGGGCTGCTAAAAGAGAGCAGCACATGCCTCACATTTATTAATGGCTGGAGTGCCCAGCATCGCTCCGGCTCTTCCTGCAGTGAGCAGGGACTGTAGATATGAATCAGAGAGACTGCACTCATTCCCTCTTACCCCAACCTGAACGCATTGGTTTATTTCAGTAGCACTCAGCATTCACATCTATATATATTCACTCACCATTATACTTTAGCAAACATACAGCACTCTCATGTTTAATGCTTAAGTGTTTAATTTCTGGACCACATAATTGCAAAAATAATGATGTGAACTATTTTCAAACACTTTATGTGCTGTTGTTTCAAAATTGCACTTGTTGCAAGTGGCGCAGCAATTGAACGAACTAAAACGGAACAAACCTTGGACGCAATCTGAATAAATTGCAAAGGAAATACGATTTTCTTTAATGCCACCTTTATTGCTATGTTTCTTTTTTTATTAGTATAAATTAACACAACTGCTACATTCCCACTCTCAATTACATACTTCAATGTAACAAACCTAAAAATGCACCTACTTAACGTTTGTCTTTAGCAGAAATAACATTTTCTATGATGAAGCAGCTTAATGAAACAGCGTAATGTGAACAACAAAGCAATTACACTTTAATGAAGGCATCTATGTGTTTGAATACAGCGCGTGGCAGCACAACCCCCTTCATCCCCCTGTTCAGTTAATAACACTTATGAATGCTTTGCTGACTACAGTAGGATCTCAGTCCATCGCTGTAATACTGGGGTCGGCACGCTGCTAACTAACACAGGGGCGGTTTATCCACTTAAAAACAACAATGTAATTATAGAGTCACTGGATCAAAATCAATTAACTCCTGTGGCATGCTGCTTTTGATTTAATGCGAGTCTAATTAGCATGGCAGTGTACGGGGGTCTGGAGGTGTGCCGCTAACATTGTGGAGCCATTGTCTTCCTCCGTGCTCTTTCAAAGAAGATAACCACAACAGTTACTATGAAAAGGCACTGAACAATGAAGAGTAAAACAAGCTATAATGTAAAGCCCGGGATACACTGCAGGATTTTTGCACTCCTATAAGATCATTACACTGTGCGTCATGGATCATTTAAACTTGGGTACAACCGAAGGACAACCTTCTGATCTTTCTGATGAAGCCAATATTAAACTGCAATTCATCAACTGGCCGCTTTAGGCTGACTCCAAAAGGGAGTCAATTCCCACAGACCTCCATGTTAAAATGGCCAACTTTACAGTAAAAAAATAAGATGTTTACAGTACAAAAAGTGTTTTGGTCTATATAGCTAATTTTGCCCTTCATGAAACTGTGAGGGGGGTGAATTTTTTGGTAACTCATATTAAATTATATTAAGCCTTAAACTTCTGCATAATTAAGGGCGTGGCCACTTAAGTAAGGGGTGAACTGCCACTGCTGTCACTAGAATCAAGCTGGGGGGGTGGTTTGAGCAACCAGTCACCTCAGCTTCACCATGTCCCGCCTCTTTACCCATTTTCGATTATCACCGAGTGATTTTCGGTGACGCGTGGCCAAGATGGTGATGGCAGGCAACGCCTACTTTAAGCTTCATAAGCTATCTTCACAAACGAATTGGTGAGGTCACGGACACTACGTCCATATTTTTTTACAGTATATGGGTACGACAAGCATGTAGACTGTACAATGATGACACGGAAGCTTCGATGGCTGCATCACACGTTAGCACAACGTCACCAGCATGCGCTAGTGGTAAACAAACACCAGTACGGAGGTCGTAGCAGCAAACACACTGTGCGTTGATCATGCAGAATTTCTGACACTGTCAGAAAACTATCGTAGGCTATCTTTGGATGCAAGACCGGGAAAACGGCCATCTTTAAACCTCTCTCGCTGTACGACATAGGACCATCGATGAAAAGCCACGATCACAGAAATCGTGACGATTGTTTCACGATGGGAATCTTTCATCTGGAACAGCCAAAAATCGTGCAGTGTATCCCGGGCTTACATCAGGGATATCTCTGCCAGTTACGAAGTATAGCAAGTACTGGAAAACTAATATAATAATATGGATATGAAAATGGACTTGCATTTAAATATTTTTTACAGTTTACTACTATTTACTTTCAGTGCATTAATATATGTATTTTCTTGTATAGTACAGGTATATGTTGGCTATTAACACTATTATGAATCTATTAAATATTTCCTTATTATACACTAAAAAAGGTGCTAAATAGCACTAAAAGTCGCTCATAATCATAGGGGAACCATTTTTATCCCTAAACATCACCTATAGGTAGAACCTATGTTTGCTACTCATGCTTTAGCAACACTTATGGTTCTACAGAGGTGCTCTGTGGTGCTTAAATAGTTCCCCTATATGACTACAAACTTTTAGTACTGTTAAGGACCATTTGTTTTAAAGTGTATGATGCAGAGGATAGTGGAAAGTGACAATGAAACAAACAGACCTTCAGCAATGACCTCAGGGTTTCTGATTATATGAGTGACCTAAGTGCTTATAGGAAACCTCTTCTAGAGCTTGTGTGCCGAGACCAAAGATTTCCCATAAACCTTTGCTGATGTGAAAATGTCAGCCAATTAACGCGCATCATCCTCTCCTGATAAAAGCAAAGGCTGTTGTCCTCACACCCAGAATATCTCTGCCCCTCCACATCTCTCTATTTGCCCATCCTTCATTCTCCCATCTTTGATGTCTTCATTTGGGGGCGGGAGCGTTGCATAAAGAGAAGTGCCTATTAAGTCGGGCAGCGGACAGGCAGAGCGTGTGAGAGTCTCTGCGCTTTGTGTCACTGATGAGCGTTCCAGCTCGTAATTGCACATCTACACAGAAAAGCCTGAGGGAGAGCGGCAGCGTGTTTCATACACAGAGCCGGAGAAAGAGTAGAGAGCCCAACCTACACAAGAGAGCTGGGATCAACTCTTGGTTAATAAGGAACCTCTTTAACCATGAGTCCCCTGCTTGTCTCCTTCTGTCTCTTCTCTGCACCTCATGCCTCAACTATTATTTGCAATGTCAACCAATTACTGTAACCAAACGAGGCGGGAAGGACATGGGATGATTAGGCGTAGGTGCTACGTAGGAAAGTCTGAATATATGACTGCTTCTAAAAATAACAGCTTTTTGATTTTTAACTGATGTTGAGAACAACAGCACAATTGCAAGTGAGAAATTTATGCTTTACACTTATCCAAAGCGACTTACAGTTTTATCAGTATGCATGTTCCCTCTGATCCAAACCCATTACCTTTTGTGCTGCTAATGCAATGCTTTACTAGCTGAGCTACAGGAACAACTTTTTTGACAAATAACATTTCCCCAAGTTCCAAAATAAATCAAAGCATCAAGACCTACGTTTTGTGTCACCAAGCAATTCAATTACATATACTCAGCTACATATATACTAAAAGGTTTCACTATGCTGACAATTGACCATTGTGTTGCCAGTTTAGCTACAGCGCCACAGCGCAAATAAATACAATATAGCATGAAGACTATAATTTTATGAGTTTGCATTAACATTAGGGATGCTTAACGATTAATCGCGATTAATCTATAGCAGAATAAAAGTTTTTGTTTACATCATATATGTATGTGAACTGTGTATAATAGCTTTGTATAAATAAATGCACACACATGCATGTATATATTTAAGAAATGTTTACATGTGTAATATATTTGTATATTTATGTATAATTTATATTATATATAAATATAAATACTTAATATATAAAACAAATTCTTCTTAAAATTATACATGCATGTGTACATATTTATATAAACATATTTATTATAGACAGTTATACACAGTTTATTCTGCTATAGATTAATCGTGATTAATTGTTAAGCATCCCTAATTAACATGTAATCAAATATTATATTATATTTGGTGTGCTATCCTAGGAAAGGTCTCCAAGCCCCAACTCCCTCCTTTACTGGGATAGATACTAGGCAAAAGCAGAGGTAATGGGGTGGAGGAGGGATGCTCAAAACTGTCACGGGACAGGGGGAAGGCTATTTGCAGATTTCTTCATGGTGATTGGTTAAATTACATGACCATGCTCCTCCTTAAGCTCCTCCTTAACTTAAATTCAATAAACTTCATGAAAAAATTTAAAAATCTCAATTTTAAAAAGTAAATAAATAAAGTGTGTATCTTTTCAGAAACCACCTGTATTTAAGGAAAGTCTTTTTATAAGATTGCAAAATACTAAATTATTATTAATGATTAATTAAAGCTCTCCCACATTTGGTACAGCGAGTCAGTGATTATAAACGCATTAACAGTCAGTAAGATGAAGGTTGGAGTCTGTGTGTTCTAATCTGGGGTCATTTTAGGTCACAGAAGCATTTAGTTGGCCATATGCTGGATGAGATGGGGATGTCTCAGCCCCTCCCTCGCTTAAGTCTCTCTCTCTGTGTGTGGGACCCCGCTTGAACAGCTCTCTCTACTGGATAATCAGATGGTAAATGAGCTGATGAGCAGTTTGAGTGTGTTACTAGGACAAGAACACTTTCAAATGTTTTTATCAACTCATATTTTTAAATATTGATCCCACTGTTCATAGTGGGTATTTTGTGGCAGATAAAATAATAATATAATAAATGATAGTATTGCACTTTTACCCCTTCATCACAAAAACAGCTTTTAATTCAACATTAATAGTATTAATAACTCCTACCTTGTGCGACTGCACCTTGAACACATCAGCTAGTAGGTAAGAGTACATTAATTACAGACTGAGAAAGACGAACATATAAGTTTGACAGAGAGACCAACATGGCTTGACTTGCTTGCAGTACTACATTATACAGCAAAACATATGACTCTCTGCTAAATAAAAAACAGCTTGAATTGTCCTGCACTTCTCCACCTCTTTTATGGTGTATGCAGACCGCCAGTCTCTTCAATGAGGTCATTAGGAGGCGTTCCTAATTTTGGTAACAATTATAAACAAATGAGTAATCATCCTCTCAAAATATATTTAATATTAACAAGATGCGTCACTGGCATTGATATGATTGGGGTGAGATTGCAATGGTCAGGATGGCCGCTTTAGTCCCGCCTTCCAGTAAAAAGAGCCAATCGCCAACCTTGAATCCTCAGAGAGAGGGACTTTGTACATGTGTTAAATCGACAGGTCTTGTTGGTCTTGTTCCGAGAGGTGTCACAAATATGGAGGTGCAGTGACGCAACTTCTTTAAAAGGACTTTGGTTACTCTCAGAAGTTGCTACCGAAAGTCACTCATTATTTGCATTAAGTTTAACTTTTCTGGACGAGCCAACTTGCTGTCACCAACAGTCACTGTCGCTCATGTCGCCAGAAGTCACCAAGCTTTCACTAAAATTCAGACATGTGGACATGTGACTTGGTGACTTGGACTCGAGTCGACTCGAGTCGCTATTTTTGTGACTTGTGACTTGACTTGACAAAAAATAAAATACTTGAGACTTGACTCGGACTTGGAAGTTAAAGACTCGGGACTTGACTTGACTTGACTTGAGACACGATGACTTGAATGACTTGAGTGTTAATCACATCATGTTTTCAGTTTAAATATAAAATATATAAATTATTTTAAAAAATAAAGTTGACCCAGCTGGAGCGCAGGCTGAGAATGGCGTTGTCATGACTGAATCACGACACTATCATTCGTCATGCCCTCTCGTACGCACACCACGCCCACTTAGATTAGATATCGATATCAACATGTCAGCCGGAGGGGTACAGAGGGTCATCGCTTTCGGCTTCAACAAGACAGCTATATGACCCCATAAAAGACGAACAGTGCGTTGCAAGATATGCAACATTAAAATCACAGGCAGCCAGACGGCAACCTCCAATTTCGTTCATCATTTGAAGAGCCATTATGCCCAGTAAGCAGTGGTGTAGTCTACGTGATACGCAGGACTACGCCGTATACCCACTAGAAATTGTCAAGGATTTCCGTATACCCACTGAAAATAGCGCGAGGATGCGTAACAGCATGGTTTTGTGACATTTTTAAACTTTTAGTCATAATATAGATGTGAAGCACTGACCATTAGCATGCTACACTTGCTACTTTAGCAGGTTGAAATACATATTAGGCTTTATACTTCCTGCCGAACTGCGCGATCCGATCATGAAATCAAATTACTATAGTGACGCGAAAGTGACTGGGGAGCAGACTGGTGTGGCGCCAGAGGAGAGTGACAGCAAAGTACCGCGAGAGAGACTCCAGTTATCACATGGAGAAATCTGCTTTGAATCGCTCTCGCGGTACATTGACATCACGAAGAGGTCTGCTTAGCGCCAAATGAAGGCGAACCTGCAGTGTAGCAGCTCACGCGACACTGTAAACAAACAGTCCATGTGGAGATGTGAACGAGTGGAGCAGTGCTGCTTTACAATGCACACATGTGAGTAAACAACATTTAAATCATGCGGTTCACATGTCGAGTCTTTTGCACGCTCAAGTGCGTAATTTCAAATGTAGGCGCGCTAACCATAGACAGTAAAAGAAATGGACACAGCGACCCCATTGGATTCAACGGTGACAAGTGAAGTCAATTAGAAGCACGCACTTCCTGGGTGTCGAGCGTACTGCGCAGACTCAAACTGAGCTCAATGACGTGATGTCACTTGAGCAACCTGTCTGACAATTGTAAGTCTTCTAATAGCCGTGCCACTGGAAATCTGAATCACCTATTTAATCTTGCAGAGACGGCGAGCGTGAACAGGAGCACATTTTGGTTAGTATTCTGATTAATAATCTCCCTTACTTTATGCCTTCACGTCCACCCGATTGCCTCATAGTCAGTAAAAGATTTCCTGTGAGCTTCTCTCCCAGTCCATACGGTAATTTCTCTACTGTGCGACAGAAAGTCGCAGGTTATGATGCAATCGTTAGCCTATTTTTACAAAAACTGCTTCTACTGGGACATAACGTAATATACATGGTAATGGAGCCTTTTATACATTTTCGTGTTTCTTTAGAAATTATTAATGGACAAATGGAGTCTTTAAACGCCTCAGATGTAAAGTTATTCGCTGTCAAAGTGACGCCAAAATGAATGGGAGTCAATGGGATGCTAACAGCAGATGGGTGTTCGCTAAGCAATGGCGGCATCCAGGGAAGCTTCAATAAAATATGAAACCCTGCCCCCTTGGCGCTAACGGAAGAGGTGCGATGCGCTCGTTTTTTCTGGGCACATGTATGAGAGAGAGAGAGAGAGAGAGAGAGAGTGAGAGTGTGTGTGTGTTAGAGAGAGAGGGGGGAGAAATGTAACAAAGTTTAATGTTGTACGTGAACTGTGTTTGAGAGAGAGGGAGGTGTTCAGAGAGGGGTCTGTTGGATGTTAAGCTGTTATTTGTTTTATGGACTCAATGTGGAAAATTTCAAACACAGTTGGCAGAAGTGAAAAATAAATAATTTATGAAGTAACAATTTTGTTTGATTCCATGATGTATTTTACTGAACATGAGTATTTACAATGCAAATCCAAATTATTGTAATTCACTGATAGTTACTTACTGTATATCTTGTCACTTTATTACGCCGCATTCACACGTTCCGTCAGCGTTAACGCTTAACGGAAGGCTTGTCTGAAGCGTGGCCAACAGCCAATCACTGTGGCCGCAACACAAGCTCCGGTCTTCCATAAACGTAATTGGCTGGCTCTGCCTAGGTTATTTGAATAAGGCGATATGATTGGCTGACGCACGCGTTGCCGCTTGAAAAGTTGAGAAATGTTCAACTTCTGTCGCGAGCAACGGCACTGACGTGGCGCCGACGGATCCACAATTCAGTTCGCCAACGCTTGACGTCACCCATTAAAAGTGAATGGGAAGCGTCAACGCTTACGCCCCGTGTGAATGCGGCGTTAAGATCAGATTCTGCAGGTAAAATTACAATAATAAGGTGATTTGACTTGGACTTGACTTGACCTACTACAGGACTTGACTTGACTTGACCTACTACAGGACTTGACTTGACTTGACTTGACTTGACATAGCCTGTGACTCGACTTGACTTGACTTGCCCAAGAAAAAAAATACTTGGGACTTACTTGAGACTTGAAGGTTCAGACTTGAGACTTACTTGAGACTTGCACATGTGTGACTTGGTCCCATCTCTGCTAAAATTAACAAAGTGGTGTGCACGAAGCATAACGTTGAACTTTTTTTAACTTTGTCATGTAGCTTGACACGCCCACTTCCTGTCACAAACGGTCACTGTCGCTCATGTCCATTGGCGCCCGCGACTTCTTTTTCAAGGGCGCATGATGAGAAACTTGTAACAACATGTATTTATCCCCGTCATGTGTGGCTTGTCATGTCAAAATATGTGTTCGGCATGTCATGTTAACCTATGTGCATCCTCCGACATGTCAAAATACATGTCTGCGGCAGACGCTTCTAAGGGGTTTATGATAAAAGTCACACTCACGTTTGCCAGATACTCATTTAACCTCATGTGTAATCAGAATTTAGTGTTAAGTTAGTGTCTTGTGAGTATTTTGTGAACTTGAGCATCTCTTTTATCATAAACCCTTTTGACGCGTGTGCAGCAGGCACGTATTTTCACAAGACAACAAACACATATTTTGACATGACGAGCAACACACATGACACTCCAAGCACAAATTTTGAATTTGTGCCCCATCGGAAGAGAAGTCACTCACCGGCCTCCACTACTCCACTACATATGTAAGGAATAATTGACGACGGGCCGTTGAATTATTAGAAAAATAATGCATTATATAATAGTGCATTATTTTTCAATAATTCAACAGCCCGGAGTCAATTATTCCACTTATACTACGTTACCACACCTCAAGTCATCGATCACATAATATATGTAACGGGATTAGTCCGGTTTTTGTACTTGAATCGCTATTGTGAGCAGGACTATTTCTTCCGCGTCTCATCCAACGGCTCTTTAAGCTGGCAATGGAGGGTTGAGCCGTTGATAGCATTCTAATGCAGTTATTAATTAAGTTATTAGAAAGAGAGGGAGAGCGAGAGAGAGAAAAAGAGAGAGGGCGAGCAAGAGAGAGAGAGAGATTGTGTGAACGAGGCTACCCTTGTGCGTCTCTAAACAGCGCTATTATTGCCTCAGAAATCGTCTGTCTTGATGTTTTTGTAAGTCTATTGTTACTGTTAACTATACAAAGTGATATGGAACTGTAATGAGGTCAAGAGAGCTGTCTGGAACTACGTTCGCCGTGCGTTTCCCAGAAAATGATTGCACACCTCAGAACGTTCATCAGCCTATCAGATTCAAGCATTCAACGGACCTGTAGTATAATATATATTACTAACCTTTGTTATGCTATGTATACTGTGCTAGACTTGAGGAGACTAGTTCTAGTGCACTTATTTATTGCTCTTCTTGTGTTGCTCTAATTGCTTCTATTGTTACCTCATGTGTAAGTCGCGTCTGCTTAATGTCTAAATGTAAATGTCGCAAGAAGGCGGCAAGCTTGCATTGAAATGAACGTGATCACGTCGAGAACGGGTCGCATTGCCGTTGTTAGTAGCTAGTGGTGTGGGTGCATATTATATATAGCTTGGTCTGTTTAGCTGTTAAAAATTGGGTAAATCCCCTAAAAATTATTTGTCGAATAAATTATGTCAATTAGTTCAAGGAGTTTGACACCATTTTTACAAAACTCACACTTTACACTCACTGAAACAAATTTCACATTTTACTATCTATTGTACACAGCTGAAACCAGTTGAGAATGTACAGGTGTTGTATGTTTATACCAACAATGGATGGAAACAATAAGAGAGGCAGAGGAAAAATGGTTTTGAGAAATGTATTTTAGCAATTGTGAAAAACTGTAAAAGGCCTTATGAGACTACTGCCAGGTTAAAAGAAAAAGCGATGAGACAGACAGCCTATAGGGCAGTGCTAACCTGCCAGCTGAGGCCCGGTGATTGCTACCATGGCAACGGTAGGCATGAGCTATAGAACCTGGCAAACTGAAAACGTCAATTAATGTAGATATGTAGATAAAGTGTCATGGCTAAAAGAGAGAGAGAGAGAGAGAGAGAGAGAGAGAGAGAGAGAGAGAGAGAGAGAGAGAGAGAGAGAGAGAGAGAGAGAGAGAGAGAGAGAGATGTAGTGTATTCGTGGAAAGAGATTAGAGAGTGAATGCAGAGCTCAGCGATGACAGAGATTGCAAATGGCTATCTGCATTATAACATGTGCCCTGTAGCAGAATTCCCCTTCTTGGTCTTGGTGATTGGATTGGTGTTTCACGATAAGGTTGACACCAACAAAAATACAGACTACTTTTCTAATCCAAATATTGATCACCAGCTTTGTGCCATCTGTGGATCAATGCAGACAATGAAACCCAGGCTGTAACCTCTGGGGAATGGAAAGGAGAACAGAGGAGAAAATAGACAAGGAGACAGAAGGGGAAGAGCGGGGAGAGGATGAGAAAAAAAAGGTAGGAGAAGAAAAGCGAAAATAAGAGCAAAGAAGAGGAGATCATTCTCCTGGGACTAGAAGTCTAAAGAAGACAACACAATGTTTACAGCATTGATATGATCTCAAAGGAGACATTATACAAACATAAAGCAGGTCTAACAACCACACAAACACACATTGCACATCCACCAATTCTGCCCAAAGCTGTCTTGTGTTGCATGTAGCCATGTAGCAAATGTTCTAGTTCAAGCTAATTTGGAGCCATCACCTCCAACATATCAGTCACTGCTCCATCTGCCATAACTTCAATCACAGGAGGCAGACAGCTTGACCTGACTGACAACCAAAGAATAACAGTGGGAGTAGTCAAATGGAATTGGTGTTTAAATGCAAACACAGCTCCTCTCAAGCTTTTATCAGGCCCTACTTTCCAGTGGTGACAGAGCAAGGCGTCTCTGTAAAAATATATCTAAACACATAGAGCCTTGGCAAACATCAGTGCCACTGACAGATGTAAGATTGGCGGGGTTTTCCATGTGAGACGGCGGAGGCACGGTGTGTTTGTGTTGGCGGAGGGGAATGTTTATGAACATTTAAATTCTCTGGTACCTTCTTGAAAGACATCCTTCCTGCAAGCTCTCATTTACTTTAACTGATCAAGGAGGTCACATTTGCATTCACTGTATGCATTTGACACTTTTATCCAAAGCAATCTAACCTGCAATTTTGGGGTTAGCACCATGCTCTAACAATTGAGCTTAGGTGTGCAGTTGTAACATATCGAAAACTAACATAACAGTGTCTGGTGTCATCACACTTACATAACAGAGCAGACCATCATACTAGATGACTGGGATATAACATGGCCTTACTTTTAGTGCTCTATCACTGCTTGGTTGGGATCTACTTTGCCCTGGAGCACAAAGTGATGAGACAATTTGCTACAGTACCTGGTGAATTTAGAGAAGCTCATTATTGGCCGTGGGCTACAAAACATTCAGACCATCTCAAGTTAGATGTCTTCATAAGACCAGTTGTGTTCAAGGTCCCTGTTCACCCCAATCATGATTCTTTATACACCAACCACCTTTCTCCAAACAGTATCAGAACATCCAATCAAAAGCCATCAGACCACAAAACAGCGTCTCCCTTCAGACAGTATGGCATTTGCAGACATCTACAGTGAGCAATCCAAGAACAATAGTCATTGTATACGGACAGTCTAGATATATAACCTAATGCATATTTAAGTACCAATTTTTGTGAACTTCTAAGCGTCTATTATTTCACCTTATCCCTGAGATTGATTTAAAATCTGTATCAGTAATCTGATGTAGATAGATACCAGCCAGTCTGTCCTCAATGGGTAGTTTGAAACCCTAATCATACTCATCACTGACCAAAGATGTTATTACCCCTTTTCGCGTCTCTGTAGTGGCTATAATGACTTCTGTGGGGATTTTCTGTGCTGTTAACATCTACAGTGTTACAACAGAGGTACTGCCATCTGCAGTTCAATTTAGGATGTTTACAAGACAGCTGATATTACAGTACAAATATGCTCCTCTGGTGACTTTTATTTTTCTGCCAAAAACTGACCACAGGCAAATACATTTCTTGGAGACATAACAGTACATGCTGCAGGCACACTGTCTCCTGTCATAACCAGTGAGACTCTTGGTTATTCAATATGATTTGAGGTTGTGTGCTGAGGTCAAAGGGTTTCTTTGAAAGCACTTCATTTAATGGACTGGTGTGTCTTTACAATGCACTTCTCATGAGCAGTTATACCACTGGGCTTAAATCCTGGCAAACGCATTACATACAGTTATATGAAGTACATTTACATGACCACATTTGGCAAATCCTTTAATCCAAAGCAACTTCTAGCTTGAGATTGAATTATTTCAAGACCTTGTGCCATTCTTTGTGTTAGAGTCATAAAAAAACAGACAGAAGTCACCCACAGACATCAGTCAATCACAGACAGAAGTCAGTCACAGACAGAAATCAGTTACAGACAGAAGTCACCCACAGACATCAGTCAATCACAGACAGAAGTCAGTCACAGACAGAAATCAGTTACAGACAGAAGTCAGCCACAGACAAAAGATAGCCACAGACAGAAGTCTGTCACATACAAAAGTCACCCACAAACAGAAGTCAGTCACAGACAGAAATCAGTCACAGACATAAGTCACCCACAGACAGAAGTCAGCCACCGACAAAAGACAGCCAGAAACAGAAGTCAGTCACAGACGAAAATCAGTTACAGACAGTATTCAAGCACAGACAGAAGTCAGTAACAAACAGAAGTCACCAACAGACAGAAGTCAGTCACAGACAGAAATCAGTCACAGACAGAAGTCAGCCACAGACATCAGACAATCACACACAGAAGTCAGTCACCGACAGAATTCAATCACAGACAGAAGTCAGTCACAAACAGAGGTCACCCACAGACAGAAGTCAGCCACAGACAGAAATCAGTAACAGACAGAAGTCTCCCACAGACAGAAGTCACCCACAGACAGAAATCAGCCACCGACAAAAGACAGCCACAGACAGAAATCAGTTACAGACAAAAATCTGTTACAGACAGAATTCAACCACAGACAGAAGTCAGTCACAAACAGAAGTCACCGACAGACAGAAGTCACCCACAGACAGAAGTAAGCCACCAACATAAGACAGCCACAGACAGAAGTCAGTCATAGACAGAAATCATTCACAGACAGCAGTCAGTCACAAACAGAAATCAATCGCAGACATAAGTCAGTCACAGACAGAAGTCACCCACAGACATCAGACAATTACAAACAGAAATCAGTCACAGACAGAATTCAATCACAGACAGAAGTCAGTCACAGACAGAAGTCACCCACAGACATCAGACAATTACAAACAGAAATCAGTCACAGACAGAATTCAATCACAGACAAAAGTCAGTCACAAACAGAAGTCATCCACAGACAGAAGTCAAAGACATCAGACAATCACACACAGAAGTCAGTCACAGACAGCAGTCAGTCACAGACAGAAATCAGTCACAGACAGAATTAAATCACAAACAGAAGTCAGTCACAGACAGAAGTCACCCACAGACAGAAGTCAGCCACCAACAAAAGACAGCCACAGACAGATGTCAGACAATCACAAACAAAAGTCAGTCACAGACAGCAGTCAGTCACAGACAGAAATCAGTCACAGACAGAATACAATCACAAACAGAAGTCAGTCACAAACAGCAGTCAGTTACAGACAGCAGTCAGTCACAAACAGAAATCAGTCACAGACAGAAGTCAGTCACAGACAGAAGTCACCCACAGACAGAAGTCACCCACAGACAGAAGTCAGCCACCAACAAAAGACAGCCACAGACAGATGTCAGTCATAGACAGAAGTCACCCACAGACAGAAGTCAGCCAAAGACATCAGACAATCACACACAGAAGTCAGTCACAGACAGCAGTCAGTCACAGACAGAAATCAGTCACAGACAGAATTCAATCACAGACAGAAGTCACCCACAGACAGAAGTCACCCACAGACAGAAGTCAGCCACCAACAAAAGACAGCCACAGACAGATGTCAGTCATAGACAGAAATCAGTCACAGACAGAAGTCACCCACAGACAGAAGTCAGCCACAGACATCAGACAATCACAAACAGAAGTCAGTCACAGACAGCAGTCAGTTACAGACAGCAGTCAGTCACAAACAGAAATCAGTCACAGACAGCAGTCAGTCACAGACAGAAGTCACCCACACACAGAAGTCAGTCACAGACAGAAATCAATTACAGACAAAAGTCAGTCACAGACATCAGTCAATCACACACAGAAGTCAGTCACAGACAGCAGTCAGTCACAGACAGAGGTCAATCACAGACAGAAGTAAGTTAAAGACAGACGTCAGATAGACAACAGTAGACAGACAAAAGTCAGTTGCAGACTTTGGTCATTAACAGACAGCAGTCAGTCACAGACAGAAATTTCTCAGTCATTTAAACAGAGAGATCAGGGCATTATCTGAATGTACTATATTTCACACAGCTACACATATGTGATACAAACACAACAACATGAATTGTGTTATGCTATGCTCACACGTTATGTATGCCACAGTATCTGTGTTTACTCTTGGTGGTTTGCATAGACCTTACCTATGTGTGTGTGTGTGATTGCATATGCCGTATGTGGTGCTCGCTCCCTCGACTCAGCTAATGAAATGCAAACAACCCAAGTAGAGAGCCGCAGTGATGTGATCTATGTTTTGCTGCTGAGAGAGGAGGAGGGGAGAGATATAGTGCGCTGTTTGTCCATTGGCGTTGGTGTGTGTGTGTGTGTGTACGCGCAAGCCCTTGGGGACAGCGTGCACTACGGAGTATGTGTGGGGTT
This sequence comes from Paramisgurnus dabryanus, assembly GCF_030506205.2. NCBI lineage: Eukaryota > Metazoa > Chordata > Actinopteri > Cypriniformes > Cobitidae > Paramisgurnus > Paramisgurnus dabryanus. The sequence goes on from NC_133339.1 coordinate 30,387,725, forward strand.
GGGGGCTGTGCAGACAGAGGCAGGCTGGTGAATAAATCATGCAACGATAGCGGGCACGTCACAACCGTGGCGCCCAGTCTGACTGCGGCTGTGCCAAAGGCAAAGAAAAAAGGTCAAGGAGAACCCAAAAGAAACGGTTACCAGTGAAGTGTGAAACGTTAAATTGGACGCATACAGAGTAAAGCCTTATATGAGTCCGTATACAGTATGTGTATAGAAGATTCTGATTGTATTTGTATACGATCGTGGCACCTGCCTCTCCAGGCATCAGCCATATGTGCACTCACCAGGAGTGACATCCACCCCCTCAGGCGCTGCCAGTGTGTAATTAAAGCTCTATCACATCACACACAGAACAGTGGGGGTGATTTAACGTATCTGCAGTGAAGCATTTCTATAACTGATGACCTGCTGCTGGCTGTATTATGCAAAATGCCCTGCTAGCATAAAAATTTCACAAATGCACGTACAGTCGTTGACAACTGACTAGAAAATTACAAAATAGGCATCAGGTTAACTAAAACCAGCATCAAGATGGTTTTAGTTACAACTAGGGTTTAAAAGCACATCTGAATGTGAAAAAAACAATAAATCACTAAAACTACTAATTTACAAAAATAACCCACTGTACAGTTAAATATCTGTTTAAAAATATAGAATATAAACAATAATAACATCCAATTTTGCTAATCGTATTATTACTTTGAGGAACATTGAGGCTTTTAGAGCAAGCCAGGGCTAGAAAGTGGAGCAGCTGACAGACTTGATATAAAACATAGAAAAGATCTTTATTAACACTCATGGGACAGTACTTACTTCATTTACACATAATATCTTTTAATCTTACCTTGGAAATCATATGCCTAATTCCCGTACATATTTTATTAGCTGGTTTGTATAAAGCCTGGTGGAGCTCTTCTGTCTCAGATAATCCAATTAACGCAATGCAGCGACAGGCCTCCAGCAAACACACTGAACAAACAGCAATTTGTTAGAGAGGCAAGACTACAGAGAAGATGTGTGCATGGCTCTGACTCTCACTGTGGCCATATAGTCTACAGACCTGAAGCTAAACCCAGCGATAATATATGGAGAAGTAGCTGGCCTATTACAAGTAACATTTAAACAAACACAAATATTTTATTCAAGCATCAATATTCATTTTACTGAACACTTTTAGTAGCAGCATTTCTTCTTCAGAATCGATTTGTTTCAACAGATCACTAAGACATTTACCTTGCTGTGTGTGTCCAGAATACTTTATGATGCTATCAGTACACCCTCTGTCTGCATATGAACAAAAAAAAGAGGAGGAAGAAAAGACATTTAGAGTAATGGATGTAGGCTGCATTTGTTCTGTCAGCTTGACATTCTATAACAGGTAATATAAAACAAGGAAGAGAAGCCCTGCCAACCGCACATAACTATGAAAAATGACGCAAACGGAAAAAATGTGTCATCATCTGAATCTGCCTGTGATTTGAAGCATTTTATGTACATACCGAATGGATAAATGATGCTCAATGTGATCAAATCTTACACAGTCACACAGTAAAAAAATTATCAAGTCTGAAAATTATTTTTTTTGTCTTGTTTTTCAGTACAAATATCTAATTAAATATTTACTTTAGCAAAGAAGGTATTAAGTCCTAACAAAATTATTAAAATTAATTGAGTTTATGCTTAAAGAGGGAAGAAAACGTACCAATGGGATAAGAAAAATAAAAAAAATAAAAGTTTTATTTTTTATTTTTCTATACCACTATTATACTATTTATTATTTTATCATATCATTATTTGATGATCTTTTACTATTATACTTAATTCAAGTTTATTTTTCTTACCTCATTGGCTGATTTTTGTCTTGTTTTAAGCATAAACTAACTTGATTGTGATATACAGTACTGTGCAAAAGTGTTGTTGTTTTAGAAATTTTAATGTCCATCCATGATAATTTTTCAATCTATTTTATTAAGATACAAACAGAAAATACAGGAAATATGTTGAAAAAATAAAAAATTAAATTTAAAGGACTAAATGTCTTCTTTAGTCATCATCGGTGTTTAGTGAGGACTAATAGCTGGCGCTGCATAATATCATTGCGCCTGCTGCAGCCAGGTTATGGCAGGAAAGTCCTTGATTATACAGCAGAATGAGAGTATAGTTCTTAGCCATATTGGCCTAGAAAATAGCAACTTTAAATTTTCCATCGGTCTTAGTACATAATGTAACTACAGCGTGAAGAGTCAAGTTTTACAGTAGAGTCAAGTTTTAAACAGAAAAAATATCAAAACCCTTTGGTTATTTTTAGTGCGATGCTAATGGTCTAATCAGATTCAATGGATTATGCTAAACTATGCTAAAATTTGTACTGCCAGACACGGAGATCGGCTGAATGGATTCCAAAACGGTAAAAATCAAATGTTTAACTTTAGGGGGGCTGGAAAATTAGCCTATTTTTAAAAAAAGTGAATGTCCCTTTAATGGGGTGGTTTCTCGGACAGGGATTATCTTAAGACAGGACTAACCCTTAGTTCAATTATGAAATATAACTAGTTTTAACAAGCATGCCTTACTAAAAACATTTCTTGTGTGTTGAGACATTTTGAGGCAAAGCAAAGGGCACTGATGTATTTTAAGATATGTCAGTGCAAGTTGTTTTCAGTTTGGACACCTCTTACATTTATTTTAGTCTAGGACTAGCGTAATCCCTGTCTGGGAAACCGCTCCAATATCTTGTTTTTGCTTTGAGTTTCAAAGCAAATCAATGTTTTCACCATATGTTTTCACCATAGGAAGTGAAAACAAATGATCAACAAAATGTCATGTAGCTTATTGCTTGTGGTGCTTAGTTTAATATCTTAGATTTAAATGGAAGAGATAAAGTGGATTTAACAGCTTGTTATTTTTTCACAACCTCTCTGATTAAAACAATGTTATGCTCCCTGTAACTGCTCATTTTACTAAATCTTAATCATCCAGAAACTTAACTACATTTATTTTACTGTTGAATTGTATTTTGACATTAGAATCTATGTAATTTTTTTGTGAATTCCAATAATAAACAAACATATGCAAAAATGCATTTGCAGACAAGCAGGCTAACATTTTCATTGTCCGCTAACCGTTTTAGGACAATCAAGTCTACAAGTGTAACTGGTCCTTTTTAACAAAGAATGCTAGAAATCATTATTAGAATGTCTTTAACAATAACACATCTGTGAATTGGCTGTTGGCCACATCTGAGGAGACTATCCATCATCAGCATATACCATAGCTTCAATGAGCTTCTGTAGCAGAGGGGAGCACTTGTAATTTCTCTCTCTCTATCTGTCTTGAGTGTGACCCCTGAGGGGAGCGAGCATAGCACTCTGCCTTGGCCGTATCAAGCATCAAAGCCCTGATTGGCAATTGATGGCAGAACAAACTGGCAGCCATCCAATCAATTCCAAAGCAGCCATATTTTCCGAGGTGCCAATCAAAGATCCTTTTTCCAGCTTGGCGGGGAGTCTTCTTTAACACTCGAGTGTCTGCAGGCGCTGGCACGGGTAGACACGCCAATCTCGCTTTTGATTTCGCTTCCCATACGCCTGAAAAATAACCTCATTACATTTCTATTTAATATCAATGAATGCTTACTCGAGTAATAATCCCCATAGCTTTCATTTAGAACATGTGGTTAAAGTAGATTAGAAAATCTCAAAATAAGTCATTTTTATGAGGTGAGTCTTATGACGGGCTGGATTGATTGCACCTCTAAATCTGATTGTTCATTGGCAAATTTTGGCATCTGTTGGACAGAATTGCCATTCACAGCGGGTATGACTTAAACTGCTCGTAGTTATAGACATACATAAACCATTAGAAACTGATTACATCAGGTAGTTGTCTGTGCTTCTAGCATACATATAGCATTGCGCAAGCCAATGAGAGCCTGAGGGTCTGGTGCAATAAGAAAAAGTGAGACTTCAAGTGGAGACGGCAACTACATTACCATGAAGGTCTCATTTGTCTCCAAGCATCTTACTCTTGATCTTGGGGATACATCATATTTGGTCTTAGATTAGTGAGTTTCATACAGATGCGACCAAATAATGGACATGTTAAGCTTGAGGTCATTTTACTTCACAGTGTTTTAGACAATAATAATGAGCACTTTGTCCACAGAACTGTGTGTTATCTTCATGTACTGATGGGAAAGGATGGGTCAAATGATCTTGACCTTAACCTTCCCCGGCTAGACATACTGATGTGCGTGATTTATTCTCGACCGGTATACCAGACTCCTCAGGGAACGTGTGTAAGCCAGGGGTCAAAGGTCAAGGCTTCTGGCTGACCGAGTTGACCCAAAGCTGCCCTCTTAGACCGTTAACAGCTCCCAAACGTCCCTCGATAAAACCACCTTCACTGCTCTCAAAGGAATAATGCATACGGACAGAAAGCACATGACTCACATCACCTCGAAAAAACATTACCGACCTTGCGCTCGCCTGATTGAATGAGAAAATTATGAAATCTGAATGCCCTATTCAAACCGAAGATCCTTTTGTGAATACCAGATGGAAACCTTTCAGAAAGCAACCGGCCCTTTCTCTGGCATCCACAGAACTGTGCCACTTTTGTTCAAACTAAAAATATCCATTACCTTTTACTCTTCCAGGAATTCTGTCGCTTTCCAATATTGTTTTTACGCTTGTTGTTCAAATTCAGCAAGTAATGAGTCTTGATACACTGGTCTGGAAGATGAAAAAACAACAGTCACTCAAACTGACATCAAGCCTGCATGATGAGAGAGGAAAATAATAGAACCGCTATTTGATCTGACAGTGGAGATTTCTGTTTTTGCTCTTATTTTTCTTCAAACACCTACAGAAATGTTACAGCGTATGTCTGGAGAAAAGTCATTTCTTGACTGGTCAAAAAGCATGTGTACTTCAACATACACACAAACACATAATACTTGTATGTGAGACAGGCAAAAGCAGGTTGTGATAGGATGGTAGCATTGGGTTTTATTAGAAGGTGTCTGATCGATATCCATTAAACTTTTAATTTGCTGTGAGCTTCTGCAGGCGGCTGCAAGAGGATGATTGCTCTGAGACTGTTTGGATGAGTGCATCAAGCAGTCTGCCTTACTTTCTCGGTTAATGAGATCTCACTGCTCCGGCACGCAGACACGCAAACCTATTTCAGCGTCTCAAATGAGAAGATTCGTTCTCCAGTAAACACGAGCATGGATGCTAGTGAGCCGACGGGGTGCAGAGGCACACAGGAAACTTAAGCAGAGAAATAAGAGATAGAAAACTTTGTCGCTGTCTCTTTACTGCACTGCAATTTACATATGCCAGTATAGGCCTACTGTATAGCAGTATGCAAACATATGCTATGTCAGCTGACAAAATACTCTTATACAATGTGTGCCATTCCAAATGAAAGATAACTTCACTTAAGTGTAATAGTAGAGGAAATAGATATTTACAATTTTTAAAACGTATTCGTTAAAAAACATGGACACTGCTCTTGCTAAATAAATGGACGCATGGTACATGCAGCCAAAATTATTTACATTTTTTAAGCATACTGAGCAAATATTTAGTAGGATTAAACACTTATAATTGATATTTAATGCACTTTATAAAATAATGGGTTGGTTTCACCCATGGTTTGGTATATATTGGAACCATTAATATTGAACCATTGGGTTATAAATAAGCACATGCAGGGTTGTCTCAACTGACTGTTGGGTAACACAGGTTCTGTCCCATACTTACCCAATCATGTTTAAGAACTGATAAGATTATATATGACACGCTTTATGTGCCTTTTTGCACCTCCCTTTCTTCATTTGTTCAATACTTTTTCCCTGTGTCATTTCACACTATTACACATAACTTAATTTTTGAACTGAACTGTTTTGTTTTTGGGTCTCTGATGTTTGGATTACTGGGGTTGTTACCAACATTTGGTGAGAATTTCATGTCAATAGCACTTTTGAAAATATTTACTAAGAAAAATAGTGACGAGTTGGATATTTGGAGCGGTTTCCGGGACGGGGCTTATCCCAGTCGCAAACTTTTAACATATATAAAAATCTTTTAACATATATTAGTGCCATTGTTTTATCCAGACTGATCTCACGGAAATTTGTGTTATAGTCACGCCAAATTTTGATTAATTTATTCATGTCCATGGCAAAAAATGCAGCTTTTTTCGTGCCTTGAGCACGAATGTCTTTTTTGTGTCACTCGCGCAAATTTCTATAAATAGTTTTTCGTGTCCGTTGCACAACTTTTTTGTCATTTCATTATTATGTATTGTTTTCTCATAGTTTTTTCATATTTTCTTAACATGGTCACTTGGGGTTAGAATCACTTTCTGTTACATTTTTAGACATCCTAACCCAAACCCCAACTCCACGCGAGAATAGTTTTAAAAGCAGAAAAAAAAACATGTAGAAACCAATACATAAAAGTACATCCTAACCCAAACCCCAAATCTAACCCCAAGCGACAATGATTTAAAAATAGGGGGAAAAAAGGAGAAAACACTACATAAAATGACACAAAAAAGAAAGTTGTGCCACGGACACGAAAAACTATTTATAGAAATTCGTGGGAGTGACACGAAAAAGACATTCGTGCTCAATACAAGAAATTTTGTTTTGTGCCATGAACACGAATAAAATAATAAAAATTTTTGTGACTATAACACGCCTTTCCATGAGATCATCTTGGTTTTGTTTTAAGATGCACACCAGTATTGTTGTAAGGTTTGTTTGTAAAAACTACTTGAATGTCCTAATATAACTAAGGCCTTGTCCTGGACTAATCTAAACCCTGTCTGGGAAACCGGGCCATTATGTTTAGGGATCCCTGTCTAAACACAAGAGGGAAAGTCAGTCCTTCAAGAAGAACATTGTCTAGAGTTAAGTACCCTCCATGAGAGCATAAAGCAACTCTTACTGTTTTGCACCTTTATCTTCCCACTGGGACCGAACCTCCAATTTCTTTTATTTATTGTAGTCTGCAGCCCTGAGCTTTTGCCACTAGACTATCGGCACCATGAGAATATGAGAATCTAATGCCTGCATAATTCTTGCATTATCTTGAGAAGTTTCTCCCTTATGACTGACTGAAAACCTGGAGCAAAAACTCTGGCTTTCAGAGGAACTTTAAAGAACATTAAACAGGAAGTCAAAAATGTCCTATATTATAAAGGCAATGACGTGCATTACAAGTAGAAATCAAATGGTTTCTGCTACTGGTCTGTGATGGTTTTGTAGCATACGTGTGGGTAGAAGTGTTTCAGTAGTAACAGGACTGTCTGCGAGTTCTCTTCTAATCAGCACTCCAGAGACTTCCTACAGGTCTATTTCTCTGCCTTTGTCTTGTTTTTCTTGGCTTCCCTCACTCCCGATCTTTCAAAGAGAGAGAGAGAGAGAGAGAGAGAGAGAGAGAGAGAGAGAGAGAGAGAGAGAGAGAGAGAGAGAGAGAGAGAGAGAATATCTAAGAGAAAACTGCCAACAGTGCATTCTTGCTGAGACAGCATTTTTATGCTGGATGAAGTCCTGCTCCTGTTTAGGGTTGTTTTTTGACAACGCCATGATTAAATACTTTTGTCTCCAACAGCGCTCCTCATCGCATGCTCATATCATCTATTATTATCAGGAACGTGTCAGTGCATTACCAGTGAACCACTATATTCATACACCACAAATCCAAAGGCGGACATTTTGGTAAAAAGTTGTTTTTGCATAAGCTGGATAATACGACACAGGCAAACAAATATGCAAATATAAAACATGCACAGCATAGCAACAGAAGTGAAAGTGGGGCTGAAATAAAGGAAAAGGGCATATCCATTTCTCAAAATAAAGGTTCTTTGACTGCGTCCCAAATGTCGCACTTCATGTGACTTGCGGTCTAGTGGCCGTGTGTGCGTTGAGTTCACGAGACCGTAGCGTGTCCCTTTTTTCATTTTAGATTGGAAAAAGGTGCTCATGGGTGCCCCCTTTCAGTCGATATGCGCCCTTGATGTGAACTTCTCCTAAACCCCCACCTGTACGAGCTTCGCAGCAGACTTATGTGATGAAAGTGTGGACTTGTAGGGAGACCGGAGTGTTCAGGATACCATTTGGTACATTTGTAGCACAAAAGCCGGGTATTAGATATAAACACCCTTCTTATATACATTAGCCAAACTATGAAAAAAGTGTGTATTTTCATAGTTTGGCAGGTCCTGGAACTTCTAGTCAGGTGTGACTTATACGTCAAAAAAATATTTTATATGAACCAAGAGAAACCATTACCGTATACACCCGCAAGAGCCTGCTCTATGCTGCTCCTGTATTTATGTAATTCAATGAATTCAGTGATGCTGAATGACTTTGGGACCTTTTTGAACTTGATTTGGCTTGTCGTGTTAATTTTGCCTATTCAGCCTCTCAGGTATGCTCTGTATGCTATTGTGTATCGTGTAAATAATTGTTTATGTTACTTTAACATATATGGACATCTATTCAGCCTGCTGTTCTGTGCTATTGTTTAGTTGAATATCTTGGCTTGGATTTTGTGAAATCATTTTCTAAATAAACGCGACGTATAGTCCAGTGCAACTTATAGTCTAGTGCGACTTATAGATGTTTTTTCCTCTTCCAAACGCAGATGAATATGGATATAGTATAAGATTTATGTTCTTCAGTTATATAGTCCTAATGTATGATGATAAATTAATTATTGATATGTTGCTCAGAATATTTTTTATATAAATAAATTATTAAAGAATAAAAATTAGAGAATAAAAAGTAGAACTTAAAGGGACATTCCACTTTTTTTGAAAATATGTTCATTTTCCAGCTCCCTTAGGGTGTTTTCACATATACACTGTTTAGGTCGGCCCAAATGACGTGTCGCTCCGAGTACGGTGCGTTTGGGTCAGTGTGAACACAACAGCCGCACTCGGGTGCGCACTAAACAGCCGCTCCGAGACCGCTCTAAACAGGTGGTCTCGGAGCGGCTGTTGCCGAACTCTGGGGCGACCCACCTGTGGTGTGAACACTGCTGGACCTCGGGCCGAACCAAATACAGGAAGTTCTCCACATGTTTGAGTCCGTTGTCCTGGTCCGTTGCATAGAGATTCACTGTCTCCTTTACGTTTGAGCTGATGATTTTATAAATGCATAGCTGTCCTCCACACACAAATAGTGACATTACGGGCTTTTAGCAAACGGCTCCGTGAGAAAGGCTTTAATAGAACAGCTACGCAATTTCGTGTTAAAGCAAAGAAACTTCGCAAAGACGTACAATGTTTATCTCCACATCTTGATAGCTGCGCTCTCCCTGTCAAGCTGGTTGTCGTGGAAACGTGGGGGTGGTCATGAGACGGTAAGAGCTGTCAGAGACCAATGACAGCGCTGACCGTTGTCACATGGTGTACGGTGCGGCATTTCGAGTAAAGTAAAAAATATATATATGTGAACACGGACCGCACTAACTGAAAAATGATACAATGTATTTTGGTGCGCTCCGAGGCAGCACCACGGTGCGCACCAACATATGTGAAAACAACCTTAGAGTTTTGCCTGATGCTAATGGTCTAATCAGATTCAATGGATTATGCTAAGCTATGCTAAAAGTGCTAGCGCCAGACCCGAAGATCAGCTGAATGGATTTCAAAACTGTAAGAATCAAATGTTAAACTCTAGGGGAGCTGGAAAATTAGAATATTTTCAGGAAAAGTGGAATGTCCCTTTTAAAAAGTTATTGCCGGGAATTAGGCTGTAAAAGCTGGAATCTTCTTTATTTTAAGAATGTAGGAATGAAAGATAAATTACACTGATTTATGTAGACACAGTGTTTTAAAGTAAATGCAGATCAAAGTGAAAGATCTTCTCTTTCAAAAATCATTTAACAAGGTAAAGCCCAAACTGTTCTTTGCAGAACAAACTGCATAATTAAAGTCGTCTCGTCCTCACCCCATGTGTTCAGAGGGAGCTGCACAAAGAGGAACCCCCTGCAACAAGGAGATTAGGAACAAGGAAGCTGTCAGATACCCATGATCCTCTTTGCTCCTTCAAATCTCCTCTGGGTTTTAATTGTGCTTCAGCTCAGGCCACTGGTGAGCTAATTGCACTTTTGTCGAGTGCCAAGTAGAGTAATTTCTCTAAAAATGAGCCTGTTTCCTTGGCAACCCACATCATTCATGGGGCAAAAGTCTCTACTTGGTATGACAAACTGAACAAATGCACACTGGCTTAACTCATACCTGACAACAATGCATTGAGGATTTGGTGTGTCAGGATATTTGGACATGTATTGAACTGTGGTGGTTGTGCTTATCATGATGCAGATGCAACAGTACATGTGCAAGTCACTTTTAAAATTATAAAATATCTTGCCCTTGCAAAATACATAGAGTATAAGCAGCTCTGTATCATGGTTGCTCCCTGACTCAATATCTCTTTCCTTCAGTAATTTTAAAATGAATTCCTTCAGCCTATCCTGCGTGATCCGCTATTGTCTTGCATGCAACGCATCAGCATTGATCTCAAGCTAATGCTCAGGATCTCTACAAGGCACTGCTTCATCAGATATACAGTAAGTGGTCTTTGGCTATATCTGACCGACTCCTCCACAGGATACAATAAAGTCATCCCAGACTATCCTGAGCATCTGACCACAGACTACTTAGTAAGTCTGATGCCTGGGTGAAGTGTGTGTGTGTGTGTGATTTTCATAGCCACGTAGCTCTTCTGGTTGAAATCAATAGTGTGTGAGCCTCTCCAACAACAGATGATATTTACCATCTGTAATGTCCACTCTTGTGTGTTTAAAGTGTTAACACTGGGACGTTTATCTTGCAAACTGATATCAAAGCAGCTGCTGAGACAGACTTGTCATCTCTAACTCCCGCTCAGCCTCAGCACCACAATTCATGTTTATTCAGCTTAATTAGCTCTCTCGCTCTTTCTCTCTCTTTTTAATAAGTGGGTCATTGGCAGGGGCTCAGTAGAGCCTGCTGCAGATTATTTTTAGAACAAAACAACTGTTGGCCATGAGGTACAGTGAGCGTTATGAGGAGTCTGTGCTGTTAATTTGCAGAGAAATACTAAACACCATGAGAGGCAAAGCTTAGTGCCTAACCTCTCTATGCTGAAAATGAATTACGCATCCAAAAATAATTGGATATTGGAAGAAACGAATATTGTGCAACTTCTAATTTTAAGGACATGTAACATTAAAACCCATTCATCATTGTTAACAACAAAGAGTTGGAAAGCCGTCAAAGAGAGTTTCTAATCTCAATAATGTCCATGATGTGGACTGTGCCAAGAAAAGCTTTCATTTATTCTAAAACTAATTAGATGAAGACAGTTTTCTCTACAGAGTTGAACTCATCATGGTAATGTCATAAAGTTTTACCTTACTGACGACAGTATGTACTGCCTGTCACCATGGTATTTGCAGCAGGTCAGGCTGTGGCCCTTGAGTTCATGTTGTCCAGGGAAACACAGTTATGAGTCACAGTGGCTATTACATCCAACCTGTCAGTCAAAGAACACAAAGAAAGGTATTATAGTGAATTCAGACCATACAAAACAATAGTGAATGGCAATATTTTTACACAACAGCAATTAATAATACAGTTTACAAATGTCTTTTTTGTGAAAATGTGACTGTACACTGAAGTAAAGGGTTCTTAAGAAACAAAAAAAAAACATTTTTGCAGCCAATAATGGTTGATATTTGGCACATTTTAGCACCTTTATTTTTAAGAGTTGTGTGTTATATGTGAATCTATATGTGAAAACCACTTTTATCATAACTGTTTTCTACATAAAATCATCTATATACACATAAATGTAAAGCAAGTGGTTCTCAAACTTTTTCGGCGTGGGGCCCCCCTTGTTTATGTACATCCCTTCATGCCCCCCCCGAAGAAAACGTAGGACATAAAACATTCCAAAACTTAAAATTATAATTAAACAAAACATATTAAATTATACATTGTAGTGATCTTGGTTAGTAGCCTTATTTTTCTGAGGTTTAATTATACAGAATTTGTGATAAATGAATGCCCCGCATGGCACCATCTCAGGGCCCCCCAGTTTAGGAACAACAACTGATGTAAAGAACAGTCTATGTAACTTATCTTTCTATAATATATATCAAATATAACTTGATATTTGAAATATTGACTGGTTAAGGCAGTGGTTCTCAATCCTGGTCCTGGAGCCCCACTGCTCTGCACATTTTGTATGTCTCCCTTGTTTAACACAGCTGATTCAAATCATCAGCTCATTAGCAAAGATCTTATTGTCCATCAGATAAGAGAGACATACAAATGTGCAGAGCAGTGGGGCTCCAGGAACAGGATTGAGAACCACTGGGTTAAGGGGATGTCAACGTAAAATCATTAATCGAAATCAAACTTTGATACTCCTAATCTCATAATTAGATGATGAGATCTTAACCTGGACTTTACAGACAGGTTCACATATTAAGAGTTATTTAGTTAAGTCAATTAAAGGAACATGTGATATATAAATATATATAAATTTGAACCTGAACCACTAAACCAGTCATAAGAATATTTTTTTTGATATTGAGATTTAAACATCATGTATACAAACTGAGTAAATAAGCCTTCCATTGATGTATGGTTTGTTAGGAGATATAACTATTTCAAAATCTGTAATCTGATGGTACAAAAAATCTAAATACTGAGAAAATCGCCTTTGAAGTTGTCTAAATTAAATCCTTACAACACATCCCAGCAAGCAATTTTGGCTAAAACAAGGCAACATTTGGGCTGCCAGTGAAAGTATAATAGAACATGAAAAGATGATGCGTATACGCTAAAAGAAATAAAAGCAAACACCTTGAACAACTGTTGACTTTGCTTACATGATGGGTATATATTTCTCCAACTAATGCTAAATACATTTTTGATCACATTACAGAAATTAAAAATTTACAAAATATATTCATGTAACATGATCTTTACTTAATATCTATAATCTATAAAAAATCTATAATTTTGGCCTATACAATGTATTGTTGGCTATTACTACAAATACACCCATGCTACTGACTGGTTTGTGGTCCAGGGTCACAAATAAGGGAAGTAACTTGCATATTTTAACAAATATTTCCAACAGTATCCAGTTAATGAAATATCTTCAACTTAAAAAAAATGAGGAGATCGGGCCTTTGCAGTTTTGAGACCCAAATTATGAAATAGCCTACCTTTATATATAAGGACAGCCCCTTCTATTGCCACATTCAAGTCGTACTTGAAAACATATTTCTTTTCCTTAGCTTTTAATCCTTCCTTATTTTTTATTCTATTTTTTTTTAACTTTTAATGAACTGTTGTCTTTCTAGCAAGTTTTTTTATGTTATTTATGATGTGTTTTTATTGAGATTAATTTTTTTAAGTAATGAATAGCACTTTGGTCAGCCTTGGCTGTTTTTATTGATTGATTGATTGATATCTTCATTTGTGTTGCGACCTCTGGGTGAACAGTCTCATTATAAAGATTACAAAACAATTTTTCATATCCAGCGGACATAAACAAGTATGCTACACCGGTATATGTGTTGAAGATACAGTCTGGTGGTAATAACGTATGTGTGTACACCACACACAAATGAAGCGAACTACTTCATTATAGAAGCAGCAGGGGGCTTCTGTGGGTTTAACTGTGCAAATAGTATTCATTTAAGAGAGAATTATGCTCGCCAAACCTTATACTCTATCCTCTATGGCCTAATGGCCCAATTCTGCTGGGATGAGATCTCCATCATCCAGGCTCCAGGGCAAAGTTATTTCTAATTGACCAAACCTGCAGTTACTTTCGCAAAATAAACACAATCTGCGGCAGAAAGATGTTTGCTTCATCATACTAATACATGCAGGCAGAAGAAAGGATACTATTAAAGAGCTTCTGCGCATTTAAGCACTATTGATATTTTAATAGTGTCTTTCAGCAGCCAAATTTAACCTCGCTTTCATTTTCCTCTCCTCATCTTGTAATCAGCTCGCTTAGGGACGGTTAAGCAAGTTAATACATGCAAAACTCACTGCTCTAAACACAACACAGCAAAGTATGTAGGAGGCTGAGGTTTTTAATCAGTAATTATGCCAATGAGATTTTGCTAATTAAGTCAGTAGGTTCTGTGTATGAATGCTACACTCGCTTTTATTCATAAGTAAAAATTATATTTAATTATTTTACATTTACACTGAAAGTGGTATATTATTAATTATAGTAATTTATTTCCTATCATTTAAATTGCATATTGTTTTATGGTTGTAGTATCATGACTTTGTTTTAATTGTGTTAACAAAACATTCAACAGGACTCAACTCAGCGTATTGGTTAAGACAAAGCATTAACAAAAAATGGTGTGAGTCTAACAGTACAACAGCTCTCTTGCCCGTTTGATACTGCGTGGTGCATTATAGAAATAGTTCATCCAAATTACAAATATGAAAATCCTCTTAAAATGAACTCATCATCATGCCATTCCAATATGTCTTCCTTTTGTCAGTGGAACACAAACAAATAATTTTATATTAAAAAGATGTAATCTTGTCATGTATTCATGGCAACATGCAGTTCAGCCAAAGTCCCTTTAGAGAAGGTGCGCCGTCTCTATGTTTGCAAACGCATCCGGGCAGTTTTTTTAGTCATGCAACACTAAAGTCCTATCTACTTGAATGTGGAAAGAGATATCTCTAAAATCGTGTGCTAAAATCACAATTAAACAACATATTTCTGACAAACAATTAAACCTTCTCATGCAAACAGATTTTGTATAAAGCCTCTCCCCCAAAGAACTGTTAGTCAATTGATGATTGGTTCTTTTAACTAGAAGGCTGAACTTACATCACCAAAGCGGCCTTATTGAGCGTTAAATTTCACCCGATTCATAGTAATAGCAGTGCTGAAGTTGTTATATACAATATATTTGGTTCAGCGCAGTAAGTTTTAATATGACGGCACATTGATAACGTCAAATGTGATGAGACTCAGTCATAAGCCTCAAGTCAACCAGTTATTGATGTGCTGCCATACTGGAACTTACTGCACTTATGTCTATGTCGCCATGGATATGCAAGGTACTGATAGCTAAATAAGCTTCAAATATTAATAATTTTCTTTCACAAATGTATCATTTCACTTCAGAAGAAATACATTAATCCACTGCAGTCATTTGGATAACTGTAGCGTTGGATGTATGTTCAACTGAAGAAAGAAGGTCATGTACATCTGGGATGGCGTAAATTATGGGAAAATGTTCATGTTTGAGTGCATAATGTAATTGTTTCTTTAAAAACTGATGATCTTATATCCATGTTCATATTCCTCTATTTCTCTTTTCTTTTTATCTGCCTCCTGATACAGTACAACTCAAACATGAGATAGATAAAGAAGTAAATGATCTCCCCATCCGATCCAGACACCCCCTCTTTTACCCGTCTATTTTTCAGGCCCGTCTCATCTCAGCAGTGCACCTGCTCTGTTGTGTTTCGTCCAGGATGAGAGAGTTCAGTCTGTGCTGACGGAGGACTGATCACATTGTAAGCCAGGTTATATTGGCCTGTCACTCCCGCGCCATTTGAGCTGGAAAAGTGTGAGTAAGGGCAGGAAAGGGGGGCAAATAATTGGAGCTGCAGGGCTTCAGGTGTAATAACAGAGCTACTGCTCCCCAGAGCCATTTTCTGCCTAACAACAGCATCGCCTGCCGTTTCCACACATATATTCACACAACGCACACAGAACCTGATCATTTCTGACCTTAAAACTTAGACAGCAAGATTATTCCACCTCTCCATTTACACAATGTCAGTAAATTTCTGCCTATAAAACAACTTTTGCAAAACAGCTTCTGAGAAGTTTGCCACTGGTTTTAATAAAGTGAATGATATTTCACTGCATATAAAATGACTGTAGCTAGAGTGTCCAATGAAACAAAGACATAAAATCAATGTATATATATATATATATATAAAATCACTTATGTTGTTTTTGTTAGCACTAATTGTAATGCAGCTCTCCTAAACTTCTTTGTTTAACTTTCATAAATTACATGTCAAGTATTCACAATATATAGAAAGTCTTCTCCTAATGACTGAAATTGCACTTCATGTTGTCTTTTTCAATATTTAAATGATATATCGGCTAAACAGCCTTTCCATTGTACAGTATCTGGACACGACTGCCGGGGTTCGCCCCCTAGTGGCAGTAATGACATTTCAGTTTAATCTGTGTCAGCATGGGCGAGAAGCTCATTCCAGCACAAGAGCCTTTAATCTACGAATATATTTTTAGTTAATAATTTACTTATCAGTAATCAGTAGTTTTTAAAGCATTCAAGTGTTACTGATAAAGTTAAACAAGGATTAATATTTTTTTTTTACCTTGCACACAGTGTTTTGAATGGAACGCACTGAAATACATAACTTGCGTGTCACATGCTTTTTAATGCATTCAAGGCTCAAACTGGATCCGATAATTACGCACCCACAGATGGTTGGCAACCCACGCAGTTCCTTTCCAACTCTTCTTCTGATTTATCAACCCTTATTTGTCATGTACAGTGGAAAGGTAAAAGTAACCACGCAGATTTTAAATCAGACAAAGATGACCGCCAGTTGACTAGCCCTGATGTAGGGGGTAATTTAAAACCCACATGAAACAATGCTGTAGTATGATTTAGTACTGTATTTATCGTAGTAAAACGTACACTGTAAAAAACTCAAGGCTGGGTACTGGAAAGAACACACATTGGGTTATAAACAAACCACTATTTGGGTTGAAACAGTAATAATAATACTGAACACACTACAAAATAAAGTATACACCAACAAAAAGTAGTAATTACTATAATCTTCTACAGTACATTACAAATTGTTGTTTACCATAGTAAATACTAAAGTATACTACTGTATTTTTTCATGTGGGGAGATGTTTGTGTACATCAATCATAGTAGTAGTTATTTGTATGTTTTAGGTTGCCTGGATGGTGATGGAGCGATGCTGTACAATCTCAGTTATGTATGACAGATCTTGCTTGCTTTACCCTTCACTTGACAGCACTCAGAACCGGTCCGCTAAATAGGAAAATGTGGCATGCAAAAAGCATGCAGCACAAATTTAGTGGCAGCGTTTGTGCCGTTATATGGTTTGCATAATTTATTTTAGTAAATCAGCCACTAAACAACACAAACGGTATGCATGCAAGTACTGTGGTCACAAGTGATTTATTAAATTACTCCTATCTTACATCATAATTTAACACAATAATACTGGTATTTAAAACTTCTGGTATTTGAAACTGCTTGTGAGAATAGATTATTCAACTATTAATAGCTGAAACAGATTATATATCAGCCTTTCTGCTTAAAATGTTCCTGATGCAGGAAACCAGCTGGCCATTGTCTGTGCCTTCCCATTTCTACCATTCAAGACAGGCACTGGAACTCAACCAGGCATCTTTACCGATGGCCCAAGTAAATTATTTATAGCCATAATAAGGTTACAGCTGCCACTAATTTGGGGTTTGATGAGATTATTCTTAACTGAGAATCCTGGGCTAACATGAAGTATTTATTGTTTTCAAAGATTTGATTAAGTCGTTCATGGACTCATCTCAGAGGCAATCGTAGAGTACCTCTCTGATGCACATCACTTGTGCGTGTGTCTCAACAAAACAACATATTACATACATGCTTAAGGTCACATTTGGGGTTACTATACTGTCAGAAAAACAAAAAAGGTTTGCTGTTGCTCAGGTAATAAAACTGTTCTTGAGGTGGTACCCTAAGATCTGTTTTGTACCTTTACAAGATAGATAAGGGAGACATGCAAAATGTGCAGGGCAGTGGGTCCCCTAGGACAAGATTGAAAACCACTGATCTATAGTGTACTTTTAAAGGTACAGTTAACTATTTTGTACCCGAAATTGTTCCTTAATATACACAATAGGTCCTTAGGGTATAATATTGTACCCCAAAAGGTACAACATTTCAATGTGTTATAAATCCGTTATAAACAGTTATTCTGACATTGTACAGTAAAAGTCCTGATTGCCTTGTCATAACAAGCAATTCTGAATTAAAAAATAACATCTAAAAGCCATTCAAACACAGACGTCTAAGCTAAAACAAGGCAAAAACTGTGAAAATTTAATGACGTCTAACCATAGCCCAAAAATAAATGAGATAAAATGAATAAATAAAACCAAACACCTGTTATCTCTGTAACTTTGTTTACATGATGGAATATCATACGACTTTCGCAAGTTATTTCGACAAAACGAAATGTAACCAAATTCAGATTTATTTTGACTGTAAGTGGGTTACTCAGCTGGACTATTTTGGGTTTAATAGATAACCTAGACAGTGAAATAACTGCTATTTCTTGCAAGAGCAAGAACAAACACCTACTATAATGCTACTTTGTAGAAAAATATGTGCATTACTGGAAATTAAACATACCAGAAAAGCTTGGATGCAGTGACGTGTACAGTTTTCAGCCTGATAGCAAAAGATCCATAAATAAAACCATTTATGTACTAGTCTACTGAAGACACCAGAAATCTGTGCACTCATCTGAAAAAAAAAAACTAGTGTAACATCAACACATTTTCCATTCAAGAATATCCCATCCCATTCTATATATCCCAAAATGGATTTTGTTGAGGACTGTTTTCTGAAAATGCTATAAAGAACCACTGAAGAACCATTTTTAAAGGATTAGTCATTTTTCTTAAAGGAGTAGTCCACTTTAGAGATGGGGTCCATTGACTTTTTATAGTAGGAAAAAAAATACTATGGAAAGTCAATGGGCCCCATCTATAAAGTGGACTACTCCTTTAAAACAAACTCCAGATAATTTACTCACCACCATGTCATCCAAAATGTTGTTTTCTTTCTTTGTTCAGTCGAGAAGAAATCATGTTTTTTGAGGAAAACATTTCAGGATTTTTCTCATTTTTAATGGACTTTAATGGACCCCAACATTTAAAAGTTTTAATGCAGTTGAAAATGGCAGTTTCATAGGACTCTTAATGATCCCAAATGGGGCATAAGGGTCTTATCTACCTAAACAATTGTCATTTTGGCAAGAAAAATAAAAAATATGCACTTTTAAACCACAACTTCTCTTCTTCCTCCGGCTGTGTGACGCGCCAGTGCGACCTCACGTAATTGCGTAATGACATCGAAAGGTCACGTGTTACATATGAAACACACATTTGCGGACCATTTTAACCAAAAAACTGACACAAAGACATTAATTTGTATTATTCGACATACAACAATGTCGGAACGGTCCTCTTTCTCCACACTTGTAAACACTGGGGTTTCGATAAGTCACCCGTGACATCTTAACGTGATAAAGTATTACGTGAGGTCGCGCTGGCGCATCACAGGACCAGAGATAGACGAGAAGTTGTGGTTTAAAAGTCCATTTTTTGCATCATCGTTTAGCTAGATTAGACCCTTATGCTTTGTTTGGTATTGTGTAAAGTCCTTTGAAACTGCAATATTAAACTGTATTAAAACTGTTAAGTGTTGGGGTCCATTAAAATGAGAAAAATCCTGGAATGTTTCCTCAAAAAACATAATTTATGGTAACACTTTATTTTACGACCCGCAAAGTACCGCGTAATTAAACCGAATTTACAGCGTACCTATTTGTAACAACAGGGTACCTCTACAGTACGTACTTGTAGGTATAAGGGAATAATATTTTAAGTTTGGGGTAATAAGGGGGTAAGAATATGAAGAATTATAAATTATTTATACTCTAAGTATTTTATAACAACAGGGTACCTATTGTAATATTACGTGGTATGTATGACTTAGTCAAGTCTATGGGGAAATTATGTTTTATTTATTTTTTATTGTGAATTTTTCATATTGACTACTGAATGTTGTATACAGTCAATGTCTACGAGCCACATCGGCAAATAAATATATCAGCATATCACTTTTATTTTAGTAGCCTATATTACTTGCTTTTAATAACAAAAGTCCAGCTGATTTAATGTGGTTATCTTTTTTTTAAGGTAAGTACAATAAAAATAGCAACTTATTCCCTATTTACCAGGAAACTCCTACATTTGCGGACATATTTGAAGTGGTGCTTTGCAATTTATTAACTGTAAACACAAGTATTTTAGCCAAATATAATTTATGCAATGGCAAACCAGAATGAAACAACAGCAGATATCAGCTCCCGCTAAAGCAAAAGACGACTACATGCGTAAACACTTAATCAGGTAAGTAGCAAATATGAAAAAAAAAAAAACATATTACACATAGACCATATTACCCATAGACGTAAGTCATACATACCACGTAATATTACAATAGGTACCCTGTAGTTATGAAATACTTAGAGAATAATTTTTCATATATTCTTACCCCCTTATTACCCCAAACTTAAAATATTGTTCCCTTATAACTACAAGTACGTACTGTAGAGGTACCCTGTTGTTACAAATAGGTACGCTGCAAATTCGGTTTAATTACGCGGTACTTTGCGGGTCGTAAAATAAAGTGTTACCTAATTTCTCAACTGAACAAAGAAAGACATCAACATTATGGATGACATGGCGGTGAGTAAATTATCTGGATTTTTTTAAGAAAATGGACTAATCCTTTAATAGCAAATGTTACTAAATGATTTAAAAATTATACACAATCTTTTTATTAAAATTGAAAGCACTGCAAAAGATCCTAAACTACATAATTTTATTCAGTGAAGTTTACACAAGAACTAAAAGTTAGTCGAATGTTACAGAAGCACAACAAACTCCTCTAAGACCATTCTCATCATCACTTACATGAACGCGAAACATATTAAACATGTATAATTCTGATTATCGTGTTTAATGTCTTGTTAACAATTTAACTTGTCTCAAACAAACACAACCTATGTGTGATTAAACTGGTGTTAGGAATGCATATTCATACTTGATCATATTCATATTCATCCAGCATGATCTGTCTTTCCCTGAGGTATTAATGTCTGATCAGCACAAGCATTCACCCATGTGAACAGTCTGATGAGTGTAGGAACCTTAATTAATCAAAGCTGTCTATCTCTGGACTACTTTATCTCTTCTTCCACACTTTCTCTTTCCTCTTAGAGCGTAACTCCCTCCATCCCTCCCTCCCTCTATCATCAAAGACAGTGCTGATGTTAAGGGGAAATGGAGGACGGCCCTCTATCTCTTTCCTGTGATTAGCATCCTGTTGTTTTTCTGTGAACTCAAACATTTTAATCAAACACACAGCAGGACCGATCTGTAATGACCTCAAAGCATACAGACACAGAATCTGCTGTTAAAGGACAATTTAAAGGCCATAATAAAATAATCATAAAATCAATTAAATGAGAAAATCTTTTTAGCTACTTGCATTGTAAGTCCAAGTAATATTGTAGGAAATGCTCTCAATCCAACAACAGGAGGTCACTTGCCTCAGTGGCGCGTGCTTATTTAGTCAAATATGTTTGATACCAAAATAGCCTTGCATAACTGTTCATATTATACATCAAACATGGAGAAGATCCCAATGTACACATAATAATCAATACTGGAGAAATGTCAGGCAGCGACCAATACATTTATACATCTGAAGATGGGTTAATATGGACAAACCAGACCACAAGTTTAAATGAACTACTATATGACCAAACCAAACATTAAAACAACCCAGCATAGGTTAATTTGAACCAGCTGTGTTTACCCATATTTTACCCAACCATAGGGTACTAAGAATGGGTTAAAGCAACCCAGCATTTTTCAAAGTGTACCTCGCTAAATTGTACACTTAATCTTCAATTATTTCGGTGTTTATTGTGGACAAACACAATACATGCTGAATGTACACTCTTAGGGGGTGTGCACACCAAGGCATTGCCCCCCCAGATTTTCCTTCTGCCCCCCAAAAATGTCTAGCCAACCTTAAAATAACAGAGTCTCTTTAAACAAAAAAATCTTCTTTAGACAAGCACTGACTTTTACAGCTCCCGCCCACTATCGTCTGATTAGCTTATTCAAGTCTTGGAGGTTTTTTCAGCAGTATTTAAGTCACAGGAAAGTACTACTGTTCTCTATGACGGTAACTTAAAAAAAAAAACATCTTTAAAATATATATCAGAAACAATTTAGTATTACATGAACGTAATAACCCAACACATATTAAATTAAAACTTTTTTTATAGTAAAACATGCCCAAAATAGCCCCTGATCCTTTCTTAGACTCACCTCATTATTTATTCATTCAAATACAACAGCCAATGGCAAGTCTCCAGCAGCATTTAAGTGTTTGTTTTAGACGTAGTTCTGTTTATTAAAATTAGAATATGCAGTTTGGTTGTGGCATACTATATAGTAGATATAAATGATATAAGATGGTTATACAGTAAATATACAGTATTGCAACAGCTGAGCATCGCGTGCAGTTTTAAATTCAAATTTTAGCGGTTTTGTCATCGTCATTCATCAGCTCCTTCAGCTCGCATTTGAGACAAATACTTCACACGCAAAATTCTACAGACTTTTAAGTTCAGGAGCAGCTTTCACTCCGCAAGGTCATCGTAAGGTAAAACGTTGTATTTTATAATGTTGCATTGTATTATAATATCTAATTTGCTGTGTTATAAATATGAACAAAGCAGTGTGATTTATCTTTGGTCTCGTCGCAAATCACACAGTATTTTAGGGCTTGTGCTTTTGTCTGGTGCTGTTATAGGCAAACAGGATAACCTTTGACGAATTTGTCATGTCAAATTGCATGATGTTTCAAAATATATTATTTAACCCTTATGTGTTGTTGGGGCCATTTTTGGCCATTTTTGCAATTTTTTTGTCTTAATTTGGCCACAACTTTCTCTGTGTTTCAGCAAATGGAATGATTTTTGGTGACAAATCTTATATTTACACATATTTTAAGAAAATGCTTTGAAATTTTTCAAAAACTTAACAATATACCGTGGGCAAATTTACTACCCTTACGTGTTGTTAGCGGCCAAAAAAGGCCACTAAATTAAACTGCTGTAAAAATTTATCGAATGAAATTTTTTTCACATTTTTTTTGCATAAATCTGTTAATCAACCTCAGTACTGATCAAAACTACCAAATGTTTGCAAAAATTCCATGATTTTAACTCTTTCATTGCCAAGTTTATAAGTAGTGTCACTGATTTGGGAAAAAAAAACACACAAAATGACAGATTTTCAATATAAAACGTGACTGTGGACTGGATTTTCTTTTACCTTTTTTACAGTCTTGGGCATGCCAAAGATTGGTAAAAACATTGGCTTTGATGCATTTTTAGTTTTTGTGCAGCATCAGATTAAATTTTTTTCTCCCTCATTTATTGTTTGTGGCCATTTTTTCCCCATTGACTTCCATTATAACAACATTTTTTGATTGCTGAGCCATGACACCTTATTACCATGCATTCTTGATTCTTTGTGCCTTTTCCTTTTGCAAAGAGGTAAAATTTGTCATTTTTACTGTTGATCACCATGTGGCACCATTAACCCTTTAGTAGCCTGTGCAAAAAAACAGAGCATAAATTCTGGTCTGTACATTGAGTTATATGGACTATAAAACCATTGTGTGTGTACGAGTGTGTGTGTACGAGTGTGTGTGTGTACGAGTGTGTGTGTGTGTGTGTGTGTAGGGTTAGTGTTAGTATTGAGGAGAGAGCACCTCCCTCGCGCACCAGTTAGTGCTGCACTGGTGAGAGGAATTTAGTCTCCTGTAGCTGTCCCTCTAGACACAAATCCACAGACACCAGCAGGCACCAGCAGCTCAGGAGTGAAGAGGGGAACATGCAAGTGGTGTACAGAACCAAAAAAAGAACAGTCAGCATTTGTATCCGTTGTGGTAGACACACTTGCAGAGAGCACCAAGTAATATGCTGCAAGTCCTGCTAAAAAGACTGAACACACACACGTACACATATACACACCAAAAAATTAGTTTGATTGTTTAGTTCTCCATCCATCCTCTACTCTTGCTTCATTGTTCAGTTTATTTGAAGTTGTTTTTGCATTTTGGTTCATAATAAATGTTGTTAATAAATCTGATGAAGAGAAGATTTTTTACAGATTTTTCCACACAGACGCACACACATGCAAGCACGCACGCACGCACACACACACACACACACACACACACACACACACACACACACACACACACACACACACACACACACACACACACACACACACACACACACACACACACACACTCTCTCTCTCTCTCTCTCTCTCTCTCTCTCTAATATGCTGTTATAGTCCATATAACTCAATGTACAATCCAGAATTCAAGCTCTTTTTTTTGCACAGGCTACTAAAGGGTTAATTGTGCCACATGGTGATCAACAGTAAAAATGACAAATTTAACCTCTTTGCAAAAACTAAAACCACAAAGAATCAAAAATGCATGGTAATAAGGTGTCATGGCTCTGCAATCAAAAAATGTTGTTATAATGGAAGTCAATGGGGAAAAAATGGCCACAAACAATAAATGAGGGAGAAAAAAATTTAATCTGATGCTGCACAAAAACTAAAAATGCATTAAAGCCAATGTTTTTACCAATTTTTGGCATGCCCAAGACTGTGAAAAGGGTGAAAAAAAATTCAGTCCACAATCACTTTTTATATTGAAAATCAGTGATTTTGTGTTTTTTTTTTTCTCAAATCAGTGGCATCACTTATGAGCTTGGCAATTAAAGAGTTAAAATCATGAAATTTTTGGAAACATTTGGTAGTTTTGATCAGTTCTGAGGTTGATTAACAGATTTATGCAAAAAAATTTGAAAAAAATATTAATCTGATACATTTTTACAGCCGTTTAATTTAGTGGCCTTTTTTGGCCGCTAACAACACGAAAGGGTAGTGAATTGGAACAAGGCACAAGGGTTAAAGCGTTGTGCTTTGTTGTGATATTTTGAGGTTGCTGCAGCAGCATGTATGATAGGGTCAGGAATTAGGGATGCACCGATACCACTTTTTTGGAATACGAGTACGAGTACTTGCATTTCAGTACTTGCCGATACCGATACAGAGTACTTAATAAAAAAACATGATTTAAATTTACAGGTAACAGCTTTAGTCATATAATTTAACAAAAAAACAAAGGACTACTTTTCCAGTTTGATGTAAACTCTGCCTCTTTGGACAACACAAGAGGCATTAACCCCTTACACGCCGCTCAAACATAGACATTTCTCAGACCGTGGTATCGATTCCAGGTATCGGGGGACTTTTAACGAGTACGAGTACTTTAGAAAATGTGGTATCGAGGTCGATACCCGATACCAGTATCGGTGCATCCCTATCAGGAATTAATGACAATACAGCTTATCACATATATCACATTGAAAATACATTATTTTAAATGAAGAAAATGTTTGAGAAGTAGAAATAAAGTTTCTAACAAGTGTTTATTTAGAATAAAGGCATATGTTGGGCAGGGTAGGTATAAGAATGGCTTTAATTTATCCATAAGTGAAATAATAGATTAAATGCAGTGTAAACATTAATAAAATATAGCTATATGTACAGCTTTATATTTATATCACCTGCTTGCCTGATTTCATTAACTGTGACTAAATGTGTCAAACTAGTGTAATCATTATAACATTATAAATCATTCATCTAATTGCATCTTCATTTAAAATTTGAACGTGCAAAATTACATATAAATGGCCTTTTATTATAAGACATATGCAAAATAATATTGGATTGAAACATCCATAATTTTAGTGTATGAATCATTTTAGTCGAGAAATGGCTGCCCACCCAAAAATCCTGACTGCCCCCCCAGTCCAGCAAGCCTAGTACCGGGCCTGGTGCACACCAAAGCTTTTAAACGCAGCTGAATAGCCAGGCGGACGCTGACTGCCAGCTTTTTTTAGCCGACTATCAGCTTTCTTCCGCTGAGTGCTTTGGTTGCTGTGATACTTCTGCTTTGTTTATCAGTCGTGGTTGGTTTTTGTGATATTTGTCCCGCCCCTCCTCCACTGTGATTGGACAGCCGTGTGAGAACTGACATTGACGAGCTGAGCTTTTCATCTAAAGTTGAATATTTTTCAACTCTCAGGGGGCGTGCACACCAAAGCTTTTACGCCTGCGGCCGGCGCATGTTTTCAATTGTTTCCAATGTAAACGTGGTGTTTTTTAAAAGAGAGTTAAAAGAGATTCAACTTTGGGTGAAAAGCTCCGCTCTTCAATGTCAGTTCTCACACGGCCGTCCAATCACAGTGGAGAAGGGGCGGGACAGGTATCACAACAACCAACCGGCTCACAGCTCAAGTATCACAGCTACCAAAGCGCTTTGCTGAAGAAAGCTGGCGCTCAGCTGAGAAAACAGCTGGCATTCGGCATCCTCCAGGCATTTTCAGCTGCATAAAAAAGCTTTGGTGTGTCTTGCCCCTCAGCGCTGAGAAACCACAGAGAGCCGGCTATCAGCATGGAAAAAAATGCCAGCTGCTGCGCTTCTATTGGAAACAATTAAAAACATACGCCAGCCGCCGGCGTTAAAGCTTTTGTGTGCATGCCCCCTTAAAATGTTGGGCTGTTGCTTTTTATCCCATATGTGACTCAAAAAGGGACAAACACAGCCATTAGGTTTAATATAACCCATGCTGGGTTGCTTTATCCCAAAGAGTGGCATTTACAATACATATGTGGACATCACATTTTTTTGTTTGCACCATAATACCTAATTCTGTGTAACTGGAACCTGTTGTACACAAATGTGGACAATTACACTCCTTCATGTTCAAAGAAAATATTTGGTTATTATATTTATTGGTTCTTCCTAACCCCAAAACAGCTGGAAGAAATCTGAAAAAAGCCAAAGCTCGGGTCATAGGAGGTTAACTCAGTGGTTGGGTTTGTCTCTTTTTGAAATCAACCCTCCATTTTTTAAAGCGCTGTTATCATACACAAATACTGATCATACTCTACAAAATGTATACTTCAATAAATGCAAACGCAATTTCAAATGCAGGTACACACAGATAAGGTTATTATTGTGAGCTTGAAATCAGCTTTCACCAGTAATACCGAATATGTTCTCTCTAGTGTACGATGACCATATTTGTCCAATCAGACTTCAGCATCACAACTATGTTTTATAAACACCCATAAACAACCCAGCCACCTCCTCTGCTGTTAATCGTAAGTACAGCTACGGACCCGGTTGAAAATCCTATTACATAGAGAGAAAAATGTCATTACAGTAAGAGAGCTGTTTCTGATTCTATTTTCTGCAGCGATGAGGGAAGCTCTTGTCAGAGCAGAATGAAGGGTGTCATCCATCAGATGCTATTGCCCGTCTGGATGATAACTCCTAATCCACTTGTTTCAGCAGTAGATAGATTAGTGGCAGACTAATGCAGTGTGAATAAAGCGCGCCAGCTTGTTGTCAAACACACAGGTGTCAGGAAGCATCTCTTGGGGCAGGGCTGGAAACGGACATCCTCTGAGCCCAAAACCATAAGTTAATGAAACAGAGGGATATAAAAGCTGATGTAGCATCATGCGGTGTCCTAAACAGGTGCGACGGGACAAGATTTCAGCATTGAGCAAACAGTTAATGCAAAGAACAAAGCCAATATACTGTAGTCAGGAAGATGTCTGTGCATCAATATGCAAAGTTTAAATAACATCTGATTCAGAAAAATAAAGATCAAAACATTTTGATGGCCTTTATTACATTTAAATATATAGGCTATCTAAGATATTTAAAAAACTGACTGAATGAATGTGAAATGTGTACTGTATATATTTAGCATAATAGGGCAAGCTATTTTATAAACTGAATGTATAGCTGATCTATTCAGCCTTTGTTACACCAACAACTGTATTCTGCATAACATTGGGGTATGAAAAGCAGAGGGCATTATTATAAAGGTACAATGGGGGTTGGGCTGAGCGCCGGGGCTGGCATGCGTCTTAAATGAAAAATGTCTTTCTACGTCCCAGGAGCCTGTGAGCGCTTATGCCTTTAGATGCCCAAGCAGGAAAGCATATAAAACCAGGGACATGCAAAACAAGGAGGAAAAATGAATATGCGAACAAAGGCGGAGCTCCTGTTCCCTGGGGTGTGAGTATATGAGGATGGGTGCGGGGAGCACTGAAATCTCCTCATCCAGTGAGCTACATCATTTGCATGGTGCATAATCTCCAAGGCTCTGCCATGCAAATGTTTCATATTGTTGATACGGGAGACTTTCGAGTGGCTGTCAGGGGCGAATTTATATATGCACTACCAGCCAATCCTGGGCCTTAAATCACTTTCAATTAGGTGACACTTTCAATACACAGATTGTGATTTAGAGATGTGGAAAGTTCGCTCAGCTTTGAGGCCTGAATTGGTCCAGCACATTGCTCAATATCAGATTTAATTCAGTGCTTTTGCTCTCACCTTCTTTGCAAAGTCTGGTTTAATTTTCTCAGAGGCATTTTCAAAAATTATTTTTGTTAAAGAGACCCCCGGGGCATGTTTTTGTAATCTAATATGACTCAGTACAAAAAAAGAATATGAAAGAGAGAGCATGAGAAAGAAATAAAAGACAAATATTATTCTTTCTTTTTCCAGACATTTCATACCATCTTAGTACTAAGCAGACAGCCAGACAGACAGATGACTGGATGGATAGACAGACAAAGTAGATGGATGATAGGTCAATACAGTAGATAAATGGATGGACAGACAAACAGATAGACATATATACAGAAAAAGTAGAAGAATGAATTGATTAACAGAGTAGATAGATACAGTACATGGATGGACCGATGGATGACAAACATACAGACAGACAGGCGGACTGTCATAAAGAGTAGATGGATGGATGGATGGATGATGGATGGATGGATAGATAAAAAGAGAGCTGATAGATACAGTACATGGATGGATGGATAAACAGACAGAGCAGAGAGATACAGTACATGGATGGATGGATGGATGGATTAACAGACAGAGCAGATAGATACAGTCAGGGGCGCCGTAAAGGGGGGAAAAGTTAGGACGATTCTAAGGGCCCATGAACTTTTGAGGGCCCCAGCCAAGGACCGTGCCGCACACGCAACCCCCTTAAGCTGAGCCCTCTTAGCTCCGCCCCGTCTTTACTCTGCGTTTTAGCGCCGTCTTCAATCCACGGTCTCACAGTGCGCGTGAACTTCAGAAGAGAACAAGGTGTGTGTATTTACTGCTATTTCCTATGATATCTGCATATGTGCACTTACTTACTATAAATGCAGTTTACACAATGTGACGCTGGAGCAATACAATGCAGTTTTCTTTCCACTGTAAAGTCTTCGCTCTGTTTAAAAAAACACAAGGTGATTTACGTTCCCTGTTTTATGTTATGATTCTTACGCGAAGTCAGCCCTTATAAGCTGTTTAAATTAACGTAGCCCGTATAAGCTAATTAACATAAACTAGAAATGCGATCGGTTACACACTGTTTTGTTTTGTAACGCAATATACCAAGGAATGATTTTTATGCAGTCGTAAATCGAGTTGGTTGTAATAAAACTGAAATGCAACTAAGGCTAAACTAGTCAAATTATGTATATTAAAGCTTCTCAACTTGCAACAGGGTTAAGAAATCAATGGAAATCTATGTCGTAATCTGCTATAGTTGTCATTCATTTCATTTTAGAGCCCCGTTGATTAAAAAACAGTCTGAAGAATCATTTAATAACAGTATAGCTGTTTTCTTAAAGAGTAATAAACCATAAACCAACTTTTTTTTTAGCTAATGATCTGTAAGAATGGGGTTTTATTAGTGCTGTTCATTGATTTTAGTAAGTTTTTTGACATTTGGATAATAAGTGTTTCAATACTACAATATATGGTGTAAAAACGTCTGAGTACTGCCCTCTTCAGGTTGAACGGTGGCTACTGCAGTTGAATTTTCCTATTGAATGTTGGGTCCAAAAAATGCCTCGTGATGTAAGCAGGTTCAAGCTCACCATGCCGCTTTGGTCAAGCATTGTTGACCCAGTCTTATTTCAGGCAGAATGTACATAGAAAAGATGCATTGTTGTTGTTCGCCATTTTTAAATGTTACAATGTCGTGTGTGTAACAACTCAAGTATACAGTATGTCACTAAGACTGTCTCTGAAAATCAGACTAAAGCTTAAAATCTTATTGTGAGATAAAAAGCATCACATTTCAAGCATTAATTTCACTATGATTTCAATCGCTGACATGACATTACTCAGTCAAAATTAAAGATATCAAGTTTATATTTTCACAAATGTTCTTTACATTATATAGGATGATTTTATGTGGAAAACAGTAAATCACAAAGAAATACTTCAGCTGGGTTTTCACAGGCATGGTCACATTTATCTTTAATCTTTAAGAATGTTGCATTTTCTCTGAATATTTGATATAATGTACTGTATTTTTCAATTAAATTTGCATTGCACAATATATTATCTTATCTGCAGACATTTTAGGTATCTATAAATACTGATAACTGTGGTCAAAACAATAGCAAAATAAATAGTTCTGTATTAATAAAGTACAGACAAAGATTTTGAATAGCTACAGGTTGGATTGTATGCTTGGTACGAAATGGGTATGGGGGGGGCCTGACCCCCTATTTTTTCATAGGGCCCAAAATTGCTAGCGGCGCCCCTGGATACAGTACATGGATGGATGGATGGAGGGATGGATGGATAAACAGATAGAGCAGATAGATACAGTACATGGATGGATGGATGGATGGATTAACAGAGTAGATAGATACAGTACATGGATGGATGGATGGATGAACAGACAGAGCAGATACATACAGTACATGGATGGATGGATGGACAGACAAAGAGATAGACAAACAGACAGAAAGAGTAGATGGATGGATAGTTGGATAGACAGGCAGTAGATGGATGAAAGAGTAGATGGATGCATGGACAGACAAACTGATATACATACATACAGACAAACAGACAGACAGAAGAGTTGATGGACAGACAAACATATAGACATACAGACAGAAAGAAAAGATGAATGGTTGGATGGATAAACAGACAGAGTAGAGAGATACAGTACATGGATGGATGGATGGATGGATGGATGGATGGATGGACAGACAAACAGATATACATACAGACAAACAGACAGACAGAAGAGTAGATGGATGGATGGATGGATGGACAGACAGACAAACATATAGACATACAGACAGAAAGAAAAATGAATGGTTGGATGGATAAACCGACAGAGTAGAGAGATACATTACATGGATGGATGGATGGATGGATGGATGGATGGATAAACAGACAGAGCAGATAGATACAGTAGACAGATGGATGGATGGATGGATGGATGGATGGATGGATGGATGGATGGATGGATAGATAGATGGATAAACACACATAGCAAATAAATAAAGTACATGGATGGATGGATGGACAGACAGACAAACAGACAGACAGGCAGACTGACATACAGACATAGTAAATGGATGAAAGATAGATACAGTAGATGGATGGATGGACAAAAAGATATACAAACAGACAGAAACAGTAGACAGACATAGATGGATACAGTAGATGGATGGGTGGATAGATGGATGGATAAACAGACAGAGCAGATAGATACAGTACATGGATGGATGGATGGATGGATGGATGGATGGATGGATAACAGACAGAGCAGATAGATACAGTACATGGATGGACAGACAAACAGATAGACAGACAGACAGAAAGAGCAGATGGATGGATGATAGATAAACAAAGAGTATAGATAGATGGATAGACAGACATAGTAGATGGATGATAGATAGATACAGAAGATGGATGAACAGACAAACAGATAGACAGACAGAAAGAGAAGGTGAATGGATGGCTAGATTGATAAATGAAAAATGATAGAGGAAATTTAATAAAGAACAACTTGGTGCAAAATCTTTAAATGTTGAAACTGAATGAATTGTCACTTTAACTTCTAGATGTACTCTGTGGCTAAACGTGACAGACCTCCACATGGTATATCACGGCACTCAAGGATGTTAACATAGGCACACACATACAGTTTTAGAGGAGAAAGCACACACTCAAATACACAGCGGGAAGCTTATTAATAGCTCTAATTTGATAATCAGGCATAGGGATCTGGGGCGATTTGCAGGAGAAGTAATTGTACTAGTAATTGTGGTGCAGTCCAGCTAAGGGCTTTCATTTCCTCTAATGGAGAGACTGTGGCACAGGACTGAGCCTCTCTGCCTGTCACAGCAGTCAAAGGACAGACTGAAGACTTTACACTTATCCATTCATCATCCTTCCTTCATTTACATTTCCGCTCCTGACACTGATGGGGCCTTTCAGATAAAGACAGAGATCATTTCATATCTCTGGGTAATAATCTTATCTGACACTATGATTCAGTGTGTGTACCAGCCTTAGTATAGCCATGTCAAAATCTGATTAAAATGTCCTGGCCTATCTGCCGAGTCCACTTCACAGCTCGTTTAGGGCAAAAATGGCTTAAATTAAGTTTTCATTTTAAGGTGAATCCTATTATTTAGAATCCTGAGTCATTTTTTACTTCCTGTTC
Organism: Paramisgurnus dabryanus; assembly: GCF_030506205.2. Lineage (NCBI taxonomy): Eukaryota > Metazoa > Chordata > Actinopteri > Cypriniformes > Cobitidae > Paramisgurnus > Paramisgurnus dabryanus. Next base: position 30,420,351 of record NC_133339.1, read on the forward strand.
CTTAGCTGGCTGATTTAGGTGATATTTATAGATCATTTCAGGTGGCAAAGAAAGTTTATTCTGAGCGTCAGAATTTAATGCAGCATGAAGAGATTTAAAAGACATAAAATTTCCACTTGTGGGTCACCAGGGACAATAGTCACATATACAGTACAGTTTAGCAATTATTACAATTACACATACATATGCATTTGGGAAATCCTTTATACAAAGTGACATACTGTGCATTCAAGACATATATGAAGAGTTTGGTTACAAAACGCAAAAGACAAATTTTGGTAAAGATATTTTTGTTTTCTTGGTGTTTTCGATACCAAAAAAGTGACAAGATGAGTGAAAAGACCTTTGTTTATCATCCTGGAGCCATTTGGATTTAATTTGTGAAGGATGGACGCACTTTTTTTGGACTTGAAGGTCGTGGACTATGGGTGGACCCCGTAACATTACATTTAATCAACTGAAAGATCTAAAACATTTTCTAAAATATCCGAAAAACGATGGACATATGCAACTCGGACGGCTTGGGGGTGAGTAAGTCATGGGTTTAATATCATTTATGGCCGAACTATCCCTTTAAAGAAAGGTTTGTGATATATTTTGAAATCTTATAACATGAAGGCAGTGGTGGTCAGGCCTTTTCAAAATGTACAAAACCCAATAACAGACCACAGATAAATCAATGTTTAATGTATGGAAAGAGAAACATAAATGTGAGACCTCAACTAGTGCCAGAATGAAAAATGACTCCATCTTCACCATTACAGACCTGTAAAGATAGCGTGTGTTAGATTGATGCACTTGGCTAAGCGTTGTCATGGCTATCGTCACAATAAAGTCATCATCAAACAAACAGGAAAGAGAAAGAAAGACAATAACAAGATCAGGAAACAGGAAATAAAGATAGAGTGAATGAGTAGCTAATCATTGGTAAATATCTAATATGCTTAAAGCCTAATCCTGTCAACCAATAAATTCTTATGTAACAATTACAATTTTTACAATATATTTTCAACACCAAAAACAGAAACAGGAAAAAAAAACAAGTGGAGAGTGGGAGAGGATAAGAAGGAAGCCCAACAGCACAAAAATATAAAAAAGACCGGATTAGAAATGTCAAAGCTGTGTAGGAGTGAGAGCAATAAACCTGCCATTATGCCTAACATCACCTGTTTACAGTGTTCACAACAATCATTATTTTTCTTTGCTTGCATTCACTTCCTGCTTGTGTCTTTCCAGTGGTCAATTAGAGCTATAAATAATCAGTTAATAAATAGATGTCAGTGGGTTAGCTCGACACATATTAACTACTAATGAAACATAAATAAACCTCCATGTCATTTTAGCAAGATCAAAATGTCCCTGTGATAACATAGTAAAACATACAAGGTGCTCTAACAAGACAGAAACACAGAAGCAAATACAGGCAGAACTGAAATAAAGCAACATATTTGCAGTTCAGAAACCCATAAGCCCTTATTCACCTTTAATAAACAGAGACCTTCTACAGGCAATAGTGTTTTTCTCTTTATTTTTTAATATCATGAGGTGATGGTGATAGTTCAGGGCGATCTTCAGACTCCCGCAGGAGATCTCACGCTGAGAAAAAGAGCTGAGCTGTTCACAGCCGATTTGAAATGTTATTTAAAGATTCAACTGTGAAAGGGAAACTCAAATATTGGGAGTTAATAAAAAATGTATTGGATATAAAGAGCGGGGCTCGCAGGTTACCTTGGTTAAAGGAACACTCCACTTTTTTTTGAAAATATGCTCATTTCCGGCTCCCCTAGAGTGAAACATTTTATTTTTACCGTTTTGGAATTCATTCAGCTGATCTCCGGGTCTGGCGCTAGCACATTTAGCATAGCTTAGCATAATCCATTGATTCTGATTAGACCATTAGCATCGCGCAAAAAAAATAACCAAAGAGTTTTGATATTTTTCCTATTTATCTCTTCTGTAGTTACATCGTGTACTAAGACAGACAGAAAATAAAAAGTTGAGATTTTGTAGACAGATATGGCTAGGGTTGCCACCCCTCCCGGTTTTACCGGATTGTCCTTCTTTTTAATAACCTGTCCCGGGAAATTTATCAACTCTCCCGGGACACTGAATGTCCCGGTTTTCGAAAAGCTATGTAATTTAGCTCGCGCACGGCAGAGAGTGAGACCTTGCGTCTGTGTGTGTTTGCCTCATTTAGCGCATGTAAGACAGAGAGTATCCTGATTCAGGACATCAACCAATCAATTGTCAGTTTTATCTCTTTTCCGGAACCGAATTAATCAGTGAATCTAGAAACAGGAGCGCAATGGCAGAGGGAGAGTGCCACAAAAGCAAAAATATAAGTCACATTTACACCAGACTACACGAAAGTGTATCCCTGTCTTAAAATAGTTAAAATCTTGCATGGTGTACAGTTTGTAACAGTGACTTCAGCTTTACCCATGGCGGGTTAAATGATTGTAAAATACATGTTGAGGTGAGTTCAACAAGTTTAATTTCATGTGCATATTTTTCAGGCCGACTAGTTGCTATTTAGACCTGTTTAAAGTTGCAATGGAATATAAATTAAAACAGTTTACATAAATAGTATAAGCAGCTTATATAAATTGTAAAAGTGATTTACATATTTTAATATAATTAACAAATAATTGGGTAACACTTTATAATAAGGTTCAAAAGTTAACACATGAACTAATAATAAACTGCACTTATAGCCTAAATAAGGGGGGTTGGGGGGCTTGTGAGCAAACCAATTGGTCGGGTCATCGATATGTCCAGGTTTTTTATCACACATGGGTGGCAACCCTAGATATTGCTAGGACTACACCAAGGCCACCTTAATGCACGGGCTTACCTGGGCTGAAGCCCAGGGGCCTCTCAAGTTCAGGGGCCTCCCAAGTTCACGTTCATATTGTTTTGTAACTCGTCAGGTTATCTGTCAATCACTCTAACTGCACGTTACATGGGTGCTGACTGGTCCGTGGTAACTTAACGTGAAATAAAATATCAGACGTAACAGATTTTTCTATTCTGCGTAATGTGCGCGTTTTCAACTTGGCATTCCTACATGTTAGACTGAGTGTGACAGAGAAACGGGAAATAATCCACCAACAAATGAAAGAGTAATTTCTGAAATTTCATAATAAGCACTGAGGTGCAGGTCTCTCTCTCTTTCGCGTGCGCGCTCGCTCTCTGTGCTCGTGCAGCTGAGTCTCTGGCATGCAGAAGTCTCTCCAACTGTGCGCAAGATACTGTGCTGCCAAATAAAGAAAAGAGTAAACGAACATATTAATGCTGTTCGTTGTTATAAAGTTTAAGTTTACTCGCGTTTATATCAGTGACGCGTGCGCAGCTGTTGCGATGTAGTTTGACGCGATGTTAGCTCACAGTACACACATCTGTTGGTTTAGAAAGACGACGCAACGGTAAATGTGCAAGTCAAAGCGCGACAAGATGATCTCTAATGATCATCCCCTGATCACACCATTCATATTTATAATGTCCTTATCTAAAGATCTTATATACATGTATGTTCCCTTCTGTTCTGTTTTGTAAATATTCATATGTGTTCGTTTTACATGCGTAGTATGCATAAATACTACAGTAAATACAATGCATACTATATTTTCAATAGCCTACACAATAAATAACTGATTAGATTATGTCTATAAGACTTATCTTTTGTTAACATTAATGCATTTTCACTTTAAAACTAACTTTAACTTCTTATATTTTTAAAACTGTGCTGAGCATTTAGTTAGTGAGTGGCAATTTTCTGCAAATTTGTATATTCCAAAAACTATATAGATATAAAGCTTATAAACATATATACTCTCACACATTTTGGTTTTATTTTCACCACAAGTTGCTGTGTGTGGTTGTTAAATAGACTGTCTTGTGTTTATGCTCAAGTGGGCTCAGTGATATGTTAATAATGATATTATGGTGTTTTCTGGGTCAAAGAGGGAAAACTCACTGTTGGATGTATTGAAAGAAACTAATGCATTTTGTGATGTAGATCACCTAGATATTACACTTTGTTTTAATAAGACTATAAATTGAGGGTATGGGGGGCCTCCAAAACCTCTCAGCCCCAGGGCCTCACATTAGGTTAAGGCGGCCCTGGACTACACTCTCATTCTGGCATTATAATCAAGGACTTTGCTGCCGTAACATGGCGCAATGATATTACGCAGTGCCCGAAAATAGTCCCCTGCTATTGAAAGTAACCAAGGGGAGTGCGCCGAAACTCTTTAGTTATGTTTTAGCGCGATGCTAATGGTCTAATCCAGGAGGGCCGGTGTCTCTGCAGAGTTTTATTCCAACCCTAATCAAACACACCTGATCCAGCTAATCAAGGTCTTACTAGGCAGACTAGATACTTTGAGGCAGGTGTGTTGAGGGAAGTTTTAGCTAAACTCTGCAGGACACAGGCCCTCCGGGACCGACTTTGGACACCCCTGGTCTAATCGGGTTCAATGGATTATGCTAAGCTATGCTAAAAGTGGTAGCGCCAGACTCGGAGATCAGCTGAATGGATTCCAAACCAGTAAATATCAAATGTTTAACTCTAGGGGAGTGGAAACGAGCCTATTTTCAAAAAAAGTGGAGCATCTCTAAAGTGGCTTTTGTACAAAAATTAACTTTATTTTCACTGTGCTCCCTTTTACAGAGCACTTTGATCACAAGCTGTGAATATTAAGAAAATGAGTCAAAAATGCATCAAATATTTAGGTTAAAAGCTCTTAATTAAAAAAATTGAATTATTTAAAAAAAAAAATTAAATAAAATGTAAATAAAAAAGATAAAAGCTAATGGCAAGAAGAGAAGCTCAAAGAAAAAATAATGCCCCAAGTTTTTTTTACTGGTTTTGCTTAGTGAACTGCTATTGAATGGATGTCTTTGTCTGCATGTACCATTCTCTGAAAATGTGTAGCTACTGTAATAAAATTAATTCAATGATATTATTACAGTGATATTATTAGGTTTCTATTACATCTCAAGCGCATTCCTGACATTGAACAGCAAAAGCTTATCACACCAAATAGATTTATTTCTCACTGCAGAATCTAAAATTAGATGACATTTATTACAGTTCATATCATATATTTATTACACATTCCAATACGATAATCTTTGAGATCTGATGTTGCTAAAAATATATGTAGATGGGCATTGAATTAACATCAGATTCAGAGGTAATCTCTAAATTTTGAAACATTGGACTTCTTGACATTTGTAATATCTCGCTTCCTTATTCACTACCTGTGATGTACACTGACTAGATCTGACAAACTCTTTTTCAATAACATACTCAAGGTCCACTGTGTCTTTACTGATATCTATCATCACTTCCATATCCTTCAGTTAATGCAACGGCAGGACTTTTACAACAGCGTCATAAATAGATAACATAGCCGACACATTTATCAGGACTTCAATAATAATGTCTCTCTGAGGTATACGGAAAAAAGCTTCAAATCCGGATTTAATATATTTATCAGAAACTCCTCTCAGAAGTATTGCATCACTCTAAAGTGCCCGAAACAACATTCACTGCATGCTGTTGGTACAGTACTTCCAAAAATGATTATCATTACAAAATGTATATAGCTACAATAAAGAATAGGCTTTATAATACAGCAGCTGCAGCATCACAGCTCACATGCATTAAGTTCCCTGATGTATAGTGGAATAAAAAGCATGGTGGAGAGCTAAAGTTATTTCTGCCGCTCTGAGACTCTGATTTCTTTATTATTTCCAGACAAATACATAAAGCACTAAGAGCCGTCACGTCTGCCAGGGCCGAGGATGAAAACTAAACACGGTTTTGAAGTAGAATTGGCCCCTGGGACCTTTCCTACACTCGCTTCCTCCATGTGTCTTTCTTTGTATTCTCTCCTCTCTATCTAATTTTCGTCAGGATGCGAGAGCCGCGCGCCACACTGATTTCCATCAGCGGCCAGGAATATAACCTTCTTGTTGCCTGGGCAACATGCATTTGCCTTAGCGGCTTTTTTGCATATTGCTGCAAATGTTTCCATTAGCGAGTGGCTGGTAAACAGCAGAGATGGATCAGGCTGGAGGGGGAGGAGGAAGATGGGGGGGAGGAGGAAGATGGGAGGCATGAGTGATTTTGGGTGACTGGTAGAGTGGGGGTGGGACAGCATGCGCTGATTTAGGATCAGTCTGCAGGGTGTCGATGACCATGGCCATGAACCTACAGGAGAATTCTGGCATGACGCTTAAGCATTCGGGCATGGTGGTGAAATTCCCAGGCTATACTTTACCCCAAAATCTAAATAAAGAAATTATTTATGAAAATCCAAATAAAGTACATATAGTATAGACTAAAGAAAAGATTATAAAAATACGACTAAAATGATTACGTTACAGTAGTGTTTGTTGCATTACCTTTAATTTGTGCTGATGTGAATAAAAAAGTGCAGTAATAAGCATTTGTGAGGGAGTTAAGGAGCTGAATGTGTTTCAATGTAATCACACTGTCTCACAGTGGCAGCTCGTGACTGCTCATCCAAGGGGCACTTATTCAAAATAAGTGTTCAAAGTGTCATGTGTGGTTCCTTTTTTCAAAGTATGTGTTCTGCGAGTCGAGAGATCCTGTGCATCACGGTTTTGTCAGAATAACAGGCTGCGTCAAAACCGTTTATGATAAAAGAGATGCTCACGTTCACAAAATACACGTAAGACACTCCCTTAACCGTAAACTTTGATTACGCATGAGATTATGCGAGTATCTGGCAAACGCGAGCGTCTCTTTTATCATAAACCCTTTAGACGCGTCTGCAGCAGGCACTTATTTTGACAAATCACGTGATGCACACAGGATCTCTGGACGCGCAGAACACATATTTTGAAAAAAGGAACCACACACATGACGGGGTACATACATGTTGTGACGAACTTCACATCGAGCGCCCTCGAAAAAAGAAGTCACCGGCTGCCACTGCTGTCTCATGCAAAATTCTGAACACAATCTCACTTTAAGTACGTTTGTACGTAATATGGCTAATTCATATTAATTTACTGGATTAAATGCATGCATTATTAAACAATTTGCTTTTGGTGGTTTTAGGGGTCGTGTAGGGTTAGGGGTGGGGAATCATTATTATCAAATAATCATAAGTTCTTGTACAATTTGCTTCGTGCAAATAAAACGTCCAAATTCCTGTGACATATTGTTGAAATGGCAAACTTTCTTAAAGGGCACATATCATGAAAATCTCTTTTCATGTTAAAGTGCTATAATTTGGTCCCCAGGGCTTTTATCAACCTAACAAATGCGAAAAAGATCAACCTAGGGTAAACCATTCTCCACAAGCATGTGAAAAAATAGGTTATTGAAATTTGGCTCTCCTTGTGATGTCCGAAGGGGTTAATACCGCCCCTTAATCTGCACTATCCAACCACAACTCTGCCATTTAGTGCAGAGATCAGCTCATTTGCATTTTAAAGGACACACCCAAAAACGGCACATTTTTGCTTAGACATACAAAGTGGAAATTTAAACATGCTATAATAAATTATCTATATAATATATTTTGAACTAAAACTTCACATATGTATTCTGGAGATACCAACAATTTATTTGACATCTTAAAAAAGTCACCTTCAATGCAAAATACATAATCGTATTTGTTTTTATTATTTTGGAATGCAGTGTGAGATGTGTTGGGATACACGATTCGGACATTACGGCAGCACGCTCGATCTGTGTTTTCACTAGGGGTGTGACGGTCATTATATAACCGTGAGACCGACGGTTGTAGTTGAACACCGTCATTAGAACTCTATAACCGCCAAAACAGTGTTATTAAAATATTTTTTAAAACATTTTTTAACATAAAGAATTTTTAAATACTAATTAAAAACAACTGTTAACAGTCTGTGTTACACGATCCCTCACGTTCTCACGCAGTGAAAAATACAGAGCGGAGCAGACACTGACAACGCGCTGACATACAGGACAAACCAGGTTACTTTTGAGATTTAACATATTAAACAAAGTCTCACCTTTCAAATCATCTCTTCCTTCTAGTTAATTTATAGCATCAAATAAACATGAATGACCATGAGAAGGAATGTTGTTTTAACCGCGGAAAGGCGTCAGTACACTCCGCTTTTCAAGTTCAAATCCTCCCATGCTAATCTACTAACTCTCTTGAACGCACATTCACTGCTAGTTGTCTTGCTGTTAATTTGAAAGAAACGTAGAGCAAGTAGCTAATCAGTGTCTAGTTTATTCAAACGCCGGGTGAGCACTGTGCAGCGCGTCTGCGGAGAGTGTTTGTTGCGCGTGGCCATTGTGCTTTTACACCGGCTGCGTTTAATAACAATCTCAAGTTCACATTACTTTCTTTTACCTGCATTTAAGGAGCAAAACCTTTTCAATACGCTTTTAATCCACATTGTTTTCGTGCTGTTCTGGTCCGTGTAATGACAGATATAGACACAATTACAGACATAAAAAGCCCAATGCACAAATCTGTTTCTCTGAAGATTATTAAGATAGATGATAGATAGAGGATTAATTTATGCTGGGCAGAGAGTGACAGCGCAGTCTTCTGGCAACAGTGTTTTTTTTTTAATATTTCATTGCTTTCTGTTAAATTGTTCAAAGTTATTACTGTTTAAAACACACTTGGCATCACATTCATGATTTTATGGTAAAATGACACTTTCCCGTCAATCCACGAGCATTTAAACGAGCAACGCCCCCCACCGACGGTTATGTGACGAACCGTCACATTTGACTCACGTCATAACCGTCATCACCAATTCTGAAACCGGCACACCCCTAGTTTTCACCTCACATAAACAGAATAAAGAGAGAGCAGTGGGCTCATAAACAGGAAGGTTTTCAAGGATCATGATTTTTATATCAAATACTGTTTTACAGCATTGCTGTTTCATTTTAATAAGTGCCATAAGCTTTAAATAAATGCCTCACTGTTGACCTTTGACATCTCACCGGTGGCTATGGGACTTATAGAGGTTAAGGCTGAGCATTGGAGTCACGGCACCCGGCAGATCTCCAGACTCCACTTACATCCCACCGCACACATATAAAGAGTGCAGTCAAGGAGAAAATGAATTCCTTATTACCTGATTATAGTATTAACCTCACATCTGATGTGTCCGTGCAATGCACCGCATCAGCACTCCTACCATACGGTCTGACACAGAGAACCTAATGGCCACGCACAGGACTGAAATAGACACCGGCTCTTGCAATATGCTGCTGAAGGGTAATTTAACCTGGTAGCCCATTTCTTTATAACCCTAAGACCAGTCTCATCACCTCTACCTGTCCATTACCTTCAGCAACACACCATGCGCGAGCAATACCAAATCAAATGTGGCTTTTAATGAAGACATCAAATATTCTCCAAACCTTAAGAATGGAAAGGTCAGCTACATGAGTCAGACGGTGTGTAGATCGTGTTAAAGTGCCATCCGAAGCACACTCATATCAGAGATGGAAAACACATTCTCGCTCACCGGCAAGAAAATGAATCTCTAGTTTTATGGATCTTGATGTTGAGTTGCTCTTGTGTGGAAGAGATTGGTCAGTTGCCTCCTTAATACAAAGCTCAGTAATAAAGCCATGGGCAGAGTCTGGACAGCATCTGATTTATGAGTCCAAGTAAAAAGCCAAGGAGACTTTATCTTGGCCGGATTTTTTTTAAAACGCTGTTTGAGGTAAATAGAAGCAGAGGTGCTTAGTCTCTGTTCAGAGAGAGCGAATACATATAAAATGTGCTGGGACTAATATATATTTTACATTTAAATGCATTCTGGATATGAACACTGAATAAAGAATTATATGGAAATCAAAACAGCGTGAAGGCAATCGCAAAAGGAAAATAGTTCAGAGGATCGTAAATGGCATGAAATCACCCCTCACAGTAACTCACGGTTGTGCTAGGGGGCAGTGCAAGGTGCTTCACTTGTCTGCGCTGCAGAGTGAATGAGATGGTGATAAATGAGTGAGCCGCTCTCATTAATGCGGATAATTAACTCCAGCAGAGCAACAGCAGGCCTGCATACAGCACAGCACAACAATATCCTGCCCGGAAAAAAAAAACAGGCCACTGCTGTACTGATGCATGACAGAAACATTCTCCTGCAATAACTCTATCATTTCAGGAATAAAAAGTGACAGCGTTGAACTGGATTCTCCGTGTATTCTGTGTAAAGTTTTTTTCTCTTCCCAGGTACTGGGGTCCAACATTTATCACTTTTTTTTTAAACACATGCACATTCATGACCAGATCGCACATTTCATTTACATTAGTAAGCGAGTGTAAAACCTGATGTCTAAGAAAGAATTAAATGGATAGTTCACCTTAAAATGAAAATTCTGTCATCATTTTCTTATCCTTATGTTGTTCTAAACCTGAATGATTTTCTTTTTTCAGATGAACACAAAACAAGATATTTTAATAAACGATGGTAAGCACATAGCTGATTGTAACCATTGACTTCCATAGTAGGAAAACAAACATAATGGAAGTATTGTGATAAATGATGAAGATATTTTGATAAATGTGGTAATCAGACAGTTGACGGTACACATTGAATTCCATCGTATTTGTTTTTCCTACTATGGAAGTCAATGGTTATAATCAGCTGTGTGCTTACCATCATTTATCAAAATATCTTCTTTTTTGTACATCAGAAAAAAAGAAATTCATACAGGTTTAGAACAATAGAGGCTGAGTAAATTAACTATCATTTTAATTGTACACATGCACAATTTCTTTGAAGTACGTACAGAAAACACAGATACAGTCCAGTATTCATAGAGGCGAAGGTTTCACACACTGAGCTGTATGAGGTCTTGCTCATAGATGGAGAGCCATCTTGAGGACAAAGCTGAAATGAAACTATGAAAGGCAAATCAGCAGTAAAATAGATGGGATCCCTATAAGATATATAGATCATATTTAAGCTCCCCTAAATTACATATATTCTCTTTTATATTAATTGTCACTCCAAGACTCTTATGTGATTAGATGAAGAGTAAATGAAGACTTTTGCTTAAGCATCCTGCTACTTAGATTTTTTCTTAAAGGAAAACACCACCGTTTTTCAATATTTCACTATGTTCATACATTAACTTAGATGAATTAATACATACATATCTTTTTTCGATGCCTGCACTTAATCTTTGTACAGCTCGTTGTGAATGTGTTAGCATTTAGCCTAGCCCAATTCATTCCTTAGGATCCAAACAAGGATTATTTTAGGGATGCACTGATACTGGTATCGGGTATCGGCCTCGATACCACATTTTCTAAAGTACTCATACTCGTTAAAAGTCCCCAGATACCTGGGATCGATACCACGGTCTGATAAATGTCTATGTTTGAGCGGCGTGTAAGGGGTTAATGCCTCTTGTGTTGTCCAAAGAGGCAAAGTTTACAACAAACTGGAAAACTAGTCCCTTGTTTTTTAGTTAAATTATATGACTAAAGCTGTTACCTGTCAATTTAAATCATGTTTTTTATTAAGTACTCGGTATCGGCAAGTACTGAAATGCAAGTACTCGTACTCGTATTCCAAAAAAGTGGTATCGGTGCATCCCTAGATTATTTAAAAGCCACCAAACACTTCCATGTTTTCCCTTTTTAAAGACTGATACATGAGTATTTACATGAGGTAGTATGGTGGCACAAAATAAAACGTGGCGATTTTTTAAGCAGATAAAAATGAGAACATATATCGTATGGTGGAAGAGCACATCGTTTGTAGCACTTGTGCCTAGTAATATTGACGGAAGTTTGAGCGAGAAGGGGAGTAAGTCAGGAGTAATGATGTTACTGCGCGCCAAGGTCGAAGTGCTGCAAACTAAGTGCTCTTCCGCCATACAATATAGTTTCATTTTTTATCCGCTTAAAAAATTTGCCACGTTCTATTTTCTTGCCACCAAACTTACTCGTACAACTACTCATGTAACAGTCTTAAAATAGGGAAAACGTGGAAGTGTTTGGTGGCTTCTAAATTCATCCCTGTTTGGATCCTAAGGAATAAATGGGGCTAGGCTAAATGCTAACACAATCACGACACGCTGTACAAAGATTAAGTGCACGCTTAGAAAAAAGATAGGTATGTTTTAATTTGTCTAAGTTGAGGTAAGAACATAGTAAAATATTGAAAACGGTGGTGTTTTCCTTTAAGACCATAGTGATCTCACATGTGCTTTCAAACTACGTCTCAAACTGTGTTTGGACGCCAAAGAGATTGTATCTTCTTTACACCCAATAAGTTATCAGAATTATGTCCTTTACATTAAGTTTAACAAGAAACATCTGCAACAAAGTTGATCTATCTACGAACATGAAGTCTTATGAGCTGCGAACATTTCATATTTCCCCTGGGTAGATGTGCTTCATAATAATGAGCAATGCCTATCCACAGACACAACCCACACTTCTACAAATCAGTTTCAGAGTGAGACCCCCAATTTGGCCGAGTGCCAAGAGTGTCATCCCATGAGTGTGAAATGGATAATGGGGGTGTGAAGGTGGCGTTCACCTTCTTTTCCTCAAGAGACCCTGCCATAAAGAGAGGGTGGATCAGATACAATCAGGCCAACACAACTGCCAATGCTTTGGCAACAGACAACATCACAATCTAGCAGACAAGACAAGAGATTTTCAAGGTTGGTAGGTTACATCAGCATTTGATGTCATCCAGCTGCATAAACCCACTTCCTGTATGACACCCTTTCCTGACAGATAAACACCAAGACAAGCACACAAACACACGCACAATTAATTTACATACGCCACGCCATTGTCTCACTTAATGTTACAACAGCGAGAACACTGGAAACTGATTGGTGTAATTACTCACAGCCATTAGCCTCAGGAAAAACCATCACATCAAAGGAAATGAGGGAGGATCCTCTCTCATTCTCTCTCGCTGCTGTTTATAATAACAAACCCTCATGTGCATGCAAAGGAAATGCACCACACTGAGCGTCATGCAAATCCTGATATTGACAAACCACAAAGTTGTATTTATTTTCTACTGACCTTAATCCCAAAAAAGGATACTGTAGGAATTCAAATACCGTAAAGGACTCAAACTGGCTTTTTAGAAACCTCTAAACCGAATGATGGGTATAAAAAAAGAAATTTTATTTTCCGGAAACGTTAACGCCCAGATATCTTGCACTTCACTTGCAGATTTCACCCCTAACAGACACACACACAGCAAATTTAATTGAATTTGCTGCTGCTTCCTAATCAAGCCCAGTATGATTTGCATATGGCTGAGGCCGCCAGCCCTCCCCTGCATGTCTGAGATCCTGGCATCTGGCATTGAGCCAGCAGACAGAAAAGAAGACAGAACATCTGACACACGAAGCTCAGCGAGAGCCATGTGGAGACGGTGGTAGGGCAAAATAAAAAAATTAAGCAACACAAGGAGGAATAAAATGATGTGAAACAATTTACATAGATGCCTGTGGAGATTATCAAAGGATGTGGTAGAGCAGGATAGGAAATGCCCACTATAATGCACCGACATAAAACAAATTGGCAGGTAATGCGTGCCATTAAAGCAAGAGTCTTTGGAAAAATGCAGTCCTAATTAACACAGAGTCTTAAAAGAGATAATATATGCAGATTAGAGAGGTGGAGTAACTGGATGTTGGAGGACTTTCTGCTCATTACTATGAAGGAGAGCTCAAGGACAGTCTTAGTGGATGCTGATTATTGAACATAAAAACATGGAAAAGGTGAAATAGATCCGAGGGTTAAGCCAGTAAACTTGATGAGCACAGCTACTCAAGTTAATGACACAAAATAATCACACCCCTACAGTAGATGGGTCATTCTTCAATTGGGGTTGCAAATGAGAGGCAGAATTGGTAAAAATGCTTGTTTGTTTTCTTTTAATTAAATGTATTTTTATGCATTTAAAATGGTATATCCATTAAAATTGAAGTTTAATAATATTTTTTAATTTGAAATAATTTTAATCAAACACTGGTGAAATATCCACTTACGTCTGTGGTGTTACCAATATTTGACATAAAAAGACAGTAACACCACAGACAAATTAGCCTAAATCCAGTCTTTTCTAAAATTGAGGCAGCCGTCATGATTTCAAGATCAGGGGATATTTAGGAAATGTTAATAAATATTTATTTATCAAAATTTTAATTAAAATATGTAAGATTTGCAAGTTATAAACATAACACCACAGACACTAATAAAGTGCATCACATGAAATTCTTCAAAATTTTGCTAACTTTAAGAACATTAATAAGAAAGAATGCAATCACCATGTGCCCCTCAGCTCAACCAGCAGCTGCAATGACATTTACACACGAATAAATAGATTTCCCCCTTTTCTTAAAGGAGTGGCATTCATTGTTGTAATACCACAGACGTGAATTTGCGGGACACTACTTTTTTCTTAAATATTACAAAATATAGATATATTAAAACAATCTAAATGTTAAATCAAATCTATATTCACAATATAACCACTTCATTTGTGTTAAAAATGTTATATTGTTCTAATTACAATCCATGATACCTCTCTGAGTTATGGCGGGAACATGCATATTTTGTTACAAATGCAATCTCTCAAACTCAATTAAATATGTATTTTAAAACAAATAAAATTGTTTGTGCACGAATTGCGTTTATTCTATAGATACAAGCATGGAAACATTTTATAATTTATTGGTATTTAAAGTTAATTTCAATTGTTGTAAAGTAGAGGGACACCGCACTTGCCACATCAATTGAAGAATGACCCAGATATAGTTGCAGGGGAAACAACATAAACTCAACTTCGTTTAGACTTCCACAAAGTATTAACAACAACAAGATTATTATAAACAACAAGTAAACGACCTTAGTTTATATCATAGCTTTAGTGTATCAACTACTACACTAAGCTAACGTTATTTTGTAAAATTATTTTAGCTAACATAAGCTTAAATTTTCTTGCCTGGCTGCGAACCTCTCTTCACACAATGCTCGCGGTCTCTCCCCTCCTCTTTGGGAAATCGAAACATTTTTATTCCCGTGAAGATAGCCAAATTCCAGAGGTCAGTTTAGTCGCTATCCAGATCGATAAACAAAAACAGACCGGAAGTTACTTCAGGCCAGGCGCGCACTGCGCACTGCGCAGCCATGGCAACGCGCGAGTCCGATGAAACGGCCAGGGATCAAATGACAAAAATGCAACGGATAAATTCAGAGACAAACAACATGATGTACATAGTAAATTTGTTTAGTTTCAGAATCTATTATGCAACTTATGTATTTTATCATTTCAGGATTATCTAGTCGGCCTATGTGTTTAGAAAGACACTGTCCTTTCAATTTAAAATATTTGACACAAACATTGAAAACCAATTAATGGCAACAAATATCACGATAAATTAATTTCAGACACTAGCTTGATAACTCAGATTTCAATTATATGCACAATGAGTATTTACAATCCATTCTTAGTGTTACTATTAAAGTGGTCCAAACGTTACCTCCTTGACTGATGAAAACCTGTGAACAGCTGGAGGGATGCTCTCACCTAAAATCCCCATAATCAAATCTAACGAACAGCAAACATACTAAATATGAAGATTTGTTTCCAGAACGAGATAACACGTTGAAATAATCTCGTTTTTTGATTGTGCATTTATCATCAATCAAACGGCTTGATTAAAGCCACTAAAATACAGAGTAGCACAAAACAACACATGACAACATAATAATAAACATATTTTGACAAGATTTTAAAATATTGACTCGCTCTCATGTTGTTACAAACCTGTATACATTTCTTTGTTTTGATGAACACGACAGTCATACACTGTCAGAAAAAAAGGTTAAAAAGGTCCAGGGGCAGTAACTTTCCAAAAAGTCCTAATACAGTTAGGCTATGTACAATGGGTATCAATATGTACTATGAGCAAGGTACTAATATGAACTCTTTAGGTGTAAAGCTTTACTTTTTGAAAGGGTACCACCCCAGTGATAGGCTAGGGACCATTTTTGACAGATACAGAAGCTAAGGTGCATTATTAAGTTTGTTTTTTGCCCACAGTATTGATTGTTTTTAGGTGACCGTGATCTCAGTAACAGTTTTGTGTTATAACGTTAAATATTAATGCTAAATGACATCTAGTTTGTAAGCATCATATACTGGATTGAATCAGGTGTTGATGAAGTAGTATTTGTGTTGTACGGATAGAGCTGTGGTGGCATGTAATGGTGAGAAACACTGTTTAACATGCCCAAGCAGGTCTGAGCATAACCTGTAGTTACTTAAGTAGATTAAATTTTCACAAAATGTGAAGTCAGGACAGCATATATTGACAGCATACATATTAATGGAAGCAAATTGATATGTGACCAGCAAGAAGATCCAGAGTGAGAGTCCTTGGGGAAAAATAAATGCCACCTTTAGAGTTTAGTGCTTTGTAAACAACGGGAGCTTTGCCCACTAGGAAGTGCACTCCGAGGGCTCTCACACATCCATGAAGTGAAGTGGGCATCCAGAGACAAACTAAGCTCATTGAAATGGTAGTTAATTTAATTACAGCATTATGCAAAAGCGGTGCTGCTGTAAATAACGAGTGGGAGGAGCAGAGAGGAACAGGGAGGAGGAGGGATAACAAACAGACTAGAGGGTAACAGATGCCTCGCTTATTTAATTCGTGGGATACATGAGAGAAGAATTTTGGAGTTCTGTGGGATGGGCAGAGAAAGAATGGCTTAGAGACGTAGCACGGGCAACGCAGGGTGCCATTTGCTTCCCTGAAGGTGAGAAAGAGGGGCGCCATTTTGAGGGCATCTCCATTTTGAGTCAGATTGGGAGGGGGGAAATGTATCATGGGAAATCACATCTTCACTGAGCTGAAGAGACACAAGTGCAGCCTTATGCCACACAGTGCAGACACTTAGTACAGCGAGGAGCTTCATTCACCAAAACTTTATACTCTTATAATTTACTCACCCTTATTACATTTTTCAGTTGGACACAAACAAGTTCATATTAAGTTGCCATCATATCATCATCTTATAGGGGGGAGTCAAGTTATGGAAAGCTCATACATTCAACATTAAAGTAATCATTAATTCCTGTGGTTTAATACTTTATTTATTATGACTCAACTTGTATACTTAAATGTTCTGAATACTTTGTATGAATTAAATATTTGGCTTGATGGCTACATCTGATGGAAATTTTGTGTCAGTAGCCCACTTAGAAATCCCCTTACCGATTAAAATGCTGATGTGTCAAATACTTATTTTCACTGCTGTACAGTCTTGTTCAAAATAATAGCAGTACAATGTGACTAACCAGAATAATCAAGGTTTTTAGTATATTTTTTATTGCTACGTGGCAAACAAGTTACCAGTAGGTTCAGTAGATTCTCAGAAAACAAATGAGACCCAGCATTCATGATATGCACGCTCTTAAGGCTGTGCAATTGGGCAATTAGTTGAAAGGGGTGTGTTCAAAAAAATAGCAGTGTGGCATTCAATCACTGAGGTCATCAATTTTGTGAAGAAACAGGTGTGAATCAGGTGGCCCCTATTTAAGGATGAAGCCAACACTTCTTGAACATGCATTTGAAAGCTGAGGAAAATGGGTCATTCAAGACATTGTTCAGAAGAACAGCGTACTTTGATTAAAAAGTTGATTGGAGAGGGGAAAACCTATAAAGAGGTGCAAAAAATGATAGGCTGTTCAGCTAAAATGATCTCCAATGCCTTAAAATGGAGAGCAAAACCAGAGAGACGTGGAAGAAAACGGAAGACAACCATCAAAATGGATAGAAGAATAACCAGAATGGCAAAGGCTCAGCCCATGATCACCTCCAGGATGATCAAAGACAGTCTGGAGTTACCTGTAAGTACTGTGACAGTTAGAAGACGTCTGTGTGAAGCTAATCTATTTTCAAGAATCCCCCGCAAAGTCCCTCTGTTAAAAAAAGGCATGTGCAGAAGAGGTTACAATTTGCCAAAGAACACATCAACTGGCCAAAAGAGAAATGGAGGAACATTTTGTGGACTGATGAGAGTAAAATTGTTCTTTTTGGGTCCAAGGGCCACAGGCAGTTTGTGAGACGACCCCCAAACTCTGAATTCAAGCCACAGTACACCGTGAAGCATGGAGGTGCAAGCATCATGATATGGGCATGTTTCTCCTACTATGGTGTTGGGCCTATTTATTGCATACCATGGATCATGGATCAGTTTGCATATGTTAAAATACTTGAAGAGGTCATGTTGCCCTATGCTGAAGAGGACATGCCCTTGAAATGGTTGTTTCAACAAGACAATGACCCAAAACACACTAGTAAACGGGCAAAGTCTTGGTTCCAAACCAACAAAATTAATGTTATGGAGTGGCCAGCCCAATCTCCAGACCTTAATCCAATTGAGAACTTGTGGGGTGATATAAAAATGCTGTTTCTGAAGCAAAACCAAGAAATGTGAATGAATTGTGGAATGTTGTTAAAGAATCATGGAGTGGAATAACAGCTGAGAGGTGCCACAAGTTGGTTGACTCCATGCCACACAGATGTCAAGCAGTTTTAAAAAACTGTGGTCATACAACTAAATATTAGTTTAGTGATTCACAGGATTGCTAAATCCCAGAAAAAAAAATGTTTGTACAAAATAGTTTTGAGTTTGTACAGTCAAAGGTAGACACTGCTATTTTTTTTGAACACACCCCTTTCAATTAATTGCCCAATTGCACAGCCTTAAGAGCGTGCATATCATGAATGCTGGGTCTTGTTTGTTTTTTGAGAATCTACTGAACCTACTGGTAACTTGTTTGCCACGTAGCAATAAAAAATATACTAAAAACCTTGATTATTCTGGTTAGTCACATTGTACTGCTATTATTTTGAACAAGACTGTATGTCTAATACAATGTGGCTGCTAGAAGCCATTTTCATACAGATCTAAAAGAGGACTTGTATATGTCAAAATTAAATGGCTTTATTAATAATACCATTTAATTGAACCTACAGTAATTAACTACTGTATTGAATGTGTATAGTTTTATAGACTAATTTTATAGTGACTAATTGTTCAACCAATACTTTTCCAGTACCACATCAATTATGCCTTCACAACGTCTGGACACATCATTAATCATAGCAAAATAATTATTTTTCCATTTAAATCTTTATTTCTTTAAAATACCAGGATATCAAAGTTATTTGTGTTACTCTGTATTGCAATACAAAAATTTAATCACTATGAATATACAGCACAGGACAAAACAAAGATATTTTCCCAATGATGAGCATTTATGAAGGGTTTTGCACATGAGGACAAAGCCTGAGCAGTTTTAAAAAGCGGCTCTTTATCAGACATGGCAGGAATCTTAAAAAAAAATTCAGGCACCTAGAAATCTTGGCACTGTTTAAAGTTTTTCTCCTGCAGGCCCTTTCCTCAGAGCTAGAAGAAAACAAGACAAATGATAAAGAAAAACTGTCAAAATGGTGTATGTATCCACATATCCACACACGAGAATATGAGTAGGACTGTATGTAAAACAATAGGCACTAAATTTTGCCACATAAAACTAGAGTTCGATTCATTAAAGGTGGACTGCGACATTGTTAAATGCTGTCCAAATGTTCTGCTGTTCTCCTACCAAGATTAAACCACAGTCCAGATCACATTCAACAATAAATAAGATTGATTGTATCCACGGATCAGTTTAGATCTATTCACGTTTGACAGAGTATTAGTGTGAACATGGGGACATACGAATAGAAATCCTAACCTTGTGACTCCACTCATTACGGTTTTAATAAGGCACCAAGGGTTCCTATAATCCTTTGAACACATTTAAAACAGCAAGACAAATGGCACGACATGTTTCCTGTGCATTTGGCATGATGGCATTGTCGAGAAAGAGACCAGATAACCTGTAAAACCTCCACACTTCACCGTGCTTAAAAGAGAGAGAGTTGGAACCAATGGAGCATCTTTTGAATGCAAAATGGAAACGAGGTTTTGACATGTAAGCCCTGGTGACTTCGCCTCTAATGCGCCCCGCTCAAAATTAAGCATAAATATTAATAAAACAGTTGACAAATCACATAAAAAGGAGTATTTTTGAGAAAACCCCAGTAAAATATTTGTATGTTAAAGCCAAACACAGGCATGATCTGCATGTAAAGAGCTTGCACAGTTTGACCAATCAGAAGCAATCAAAGCCGCCTCCTAACCAGCATCTGCACACAGACCTGAAGCATCAAACACATGCTATATATAGTGAAGCTCTTTTAACAGGCAAATCAGAGTCATTTCTGAGAGCCCCGGGTCTCTGGTGCCAGAACAAAAATGCTTGGAAGGTTTAAGGACATTGTGCTGGCGTTTTTGAGAGGTAAAGTCATTATGTGCTTCTCTTGATGGACCTCTTCACCTCAGTCCATAGCTGATTGAAGGGGAGGAGTGGAGTGTAAGGTGAATGAGGGGTTGGGGATTGGGAAGGAATGGGAGGGTTCAGGTGGGGGGGTGCTAGATTTCGTGGGAGGCCGGGTGGTGATCGCCAAGGCCGTTGGCCTGAGTGTTATTCTCGTTGAGCCGACGGACACGGTACATCTCATAGTGGATGCTGCTGGTGATGTCTTTAATGTTCTGCATGTGGGTTCTGTGAAACATGAGCCAATCATAGAGTTAGAATGAAAGTATAATGGGTAAGAAGATATACCTCACATTTGTAACCCTGCCAATGCAGGCTCACTATCGAAATATAAGATTAAGGGGTGGTTTCCCAGACAGGGGGTTATCCTAGGGTCACACTAGGGCTGTCACAATGATTAAATAATCTCATCACGATTGTTTGACCTCATCGCAATGATTTGAGATCACCGCAATGATTGCACATTTCTATAAAAACACAAGGGGGATCTGCAGCACCTGTGTAAACGAGACCGTATCAGACTCCTTAATGGCAGTGTAACGCAATACATAGAGACAGAGCACAGTTTTGCTCATTTGAAAACCACGCCCACCAAGGGAAAACAATCCAACCATCTCTATTGACTTTGTTTTGTGTGAGGCTGCCTCCTTGTCATTTCTGGCTTATAACAAAAACAGAATAATGCTTAAAAGCTGCTGTGTGACCAGATGTACAGCTAACAAGCCAAATCCAAAGTTTCCCTCTGGTGGGCGCAGTTCTACTAATAATAGTACTATAAAAAGTTGTCTGTTTCCACTTTTGTGTCTTTAAACGCTTTTTTGGGGGGGTCGACAGCTTATAAAAACGTATTACTGGGTTTTTTAGCTTGTTGGCTCACACAGCAGCTATTAGGCATTATTGTGTTTTTTGTTATAAGCCAGAAATGACAAGGAGGCAGCCTTTCGCAATACAAAGTCAATGGGGACGATTGGATTGTTTTCCCCCCAGGTGGGCGTTGTTTTCAGGTTATGACGCATTCCGCTCTGTCTCTATTGCAAAGCCATTCAATACAGTAAAAAAAACTGCATTTAAAGAAATGCTGCAAAACGTCGATAAGCAGTATGCCAGGTAAAACATACATTTCCAAAACAGCAATTCCAAATTTAGGAAAGTGAAGGATTTTCAGTTTTTGAAAGATATATTAATTAAATAATTACTTTTAAATATATGTTATGTGAATTAATATTTACTGCCATGTAAACCTTGCAAAATATTTAATTTAAATAATCACAACAATGTGTGAAAATTATTTCATGAACAAACAAAAAAATTATAAAAGTTAAAATGTCAAAGTAACAAAACAGACAATTAAAAGTCCTAAAACAGGCAATAAATTGTCAAAACAGTCACAATTTATTAGACAATAAACTATCAGCCAAATTTCATAATCGTGACAGCACTATCTCAGACTAAATTGTATGTTTGAGCTGCCTTAATTTAAAAACACCTTGTACCAAGGCCTAGTCCTGGATTAATCTAAACCCTGTCTGGGAAACCCTCCCAACAAGTTTCAATTTAATCAATGATTTCTTATACAATCTTACTCAGGCAACATTAAATATATCAAGGTTATATTTTCAGGCATTATACAGGATGATTTTATGCAGAAAATAGTAATCACTAAAAATAACTTTAGCTGGCGCTTTCACAGACTAGGTCACATAGGATCAACCCTTTCACTTCAGATGAAAGGGAACAGTTCACTTTTTTAAATTTCATTTATATAACACAAGAAAAGGCAAAGTAATACAAAATAAATGTGAAGACATATAAATACTAAATAAGTTTTGGATACACTATTCCATTTGATACAGTATAGTGGTTTATATATGTTAGACCATAGATATTTTAGGTGTTTAATCACTCACCGAATCAGAAGGTCACGTAGGTAAGCAAACTCACAGTGCGCGATATTCTCAACTACAGACACAAAAACAGAATTACATTAGATCAAAAGACATCAAACAAATAAATAAATAAACAAAAAAAAATTCAGCTTAATTGTGAAAATCCATGTAAAGCATTATGTTTTTAAAGCAACAATCACTTGGCCACTAGGTGGAGCTGTTGCAAGTAGAGACAGGGGTTGGCCGACAGAAATAAGCAAAAACTACATCAGACTGACAATTCTGTGTGGCAAAAACAAAACCACCTGGGTACAAAATATGTGGGGGTTTTTGCATTTTGCAGGTGCTTTTAACCAAAGCGATGTACAATGCATTCAGGATCCTACGTATTTAAGCAATTTATGTGTTTTGACATTGCTAATGTAGTTCTCCATTAGTTGAGCTACAAGAAAATTTTTAGTTGCTTAATTATAGACCAAACTACACAAAGGAGACAAAGAAAGCTATCACGGAGAAACCACACACAAACATCCAACACAGAAAATAAAAGGTTTTCAAAGAAATACTTCAGATTACAGGATAATTATAGGGTTATTTAATTTATTCTAGCAACTCTCCTGCTATGCGACGCTGCCATATCCATCAACTATCCTGACAGTTACCACACAAACAAGTCTGTCTATTGCTGTCAACAACAGCGAGTGCTTAAAGGTGTAGTGTATAATATCACTGCAACTATTATCCAGACACACACGCATATATTTTTTAAGTGGTTTATCAATGCTCTTGCCTGTTGGCCTTCATTTAATGCAGGTCTGTAACAAGAGTAACTATGACATCAGAATGACGACAGCACATGTAGCTGCAGGGGCACGCTGACAAATGCCTCTTATCTGTTCAACAGCAGCTGACTCACAGTCAAACCGACGCACTCATAATGGTCTTCTGAGTGCATCCTCAATTACAATAGATAAGGGTTGCTTTAAGGCGCTTGACTTATAGCCGTGTGTCTACGGTTAATGAGCTCCCTTTGATGTGCTTAGGAAACGCTGGTGTCTGCATTCCCCACTACTCTAGAGATGTTTATGAAAGGAGTCACCATACCTTCGATAGTGCCCCACTTTGTTTTCCTTCCTAGGAGTCTCCGCCCATTGACCTGGTACTCTTGGTCACTTCCTACTACTGCGAAAGGAATCATCTCCTGATGGTAAGAGAAAGAGGACAGTGAGATTATAACCATGCTTTCAGTCATATTATGTATCTCTGGTGTGAATGTAGTGGAAACTCACTCTTATTTTCTCATTGATCATTCGGTCTTCTGCATCCTCATCAAACTCTTTCTGTGGATAGACGTCTATACCATTTGCCCGAAGCTCTTCCCTGATCTACATGAAATGAAAACACAGTTAAGCCCTAAGTAGATGTGCATAATTTATAATATAATGTGAAAACAATCAAAAGTGATTTATTCTGCCTATAACTCCCTTAGTGTACACTTCCACAGCGTGTCTAGCATTAAATGTCTTTATAATAGGGATGCACCAAACTTTTGACCCCCAAAAATATAAAACAGGTGGATTTTGAATCAATATTTTTTTTTATAAAGCAGAAATCACCCATCTACATGTGTAAATAAATACAGTGCAAAAAAAACCCACAACTTCTGCATATCATTGCTTCAAACTGCTTGAAGTGCATAAAATGTATCACAGGAATTTTTTATTGTCATGCTAATTGTGTAGCCTACTGTAATCAGCTTCATCATTATAGTGAGATTATTATATTTGTTTATACAGTAGCTAGCTACACGGCTTTATTCTAACAATGAAAAACAAGGAAATGGCAATTTTGGCAGTGGGTCATTCATGACATCCTAAGGGATCAGATTTAGCTTGTTGTCTGGATTATCACTAATCTAGACCCTGGAGGACTCTACAAGTATATTTGGATTTATTTATTTTTGCCTTATTGGCTAGAAGAGAGGCATTAGAAATGCTGTACAGCATCTGGTATCGGAAGCACAGAGATGTATGCCTCTTTCGAGCGTTCGGTCTTCCTCCAGTAAGATGCACGCCAGTGCAAGTACAGAAGGTCATTGAGGTTGGCTAATGCTCTTTACTGTTATGTGAAATGCAGCTAACAGTACAAGAACAGATGTTGCACACATATACTTCATCATGTCGTATGTCATCTCAGTCTTGCACTAGCTCTCCACAGTTGCGTAAATAAACTATTCCTCATACGATACCTAAAAACCCAAACTCTTATTTTTTGTTATGAATTTTATCATACATTATCTGCCAGCAAAGTCGTCTGCAGTTGTGCTCATGCAAAGCTGCAGCATTTTTGTAAAAGCTTTAGAGACACCGTCAGTAATCTCTTAGGGAAGAAAAAAGGCTTTGTTTGCCAACTACAACTAGAACATGACAGCATGTACCAGTTTTTCCATGCCTCAATGCACTGAGCTGTAGTATTCACAATATCCCACTGGGGTTCACCGCACAAACATCCAGATTTATAATGTCTAGTATTTTAAACAACCAAGTTCATCTTTGTGCAGTTAACCACGAGGTTGTGCAACATTCCACATACTACCAATTTGTAAAAGAGACAGAGCAACATAGCAGAACAGCATAGCAGCCAATTACAATAGCTTAATACACAATTCTGTCTTAATGCAAAATCCTATAGCATTTATTTATTTAATTTTGTAAGGATGAGCTTCTTCACCTTCTTCTTGAAGAAATCCCTCTCCTCCAGAGTCAAGGTATCAGCCTTAGCGATGACAGGAACAATGTTTACCACCTTGCTGAGGCGTCTCATAAATTCCACATCCAGAGGCCTGAGACTAGAGAAATAATTCCCATAAGGACTAAAGCAGAATTTAACCAGAAATGACAAAAATGACCCAGATATTAAAAAGTGTGTGGTGAAAATGTTATACTTATTCTATTCTTGACCCATAAATTACATTTAAATACATTATCATGTTCCCACAGATAGAGATTATGTTTGTTTTATATAGTTGAATATCTCCTTGATAAAAGGAGATATTCCAGGAAACAATAGAGAAGCTCAGATGCAAAAGCCACTAAACGCCATCTCTGTCAAAAAGGAGTAAATGATATTAACCGAATGCTCTCTGCACTTATCATACGTTAGGCTTTAAATCTGCACAATCCCGGCCACTTAGAAACGGTAGTTTTGTTGACCAAAGAGTCTGATACAATGCTTATTTAAAAGAAAACATGTCATACGCACTTAGGAGGGTTTTGAATCAAATATTTTCCCTTAAATAGTTAACTCGTCAATAAAGAGAAAACGCTTCCCTGCCAATGACGAGTTTTTCCGGCAATCTATTTTCCACTTTTATACCCAACTTATAAAACCCGGAAGCAACCCTTTAGTTCAAACAATAAGAAAGAACTCTGTGTATGTTTTGATCATCACTCTGAATCTGATCTCTATCAAAAGTCATTCACAAAAATGCAATTATCTCAGCTTTTTGCTCAAAATTATGTATTTTTGAAGAAACCTACCCATATTTGAGAGGGTAGAAGAGAACAAATGAAGGTAGGATGAAACACTTTTTTTTTTAAGCAGAGGGTCTGTTCTTTCATTTGATATATTGCATGTTTAAATATTTAAAGAAGAACATTTTCTGGAAGGCATTAAACTTTTGTAAAAATCATTAAAAAAAAAATTCGCTGGTTGGGAAAGAGTTAATATAAAGTTACATTTCTGACACTGGATGACAGTGAACTCTATTAAATTTTCTAGACAAGATTACACATTAACCACCAGAGGGCGAAAATACATATGCTCTGAGATATGACACAACATCGAAGCTATTAAAATGGCTGGGGATGGAAAGACTCAAAGATGATTCGGGCAATACTACAAGGGAGGTGTAAAGAGACCTTCGATTTCACAGACATGTGACAGAAATGCACACAAGGGAGAAGGCACACAGATGTAGTTTGTTAGATCAGACCAGATCTCCTGCTAGAGTAACTGTGCCGCTGACCCAGACTGCGGTCTCTATGGCCGACTGTTAGACTCCAATTAGCCGAGCTGTTCAAAGCCTGACTGCAGCTGCTGAGCAGCACACATACAAACACCAATGACATCTGCAGTGCTAGACGGATATGAAACAGTCATTCATTCACAGCGGGCCACAGAAAGGTCGGCACCACACGCTCTGGGGGCAACAGCATACGCATACACATACTCCATACACATACTGAGTTATGTGTGTTTAGCATGTGTGTAGAACTGTTACGTCTTGGATGGATGAAGAGATGAATGGAGGGATGAGAGGATCAAGGTATAGAAAAGAGGATAGAGGGATCGGTGGAGGGAAGAATGAAAGTCTGGATGAAGGAATGAAGAGATGGATGGGGAATGAGGATAGATGGATGAGAGACTAAATAGAGGAATGAAGGGATAGATGGAGAAAAGGATGAGACTGAGAGGCTGGATGGAGGAATAAAGAGATGAATGGAGGAAATAGAAAAGATAAAAAACTGGATGGAGAAATAAAGAAATATATGGAGGAAATAGAATAGATGAGGCAGGGATGAGAGGCCGGATGAGAAATAAAGGAATGGGTGGAGGAATTAGTACAGTTGGAGGAAGGGATAAAGAAAAAGGGATGGATGTGGGATGAATATAGATGAATAAGAGACTGGATGAGGAATAAAGAAATGGATGGAGTGAGGGATGAGAGTCTGGATGGGGAATGAGGATAGATGGATGAGAGACCGAAAAGAGGAATGAAGGGATAGACTGAGGCATTAGGATAGATGGAGGAGGGATGAGCAGTGAAAGGAGGAAATAGGATAGATGGAAAACTGGTTGGCAGAATAAAGAAATGGATGGAAGAAATAGGATAGATGGAGAGAGGGATGAGAGGCCGGATGAGAAATGAAGGAATGGGTGGAGGAATTAGTACAGTTAGAGAAAGGGAGAAAAGTCTGGATGAAAGAAAAAGGGATGGATGTGGGATGAGGATAGATGGATGAGAGACTGAATAGAGGAATGAAGGGATAGATGGAGGCATTAGGATAGATGGAGGAAGGGATGAGCGGCTGGATGGAGGAATAAAGGGATGGAGGAAATAGGATAGATGGAGGGAGGGATGAGAGGCCGGATGAGAAATGAAGGAATGGGTGGAGGAATTAGTACAGTTGGAGGGAGAAATAAAAGTCTGGATGGAGGAATAAAGAGATGGATGGGGAATGACGATAGATGGATGAGAGATTGAATATTGGAATGAAGGGATAGATGGAGGCAGGGATGAGAGGCTGGATGGAAAAGGATAGATGGAAAACTGGATGGAGGAATTAAGAAATGGATGGAGGAAAAAGGATAGATGGAGGGAGGGATGAGATGCCAGATGAGAAATGAACGAATGGGTGAAGGAAGTAGTACAGTAGGAGGAAGGGATAAGAGTCTGGATGAAAGAAAAAATGATGGATGTGGGATTAGGATATATGAATAAGAGACTGGATGAGGAATAAAGAAATGGATGGAGTGAGGGATGAGAAGCTGGATGGAGAAATTAAGGAACGGATGGAGGGATGAGGACAGATGGAGGGAAAGATGGCAGGCTGAATGGAGGAATCAAAAAATGGAGAGTGATGAGGACAGATGGATGAGAGACTGAATTGATGAATGAAGGGATAGATGGAGGAAGGGATGAGAGGCTGGATGGAGGAATAAAGAAATGGATGGAGGAAATAGGATAGATGGAAGGAGGGAGGCCAGATGATAAATGAAGGAATGGGTGGAGGAATTAGTACAGTTGGAGGGAGGAATGAAAGTTTGGATGGAGGAATGAAGGGATGGATGGTGGAATGAGGACAGATGGATGAGAGACTGAATAGAGGAATGAAGAGATAGATGGAGGAAGGGATGAGAGGCTGGATAGAGAAATAAAGAGATGGATGGAGGAAATAGGATAGATGGAAAACTGGATGGAGGAATAAAGAAATTGATGGAGGAAATAGGATAGAGAAGTTAGAGAAGGGAGAAAAGTCTGGATGAAAGCAAAAGGTATGGATGAGGAATTAGGATAGATGGATAAGAGACTGGATGAGGAATAAAGAAATGAATGGAGTGAGGGATGAGAGGCTAGATGGAGGTATGAGGACAGATGGAGGGAGGGATGGCAGGCTGGATGGAGGAATGAAAAAAAGAGGGGGATGAGGACAGATGGAGGTTTTAGCAGTAATTTTTGAATACTTTGTGTGAAAAATTCTTATGGGATACTGAGAGTAACTTCTACAGGTCACGTCATAAATATCCACGAAATTTATCTGGAGACTCGTGTTCTCCAGCAACAGCTATATAAACACAAGCATACACTATGATGCTTTATCGCTGGCAAACGATAGAACAGACCACCCACTTAATTTGGCTCAGATATTTTTTGGATGCACAAGAGCTAATGGTAAACGGTGACTAGAAATCCCAAAGAACCCTAAACCTTAAATTAAATTGCTAACAAATGCTACATCTCTTCATATGAGTCACAATTTAAAAACTTGCCCTTACAGTCCAGCAGATATTAAACAAGGTGTTGAAAGATCAGATGTGTGGGTGCTCTACTTAACACCATTATACAAGCAGTAATTAAAACTAAATTCTCTAAACTGATTCACAGCCAGTTCATGTTTCTTATAACAGGATAAAAGCGCCTGCCAAAATGCATAAATGGTTGGACATTTTTCCAAACAGGAGAAGCAATGCTTCCCTCTGGAGGACAGTAAAAGCACTGACACTCCTGCATTTTCTTTTCATCTACAATAGCTTTTCATCCTAAAATGAATAATAAGCATAAAACAGGCCGCATATTAAAATAATCTAAGTTAGAAACTAGCAAGCACAAGAACAGTAATTCAATTCTAAATAGGCCTGGCTATTAGACTCTGTATTTGACTCCAAATACACTCAAGCATGAACTTAAACACAAAACCTTTAGGTTGATCTACACATGTTGAGTGTCATGTATGAGAAGGTTCAAAGGTTCAAAGGTTCAGGTTCAAAGTGCATGCTAGCACAGATGTTCAGGTATATGAGGATCTGAACTAAACAGGAAGATAAAGATTAAATTAAATCTATACAGTCACGTCTAGAAGTATACAGATGCAGACATGAACTAACCAGTGTCCTGTGGGCGGGATGAAGTATATGCAGCAGTGAACTCTTGAATCTGGAATCCTCTTTTTTCTGTCAATGTTGATCTCCTCCTGAAGGTACTGCTCATACTGGTCATTGATAAACTTCATAATAGGCTGCCAACTGATGGAGAGACATATGAAAGAGAGACTGAGAACTGAAATAACATTTTTAAACCTGACTGGTAGATTCAATGAAGGTCACAAACAATGTGGAGATCTGCTTTACCAGTTTTCATTGTTGATCTGGTCTCCAAACCCTGGTGTGTCTATGACTGTAAGCTTCATTCGAACACCTTTCTCCTCGATGTCTGTGTGGGGAAGACAATTAAAAAACTCCAACAAATCCCATAGGTATTAAATCAGGAAGCAGATAAAAGACTCTTTAAATTCACTGAGATTAAAGTTGCAATAAATTTAAAATGAAAAACTGTAATTTCTTTGGAATATTTTGGTCTCCAAAAATCGAACAATCCGGAACAATTTCCGGGTGCATTTTCTGTGTATTTTCCGTAATGTCTGTATGAAAAGGGCTAGTGATTAGCAAATACTGTAGCAACATGACCCAACTTCAAATGATCCAATCAGTTCTCGATGGACGAATTCAAGTCCAGCCCTACCTATTTTTATTTAAAAAGCATTTTCACTCTGATATACGTCACTACGGGGAAAATAACACAATAGCTACTTCAGTTTCATGTCGACTTTAACATTATAATAGGTGAAGGGCCCTGTATGAATGACACACTAACTGATGATTATTAAAATTGAATGTGCTTGTGTATCTTTACCATGACTGATAGACTTGATCTCGATGGTTTTGGGGATCTTCTCCTCAGCTGTGCCCAGGACAGACTTACGGCTCACTTTGGACTTGAAGAGTGTGTTCATTAATGTGGACTTTCCCAATCCACTCTGACCTATACACAAATTAATCCTATAATTAATCCAAATAACAACAACAAAAAGGAAAAGAGAGCATTATCACAACTAAAAATGAGTATAGACTGTACTCAAACATAAAGGCTTAGTGAGTTAAAAATTTCTAAAATGTCTCGAGAACACAATACTCAATTTGGTTTCCATTTTACCCGATAAAGACTTAATTCTTCAACACATTCTTTCGTCTGTGATTTGTTGCACATTTTGTTCCGCATTTGGTCTCAATAGGTCTTATTCATCCACAGACCACGAGTGACTCTTTCTCTCAGGCTGTCCTGTGGTTTGACTGAAGTTAGCATCCCTTTAGCTGTCTTTTAAAGGGGTTTGTGGTCTTCTTGAACATCTGCTAGCTCACATCTGTCAGCCACGAGTTCATCACGTTGTTGTAATGAGGGGTCTGCTTTTTTCTTGTCATCTTAACCCAGCTTGTTCTGATATTATACTACTGGGACAACATGTGGGCAGGGTGACACAGGATGCTTCATATAGTTAACTCATAAAGTCTTAAACAAAAGTGTTAAAACAACACGTTCATCAGCTCTGTGTTATTATTAGAACAACACACGTTGTGTTGTTTTAACACATCTTGTGTTATTTAAATATTATTATTTATTTATTTATAAGATCAACAAGAAATGACGCATAATGTGTTAAAGGCGGGGGTGCATGATCTCTGAAAGCCAATGTTGATATTTGAAATCACCTAAACATACACGCCTTCTTTTTATAGACCCACCCCACACATACACAACCCAGGAAGTGATGACAGTTAGTAGAAAAGCTCCTTACTGATAATTGGCTACAAGTGTGTTTGGGTACTCGGCCCAACTCCCTTTTTCAAAGTGTTTTTCAAAAATCATGCACCCCGCCTTTAAACAGGATAACACAAAACAATGTATAAAAAAAAAAAATCACATCCTTTCTTAGAGTGTAGGATAACATGAGTAGCCTTAAATGAAACAGATGATATTCGGTAGCATTATGTGTGGCCTTGAAGCAAAGTGATGGGTATATAAACCACAAGAGCAGCTGTTAAGTTCAAGAAAGACAATGTAGAGAGATCTCACAATTTTTGTGTGTACTGTTCCTTTAAGAGTGGCTCCTCACATAAGTGGCCAAACATCCTTAGCGACTGCATAAGCAAGACCAGATGCTCTTATCAATCACACATATAAAAAAATGTGTGATTGAGTAAGAGACAGGATTCAGATGAGAAAAAATGTGTTTGCAGCTGGTTGGCCGGGAGCAGGAACTAAAGACAGTTGGCGCTCTCAGCTCTGACTGGGTTAAATCAACAGGGGTTTGGCAACACAGAGAGCCATGCTTTGCACAAAATGCCAGGTTCACCTTGCTTTCTTGAACGGAGTTTCTAATTCCTGTCTCTTATAAACACAACATAAATCATTTTACATTTAGTGCAAGAACTACGTCAGCAAATCCATTGGAAAACGAGATGAATGTTTTCCAACATTTTCAAATGAGTCCATATTCCCTAAAACTAAATGTGATCAAGATGTATCACCTCCATTAACATGGTTGCAATAAGCTAAAGCCTTCTGTGCCACGTTAATAAATACACACACTTTTCATTTCCATTCTCATTTTTATTTATTTATTTATTTATTTATTAGGGCCGGGACTTTTTACTGATGACACGCGCATGATAATCGCAGTCGATTTTTTGCACAGCCCTAAGTGACATTATAACGAACAAGGTTATGAAATAATGCAACGTACACAATTAACTTTGTCATGGCATTTTGTAATGTTTAATTGTGATTTAGCTGCAATCATGTTAAAACATTATAAGCTAGCAAACGCGGTATTTTATTATTATATGCACTCTACACTTGGAATAAACTTCTTATTATCCGCCTATTACCATCATCTGTAGTTTAGTAGACTGTGCAGTAGCCTAATATTTGTATGAAATTGTGAAACATTACCTGGTCATTATCTTTGGAGTACTAGAGTGGGAAATTACGACAGTTGCAAGTATTCTCCAGCGACTCTAGGGGTCGCAGTTTGACAAAAACGCCGAATTGCATAGAGCGGCTTTAATACTTTGCAGTACAAAAAACTTTACTCTTTGTTTTATTACTAATAAATGCATTTATTCCCCCCAAAAAATGGTCTTTATTGCAGTGTACAACAAGCGCTCAGAATACTGCGGCAACTGTCCCTGCAACATATATTATAATACCAGTCACCGAACGAATCTGATCGGTGTCTGCTAGTTTAGTCGGCACAACGTGGCTCGGCTAGTTTTATTTTTGCACGGTTTGCTTTCCACTGCATAACCCACAAAATAAAATACTCATAAGTGCATTGACACATGCGCACATGCATAGACGCACAAACACACACAAATGTAGATGTAACATGACACAGTGAAACTTGTGGCATTTACCAAGCACTCCTTGAGATAGCCTGTGTGTAATTTCATTGCGTAGGGGGCGTGTGGTTGCAAGTGTTATGGAAAATTGAGGCTTTGATTACCATAAGCTTGTTTTATGAAAGGTTAAAGCAAGAAACGGCTCCCCCTAATTCAACAAATCTTTCAAAAGGTCTAAATTATACAAATTTTTATAGCAAGGCTATTATTACAATTTCCAATGGGGACAAAAATCCAATGTGATTAAAATAAAATTTAGACTAATGTATGAAAAGTAATCATTCAATTAAAAATATTATGAGATATGAATCGTACATAAAAAATGTATTATATACATACATTAAACAGCACAAATAACCATTCCCACAAGCCCATCCATTACTGGGGCGAAAGCAGATCATACGAAAACATATAAATGAGATAAAAAAATTCATATGAATTAGCCACCTTGTGAAATAGGTAAGTTTACCCTGTTCCTACTTTTCCAAATACCAGTACATGTAGTATCAGTACGTATTTTTTTTAACCTTGATAACAATTAAAGGGCTTAACCAAGTCGAAGCTAACTTATCAAATATGAATAACATCAGTAAGATAATTAACTCAAATATTAAAATTTAAAAAACGTAAATTCATCTCAGATCTTTCATGAAGATCAATCAAACATGCAAGGAGGTCAGTCTACTCACCCACAACCATGATGTTCAGCTCAAAGCCCTGTTTCATGGCCTTCCTCCTCATCTGCTCCAGGATTGCATCAATGCCCACGTAGCTGAAGTCCATCCTGGACTTGTCCAGGGACATGGCTGAGGGCATCTCTGGTATAACAGACTCTGCCATAATGCTACTGCTGCTGCTGCTGCTGTAGCTGGAACTGACCTCTGACCCTGGAGACATGAGAAGATGCAAGTTACTAATGCAGGAAACATCACTATGAGCAACTGAGCAAATGGCTAAAAAAATATATTAAATTGTTAATCATGAATCCAATATTCAGAGGAATAGAAAAACAAAATCGTCACAAAATACAAAAACCTCAAGCCAAAAGGTTTCTCTTTGCAGTCCCTTCACCTTTACTTAAGTATGCATCATATAACACAGGATTTTCACATTGGAACGTTACAAAATCTAGATTAAAAACACCTGATATCTAAAACAGAAACTCCCACCAGCTTCCTTTATGGATTAAGTACATCAGGAGCCACTAAAGCCCCATAAAGTGATCAAATCCTGCAGATATGAATTGAATGATATTCGCTCAACTTTCCTCTTACAGGTAAAAGATGCCATGAATCTCCTTTCTAATAGGCTTCACCACAGTCAATGCTGTCTTGAAAGCAAACCCTTAAGGCAGTTGAAAATTTTAAAATTAGTAATCTGATCCAATGGTAGATTTATTTAGAGCGCCTGTTGGCTCTTCTCCACCTAGTCAGGGCACCTGGCCAGAAAACCCACAGCCACTGGATTCCTCACATCACAAAAGATGAGCTCTTCCCCAGAGACTCTTCACCATTACAGGTATGCCAGTGCCACAGTCAGCATTAAAACAGTAACCGATACCGAACGTCTGGAATCACAGCCGCCAGGATCGCAAGGAAAGCTATACCAGCAGTGAGTAAAGATGTTTATTCTCACTATTTGATACATTCATATTGATTCTCCTATTACATACAGTCAAACATCTACATGTTCAAACATGCTGACAAGTTTGCCCTGAGCTTCCTTTGGTTGGTGCAGCCTGGAAACACAACATAAACCTGGGAAACAACAATAATACATTCTTTTAGCATAAAAAAAGTGCACAAAAGACTCTCTAACACTCTTACGCATACCTGGATGAGATCTGATCTTGTTCCAGGTAAGAAATCAATCACATAATGCATACCAATGATCAATATGCAAGAATGAATAAATATTCCACTCAATCCTAAAAGATACTGAAAAAAATAGCTTAATAGAATTATAAATGGCTTTATCCAATGTGTGTGTGCTTGCTTATTATGTTTTGCTTATTATAGTATCACATAGTAGCTTAGCAATTTAAAAGTAAATTCATTCCCAGTGTCGTTGAGTGCTAATGATGTGTTATAGTGGATGTTGGTCACTTATGAGGTTCCACATTGCATAAGCTGCTGGTTTTGACAGGCGGTCGACTGTCTAGGTAGCTAGATTTCAGTTCCTCTGTTCAGATTGTTAAAAAAGTGAGTGTTCTGAGAAGACTTTGCAAGCATGTAGCACATTAGGCATGTCAGCAACAATCTTTTTCCTGACCAGTCATAAGTAGAAGGGATTTTTATTTCTCCGCCACAATGTTTATACTGCAGTTATACTGCATGCGTTGAGGAGACACACCTAGCTATCACCTCTAAGGGCCAACAGACCACTTCCTCAGTTTTACATTCCCAACTCGACATTTAAAACTTCGTGTTTCCCCTCCTCCATTCCATTCAGCCAGGTCAGGGCAGGAATCTCCCTGTCCTATACATTCCACTGCTTTAACCCCAACATCCACCTCCTGTGTAAATACAAGCTGAATGCACAGAGTAAAAATTTGCTTTGTTGCATGGGTTTAAAATGACCCAAAAGAGTACTGAAGGGTTATCTCGGGTCTTTTTGGTCTCAATGGCAGGGGACTATTTTCAGGCGGTGCGTAATATCATTGCGCCTCCTGCAGCCACGTTACGGCAGCAAGTCCTTGATTATTACGCCAGAATTAGAGTATAATTTCTAGCCATACCTGCCTAGAAAATCGCAACTTTTAATTTTCTTAGCACACGATGTAACTACAGAAGAGTGACCCCTTGTTCAGACAGCCAGCGACGTTATCGCTGTGTGTCGCCCGTCTCTTTCAATGAGGCGTTTCTAAATCTGCTTGTCATAAACAAATGAGTACCATCCACGCCAGTAACTGACGAGAGAAGGATGACGTGAACTCCACTGCTTTGTTCTCATTGGTAGTCGCTCCCGAAAGTCGCTCGACATTTGCATAAAGTTAAACTTTTCTTAACTTTCTCGCGTCGCTGGACACGCCCATACAGTCGCCAACGGTCACTTTCGATCGTGTCGCCGGAAGTCGCCAGGTTTCCATTGAAATGAATGAGATCGTGTCGCTCTGCTATTGCTTGTCGTTGGCTGTCTGAATGTGGGGTCAAGTTTTAAATAGAAAAAATATCGAAACACTTTGGCTATTTTTTAGCGCTATGCTAATGGTTTAATCCGATTCAACGGATTGTGTAAAGCTATGCTAAAAGTGCTACCGCCAGCTCCATTGATCAGCTGAATGGATTTCAAAACGGTAAAAATTAAATGTTTAACTCTAGGGGAGCTGGAAAATGAGCATATTTTCAAAAAAAGTGGAATGTCCCTTTAACGTGCTGCTATAGCTTACACAGATGGGATCTTTGTAAGGTCACCACATACAGCTTTCACGTCCCAAAACCTGCACTCAGAAGGCCGTGGTGGTGATCCTCTTAAGCTCACAATAATGTCCGGCATCAAAATACCCCAAACGAAGCTCTTCACAATAGCACAATGACTGTAGTCGTTTTCACAATAGCTGGAGGCTGCGAAAAAGCCCACCTGTATTGACAAAGGAATTCCCAAACACCACAAAGGCGCATACTTCACTAAACACAAGTCAAGCATTCTCAATATAATAAAAGTAAAACCTTTAACCCAATCCACCAGTTTGTTGAGTTTGACGGATTTCTTAGCAACACGCTGCAATTCAAGTTCTTCAGAACTGTTTTATACACATTTTCGTTTCCATCTGTTCTTGGATCAGCAACAGCAGCTATTGGAACAAAATAATCACCCATCACTGTGAATCATATGGAAAGCCCTTGAACTCCCATACAACAGCAGAGGAGCAAGATGACCTAAGAATCTATGATTTCCCTTCATCCAGGACCACGTGTGACGTTTTTCCTGAGAGATATAATTGTGTAACTCAGTAAAATAAACTGACCCTACAGCCTGGAATACATGCCTGTAAATGGAGCTCTGAACGCAGGTGCCTGCGTGCATGTACAGCAACCCCATAAATCTGCAGTAACATTAACCCGGGCATGACAAAGCCATGCCAAATAAGCAAAACAGCTGGAAATTATTAAAATCACATCAGTGTGTCACTATTCCAAATAAAGACTATGATGGAATATAACAGCCTTCATGTGTCGATTAAACAGAAACAGATAATACAGAAATGTATTAGACTCTTGATTTTTAGTATACTGTTTTCCATCAAACATATTTAAGGAGATGTTAAGCAGAACGTTAGTGACTGACAGTTCACATGAAAAATAAAGTTTCGTTATTTATGTTCTACAGAAAATATTAACCAATGTGGATTTTTTGACAGGACACAAGGGTTATATAGGGTAAATAATCACAATTTTCAGTTTAGGGTGAACTATTCCTTTAAGGCCCAAAAAGGTATGATTTATACTTGAATATGCAGTAGTTTGATTCTTCAGTAAAGTATAAGAGCACAAGGTTCTTGTGAAAATGCAAGCAATCATCTATCTGATTCCTGTCAGTCATCACTATGTAAACAGCTGTGACAGAAACAGTGTGAACTGACAGGTCTGTGGGGGTTCAGCTGCTATCAGACTTCATGCCTAAGGAGATAACAGCTAGACAGGTCGTCTGAACACTGAAACACCCACAGAGAAAAACAAAAGTAGGGCTGAGTGGGGAGGTAAATGCGCAATCCTGCATCTGCTGGATCAGAAAACATCATAACCATGAGAGGCTTCATTCGCCGGGTGCAAATGCATTTTAAAGAGGTACTATTGTGTCATTTTACATTTAGTTTGTTTTGGGGGTAAATTTTCATGATTTGATAATCCAAAAATACTTTATTCTCATAATCTACATTAATGTTGCACTTCTTATTACCAACTGCCTCAAACGCTTAATTGCATTCTCTATAAAGCCACTCCATTTAAAAACCTCAGTCCATGTTTAATGGTTACCAATAACTTTCCCCGCCATTGACGAGTTAGAGAAAACTCTTCCCTGCCAATGACGAGAATTTCCGGCTTTCCACGCACTTCTGCAACTTATACAACCCGAAAGTAAAGCCTCACGTGAAAGAGAAAAAAGAGAAAACTAACTTTTTGTTTGGAAGCAGAGGCTCTGTTCTTTCACTTAATATATTGTTTGTTTATATATTTAAAAAAACATTGTCTGGAAGGCATTAAACTTTTGTGAAAATAATGAAAAATGCTGGCGCTGGCTGGCTATTTTTTTCAAAAACGCTGGTGGGGAAAGAGTTAAGGTTGTGTAAAGTCAAAGTTTTCAGTCGGTAAAATATTTTTTAATATAGATCAAAGCGATTTTAGAAACTTAAAGCATGATTGTATCGCATATCTAATATCTCATCCCTTTAGCATTTTCTTAATTACTGTGCTGCCCTGTGGATATATTGTTTAAAGCGGTTCTGATTATGATTTCAACTTCAGTTAGGGTGTAATGTTACTGTTTGAGCATAAACAACATCTGCAAAGTTGCTTGAAGTTCAATGCAAATGGAGATATTTTGTTTAACAGAAAGCGCATCTCATAAACTACAAACGAACGACTGGATAGACTTCAAGTGAGCTCCTTCTTGGATAAGTGACATCACAAACCCCAAATTTACACAAACCCTGCCCTCTTGAAAACGCAACAAAGGGGTCGAGGCCAGATTCACCTGCTTTTTATGTTGTAGCAATGATGTTAACGAAGGACAATGCTTTGTCTCTCCACAAGTCTGTTAGCTAAATGCTAATGCATACTTTTCTAAAAAATGCCCACAAACAACTGCAAACTTCTTTCTTTGTTGGTGCTAAAGTGATCAGTGTAAATTATTCTTTGATTAGAGCTTTTATGTAGTGTTTACTTGCATGCTTTTATAGCTACAGGCATAAATAAATCACGTTTTAGCTCTAGTTCCTAAAATGTTTTCGGTTCAAGATAATATCTCCCTTTTGAGTGGGACTTTAAGCTTTATAACTATGCAGGCCTTTACAAGCTCAAACAGCAACATTATACGGTACACTAAATAAAGTTTTACATGTAAAAAAGCATAGAGGAACCCCTTTAACTTACCTACCTTTTTAAATTGAATTAGATTTAAT
Organism: Paramisgurnus dabryanus; assembly: GCF_030506205.2. Classification (NCBI taxonomy): domain Eukaryota; kingdom Metazoa; phylum Chordata; class Actinopteri; order Cypriniformes; family Cobitidae; genus Paramisgurnus; species Paramisgurnus dabryanus. Next base: position 30,459,327 of record NC_133339.1, read on the forward strand.
ATAATTTTCAGCACACACATCCATAATTTCTATGTAAGTAGTATCATCATTTATTTGCAATTATAGATCGTGTCTTTGTAGCAGCATTTGCATTGTCGCCTTATTTGCATTATTCTTTGTGAATTGTGCGCTATAGCAATACAGCATTTGCAAAATAAACGACACTTTCACAGGCTCAGCTGATCTTTACTGAATTAGTTTTTTGTATGGCTGCCATGATGTTTAAAAACACGTCTGTTACCAAGCCATCAAAACAACATTTGACATTCTTGACATAATGAAAACCAATCACAGTTATTATCATCAGTGAGAATACAACATTTTACATTGTATGGTATTGTTGTTAAATTAGTGTTTTGCATAACAAAGTGCTTAGTTCACAGAAAAGACCCTCAAAGGACAGAAACAAGACTCAGAAACTCAAGAGCTGGACACCGCTAGTCACTCTGTTTTCAATTACAAGCAAAAAATCCAAGTGTTCAATAACTTTGTAAACAGATGCCAGTAACTCCAACACCACAGTTAAAAGACTTGGAAAAGAGGAAGTCAGACTGAACAACTGATTTATTCCTTACAGCCTGAGGTAAAAGCTGCAAATCACAGACAGACTGTGCCCGTAGTGGGACAGTTGTAAAGTGGACCCTGAGGATTTGCAGAAGTGGAGATGTTGCACTGAAGAAAAATTATCTCATCCCAGTCTCGGGGGAATCCACAGCGCTCAGGTCAGACTGTAAGGTCACATCATATTTCATGAATTAGTCACTTCCTGTCTCTAATGAATTAGTCACTTCCTGTCTTCAACATACATTTTTAATAAATGCCACCTTAACAAAACGTTTTAATTTTGACTGCCAAAACAAAAAATTATATTGGGCCAAAACTGATAAGGGTTGATGGTATACATCCTGCCTTTAAAGCACGTCTTTAAAGCTCAGATATAATCTTAGCGTTGAGTTATCTCTCTAGGAAGAGGAGAAAAACAGACATTTCTCAGAGTTTTTCCATGTGTCCTGATGACCAGACACCCATTAACGTCATATCAAATGCATTGATGTAAAAGACATAACTTCAACTTATAGGACATTTCCTCTGAGCTCTGTAAAACTGGTCACGACCCTTTAAAATACATCTGATCTTCTACTTGCACATTTCCTAACATATAAATAAAGGAAAGAGATTTAAAAGCCACTCAAACTATTACAATACAAAGGCAGGACAAATATAGACATTACTGTTGGGAGCCATCAATTTCCTATAACCTTCCTTTTCCAAATGCCTTTGGAAAACAAGACTCTACATGGAATTAAAGTGACACCATGTAATTTTTCAACCTTCATAATACATTTTCAAGACCCTTGTGATAGTACATCGACTTTAAATAGGTTGAATGACATGTCTACCATAGCCTGACGGGGTCTGTATCACTTTTACTCGTATTTTAAAACTTAGGGTTTGTGGTAGTAACCAGAGCACAAAAAAAAAACTACAAAATTCGACTGCTTTACGGCATACGTCACTTCCTCCACACAATTTGTTTTTAACGTGAATTTTGCTGGAGGCTACTTAAGGAGTGTAGAGAGCAGTTTCTAATATGTGACTCTGTGGCACAGTTTTTAGTGTCACGGACCTATGACACGGGCGACCCGGGTTCGATTCCCCTTTAAGGCAATTTTTTATATAAACTGTTGATTCATACATAAATGCGATGTTCTTTATAAATTACGGCGATTATATTGCATATATTTCCCTGTATTCAGATGCTGTGTTCACGTATTTACCTTTCTTTTTACTGTGTCTATGATATTTACATTACAATCCAGGATGCTATAGCACTCAAACTTGCTCACAGTGTAAAACCAAACCCTATTCATTCACCAATCAGATCCGAGCGTTTCTCTCTTCTCTCTTCCTCATTTGCTGCGTTCCGCTGTCACTCGCGTGACGTATTACAAAGCGGCAGACCTAAACGCATCGGTTTACTTGGATTTGGAGCGATTTTCACACAAAAAAGAGGAATAACGAGCGCCATTGCGGAAAATCCTGGTGGCGAGGGAGAGAGAGAGGATGCAACAATATTTGTTTGGAAAAAGGCAAGGAAATACGTCTGGTCGTTTCTGAATTGGAAGGCTGCAGCCCCCGGAGGTCAAATATGCAGGCTGCACACGTCATCAAGCCTGGGTTATTAAGGTAAACTGAGCATTACATTCGCAAGTCATAAGCATACTGCAACAATTTACGATTAACTAAGTATAATAGTCAACTTTGTAATTGTTAATATTGTGAAATAAGACAGTCTTGATGACGTATTAGAAATACGACATCCGGAGGCTGCAACCTTCAGATTGAGAAATGGCTTCTGCCACGACGAGTTCCTCATCAGAAAGTTGTAACATGACTGCGTTTCTCCCTGTTGTCTCAAAATGTTGATCGTTTAGCATTTTAAATGTTTAGTTTTTAGTTTAGTTTTAAGGTTGGCCAGTTCCTTTCCTTTGCGACAGTGCTGCGGCGCTTGTGGGCTCTAGGGGCGCTAGAAGTGAAAAATACGTGTCTAGCACCCCCTAGTGGCCAAAAGTTTCATGGTGTCCCTTTAAGCCTGGGGAAATGCACTTTACAACAACATGCATACAATTATAAGAAAGTTTATGATTAAGCTCTGGCAAACTACAAACATATTACAAACAAGTGGCAAAGGGAGCAAACAAACACAAAATGACAAAGCGAGGACAGGGACAAAGGGAGAAAGTGGGAATGAGCAAACTCATAGACTCCCGCAGAGAGAAGTTCAATGCAGTTGGGAAATTGATGTTTAATCTACACAAACACAGGGTGTTAAACTGATGGGTTGACTGACCTGTTGCTCGGGGTTGTACAAGCAGATGGTGTCATATGCACAATGGAAATAAGTGTGGAAGTAAAGGATATCATAATCGCAAACTGGCAAAGAACGAACTGGGTGATAAAGATAGTGTGAAAACATCCATTAGTTCATTCAGATGGAACAGGAAACATTTCAAAACATTCTGCTGATCAAGTTTCATGTTTAAAGAAACAGAAACAAAAATAAGCAACCTAGATAATAAACTCAATGACATTTATGTTGGTTATTGCAAATGTGATTGACCATCAAAACTATAAATGCATCTTCTGCCAAAAAGCTTTTACTAGAAATGAAGTCATTTGATTCCCTCCACTAGTCAACTACGCATACATGAGCCACCTGCACAGCATAGTTTGAGTGATACAGCATTTGAAAATGAGTTCATGGCATTCCTAACAAATGAGCTAACAGTAGTCCAGTGAGGTTAAAGTGTATCTTTGGAATTACAAACGGGCAGTTCGAAGATTCCTAAATCTGACCTCAAGGTGAAACGAAGACCCTCTAGTCTACAACATGCAGAAAAAAACTCGTCCGGTGGAAATCAAGGCAAAAACAAAATCACATGAGATCAAATTCCTCTCGCCTAAAGGGAAATTTAAAATGACCCAAATTACTTCATTAGAATCAGTTCAATAGATAGACTTTAACAGTGAGCTATGTAGTGATTTCATTCTTCAAATATGAATAACATCTTGAAGTGTCCGATTCATACTTGCAAAGGATCTTATGATTATATACTGCTACATTAAATAAAACATTGACTTTAAAGCAAGCACATACCAGAATTTAGCCTGTATGAAAACTAAAAGTTTATTTAAGACTTTGCACACCTAAGATAAAGACAAACTGATTTTGCATGCTGACAGGAGCAAGATCCTTACAAACTGAATGAGTTCACAAATGCCCAAGTTGTGACTTTTATATCCCTCCCTTCCGTTAAACCCAGATGCTCTTAAATACTTTGCAATGCAAATCAACACAAGTCACACAGGTTTGGGGACAGACACAGCAAAGTCTGGTTCAGGAATACGTTAACCTCATATGCAGGGCAGGTGTTCATGACACCTCAGAGCCGTTGCCAAACCAACACATTCAGCCTCACTGAAGAATAATAACAAACAGCATGAATATTCCCAAAAAAAAGCCAATTATGGAGAAGGTTTCCTTCCCTCAAGACTCCATCTAAAGCACTAGTATGTGCAGTTTTGAGTAGAAGTGGGCTGAAACCCTCAGAGGTCTGCTGCTGTGGGGTTAAGAGAGAAAATGCATAGAGCACTAAGCAGTATGAAATGACTCATCAAAACAAGATCGTCCCAGGAGATCTCTGGAGTTAAAGGACAAAATGTGCTAGGAAACTGTGGAAGACAGGAAAAGCAGCTTCATTTTGTTTGTGACTTTCAATGTGACTTTGAGATGCTCCAAATGGCCACCTACAATGAGACTTAATACAATTCTACCCTTAGTGAATTCATCACTAAGCCGTGACCTGGTTAAAGTGGATGGATATCAAATCCGTTGACAACAAGGATTAAACGTTAACTCTGTCAATGCTTGCAGTTTGCAAAAGGGTCATGGGCAGCTAGCAAAGGAAAATGCTGATCCAAATGAATGGACAACCGGCATAACCAGGACAAAGAGGAAGAGAAATGTGTGCTACAGGATGTGGGCAGGCACCTATATGGCACATGCGGAGTAAGTTACTACACTAAAAAAATCAACATGACAAGCAAATTTTTTTAATTTTAATCTATTTTCAATCACAAAGAAAACATTAAAATTACGTATAATTGATTTTATCAATAACTGAGCACAATATTTCACCATTCAAATTCTTCATTTACAATTTCTTGTTTAATACTAATGGTCTTGGGAATAAAGTCAGACATAGACTTCACGAAATTTACCCTAAAGCCCATAGCACAGAGAACATCCAGGAAAAGGTGGATGGGGGGGCCAAGAAGGGTGAAATTACACCAATGAGAGTCTGGGTCTCACACAGCCCTGTAACCTGCACAGTTTAATTACAAGGCCAAGGAAGAAGGTGCAGACAGGGAGTGAGAGATGAAAAAGAGGAGCGGAAAGGCCAAACACGCCCCCTTTGCAAACTCACAGATGCTTACAGACCCAATAAATCTCCCTTGCTCAGAACTTCCCAGATTTAACATCCCTGAAGCTCTAACATGGAAAACAGACGGAGTGTGAACATGGAAAAATCATACATATGCAGGCACATGTATTAACAGACACACCAATACACACACACAGAGAGAGAGAGAGAGAAGCCAAACTTTCATTGCTCGATACTACTTTCTACATTGTTGCTTCACGAACAAGCTTGTAAAAAAGAAAAATGGCATCAAACAGCAATACAAAACCTAAACAGTGGTAGATATAAAGTGACAGAGAAAGAAAAACAGAGGAAGAGAAAGAGGAAATGTGTGTTGACCTACCCTCCTGCTCGTCCCTGCTCAGCCTCAAACCTCCAGTGTGAGCCTCAGCTGGAATCTCTAGGCTTCTCTCTGACTCCGCCCACAAAGTGTCATGTGACACTCACCACACCCCTCTCTAACTCCAGTGAAAAAAAGAGATGGCCAAAAGAAAAAGAGAGAAAAAGAGAGAGAGAAAGCAGGAGGCCTGACAAAGCACACGCACAAAGCTTAGGGGCAGGCTTTCTATCTCTCCCCAAGCTTGAAGTGAGAGAAAACAGACCGAGCTTAAAGTTGAGACTGTCCAGCACCAATGATTTATGAGGTATGAATTACCTGAGCCGAGCTGTTGTTCTTCCAACTGCAAGAATTTGCGGGATCGCAATTATTCAGGAAGAAACCAAATCAGTCCGGTGATTGAACAGACATGTGGTTGCATTAAAAACTACTGCAAAATTTGAGATGCTGATTTGTAAGAACATCCCTGTGTGTATTTTGATAAGCGTGTAATTATTTGAAATTTTAGAGGCTTAGAAACCACTTACAAAGCATTAAAATGTTTACATTACCAAAAGTTGCGGGGAAATCAATGCATGCTTTGGTTAAAACGGTTTCTCACAAAGGGTTTAAAAACAAAAACTGCATCATAGCTGTTAATGAGTTCATCTGTCAGGTTTAATTTAGGTCTGAAACATTGCTGTGGTTGTCTGTTTCACACTCAGTCTCAGCTGTACTTGAGTCGCACATTTAAGGGAGAGTTAGGAAAATGATTGTGGTCATTTCAAATGTGTGCCATGACACAGAAACATCCTTTTCTTCAGCCACCACAGGGGGAGGGGGTTCGGTTTTAACGGCGGGTTTTACTAGCACATAGTGAAAATAAATCCTTCTGGGTTTACAACAATTCCAAACTCAGTGTTCCAGTTCTCTCAGGGGCAAATCCCTCATTTCCGGGGGGCTCCTTTTCCGCTTTTCCTCTGAAGTGCTTGTGAAACTATGTTTAAAAGGCCACATACTAGATAAAATGTTCAAACCTGTGGTTAGGACAACATAGGCATTTACCTAATTGGAAGAGCATTTTTCCCTCAGAATGGAAATGACTGTTTCCTTGGGTTAAGAGGCACTAAAGTTTTCCCAGATGCTTTTTTGCAGAAACCCAGCGAGATCGGATCGTCTATTAAAGAGCCAGCAGGCGATCTTGCGGTTTTTACAGTAATCAGATGTCTCATGTATCTCAACAGTGATAACAGCAAAACAGAGCTTGTGTGTTTAAGTTTTTCCTTCAGCGCTGACTAAAGTCAATCAGTTCAGCGAGTGTGGCCACCATCATCTACACGCGGTCTTTGACCGTGCTCCAAATTTAGTCTCTGGAAACCTCTGCAAGCAGATGTGAGAAAGACAGGAGAGATCTGGAGGGGGGACGGGGAGGATGGAAGACATTTGTTTCTATGCGAGGAGCCCTCACAGCAGATAAACAATGGAGCTACGCCATCTTTGTTTCCCCTTTCGCCCTTTGTGCTGAAAAAGCAGGGCTGATTTATTCCTCTGTGAAACTAATGCAAACCATTCGTCTCGAAGCTTCACTTTTATAACGGTCACAACTTGCATGGTTGTGTGAGTGTGTAATACAATGTGAGAGTGTCACAGAGCGCACAAAACCTCAGTGGCTTTCAACATAAAAAGCATGTTTAATAGCAAGTATATGAAACACATTTGAATGAAGCCACACTGTAACAAAAGGCCAATTTGGTTTTTCTTTTTTAGATCTAGTATTTGAAAAACAATTACATTTATGCTTGTGGGGTTTGGACGGCAATTCAGAAACACAATCACTCTCGAGCAGCTATAGCTTGCCTCATCACAACATTATTAGCAAGCCTAACTCTACACAAATCGCACACATAAAATTACATCCATCTGCTGCAATAATTGCCATCTATTTGCATTTCCCACATCTTTGTTGCAATGGGACTCCAGTCCATATGAAGCAATCTAAAGTTTGAATCGGTTTGTTATTAGATCATGATTTGGCAGAGATTGCAAACTCATATCAAGGTCCCAGTGGTTAATTTATATTTTTCCTATTTAAACCGCAGGGTAAACAAAGAGCTTATTACTTTATAAGAAGTCAAACAGGCTTGAATAACTATGAACCGCTTTGCATTAGATAACTAGACCTGCAGGGATTTAAGCTTTATGACTTATGCAATTGCCTTTAGGAATGGCCAGAATGACTACAATCACAAACCAATGATGGTGTGAGTTTTTTTCATGACAATGATGATATGTAAGGACCACGAAACCAGTCGTAAGTCGCATGGGAATATTTATTCATGCAATAGCCAACGATGCACTGTATGGGTCAAAATTATAATTTGTATTTTATAGCAAAAATCATTAGGTCTGGCAGAAGATTTTCTTTTTCGGGGTGGATCATCAAGACAATTGGTCATCCCAGTTGTCAATGTTGACGTAAGGCCGTCGTATGTGCTCGCTCGTGCCTAGGTTCGCTTTCTGCACATGCGCACTTTCAGGTTTATATGTGTAGTGGTCTACAGTTTCAGCCATTCATTGAAGCTTGCATTCTCATCGGGTTTTTTCAAAATGTCTGAGGGTCCCAAGAGAGAAAGTGTTTTTGGGAAAATATTTCACATGCTGGCGTGCGCTAAAAGCACAGGTTGGGCTTCCCACGCGAGGTTTCTACTCAGCAGGTAAAGTTTGGCATGCTATTTGGAGAAATCAATTTAAAATCACTGCTAGTAAAAGTTGATGTAAGCGAAGATTAGCGATGCTAGCCCTGGCACAAGTCACAAACCGCACAGACACTGAAAACATGCCGACAGCAACTTGTAAACAGAGTGAAGAGAAGAACTAGGCTCGTGCATGCTCTCTAGTGCAAACGTTTAATAGGCATTCCCTCTATGGAGCCGGTAGTGTGATGCGCATGTGCATTTTTTTTTTAAAGTAGAGTTGCGGTTCTTTTCAAAAACTACGGCTATACCTTTAAGTAGAGATTTATGTCCCATATTTTGCAAATTTCATATTGTAAATATATCAAGACTTTATTTTTGTGAGTGAATGCAGCAAAAATTGCGAACAAAACAGAAACTCACCTACAGAAACTCACCTACACCTTCGTTTTTTGGGAAATACCCACTCAAATTTGGTATCTATTTAAAGCTTTAAATATCCGCTTTCATTTTCATCTACTCTCTTTATTGTCATTACAGTGGTAAGCCAGCAGACCGTGCTAAAACAAAGCTGTTCATTAGTAATATGCTTATTTACTCAGAATTGACCCATATGACTTTTTTTGTCCAGGGTCACATACATCATAATGTGATTTTTTTTAAGAGTTCTGAATTCCATTCTTGCTCCCAAGTTTCTCAACAGGACTGCACTTTTGCAAAGATCACATGAATTAGATGAGCCTCTGATCTACTCAACAATAATACTGTAAAAAAAAAAAAGTTTCATTTAGCAAATCATGTATTTTACATTTAGTATAAGAATTCATATGATTTTACATATACCATCAAATCTGAAAAGAATTATATGAACCAGTCAACCTGAAATATCAGTAAATCACACCTGGCTGCCTCCCAACTTAAAATCGATGCCTTTACTGTAAAAAATGCATTTTTTTACAGGAAGTCAAAGACTGCTGGGAATTCATCTGCAAGCTGGCACGTCACAGCAGGCCACAGCATTCACAGCCATTATTCTTGACATATGTTGCAAGAGCTATCAGATGACTTATCACTCAACATTCTTCAAAACAAATAGCAAGGGTATCGCTTTACAACCTCTTGTCTCCACATCCTTCTGACTGCACGATGACCCCCATACTCACATCCAGCGCTAATTTGACTGATCAACAGCTTGGCCCGCACTGCTGGGATTGGGTTTATCCCCTCAAAAACATGCAGACAGACAGATAAGAACAGATATCATTATTCCCCCAGAGCCTTTCCGAGCCATGAGATATGATATGCCCACAAGCTGTCGTCACAAATTGTGCCAGTTGTGGCCGCCTGACCCATAGTGTGGAGCTGGCACAGAGGGCCCTCTGATCCTGACACAGCAGCAGAGGGGACCCAGCTGTACATGCTCATTCACAGTCAAAATCGCAATGGCCAAGTGGGAGAAACAGGAATCTTGGGGTTCGTAAAAGGGTGAGTTGCACAAATCACAGTTGTAGAGGAACCCTCTCACGCCGCAACCAAGCAGAGCCAGGGCCAACCGCCAGACATACTGACAATGAAAGGACAAGAGGCCGCTGGCACAGCTTTCTAAATACACACTGAGCTTGTGCGGTTGTTTGATGACTTCTTTAATATCCCTGGCAAGACAAAGTGAGCAGGACAGCCAAGAACTCAAGGGAAAAAAAGTCTTGAAGAGACTTCAGACTTTGCTTTGTGTTGAAGGGACAGTCCTCCCCAAATCTTTGTTTTATCATTTACTCCCAGCCATGTCATTCTAAAACCTGTATAATTTTTTACTAAAACATTTTACTGTGCAGACAATAGTGTGCTGCAGCGATGACATATTTTTGCAGGCCAACCTGGAAGTTAGCGGACACTGGTTGCCTTGCCAAAAAGCACATTCATAGACTTTTGGATTAATTACAAAAAATAAGCTATGTGTTTAACAAATGTTTATCACACGCATTTGTCCAACAAGATAGTCTTCCCAGATGAACACAAATAGTACTATAAGTGATTCATATGACTTATGTATTGTGTGGTACTGGTTAACTCATACAAATGTTATTTTAGAACGAAAATAAAAGGTGACACTCATGGACTAAGTTTGCACACAATTCTTGTCATCTAAAAACATGTAAACAGTAACACTAGTTTTTTTCGTATTTCAAAGAACTAAGTCATACAAGTACGTTACTGCATTTTTCCTTGAAGCTTGATGATATTCTGCCAAATGTTACATAAACAAATCACAAAAATTTCCACACGAGTATTCTAGTTGCAACACACCACCGAAATAAAATCTCCAAAACAAACTAATGCCATCATTTCTTTAACCTTTTACACAGGACACAAACATTGAGGAGCAAACCTCAGTGGGCGTCTGCTCTCCAGTGCTGTGTGAATGTAGAGTCACAGTGAAGAGGCAGTTTGAGAAAACACAGAAAGGCCTGTTTGTCACCATGCGCTCAGCACTTTAGTGGGCTTCATACAGATGAGAAAGCACCAGTCACTTCCTCATGGCACCACAGCTCTTTTGTTTGCTTCAGCATATGAAGTGCCTAAGGAGGTGACAACAAGAGCTGATTCACTCAGAAACCTGCTCGATCTACAAGACCTCAGGAGATGAGATGACATCCCTGTACAAACTTTTGCATTAGCTTTCAAGAAGTGGCTAGTTGCGTTTTAAGTGATACCTTACATGGTTCATGTTGTTTGATGTGTTTTGTTTTCATTTTATTGTTATTTCCTTCAATTTTACTTTGTATTTGTATAGCGATCAAAAGGCACTGTGCCCCGCGTAAATGAAATGAATATTTTAGGCCAAGCAAAAATTCACTGAACTTAACATCAACCCATTCTGTGGGAAAGTGACCCATTCAAATCAAAGAACAACTGACCGAACACACATATAGATTCGGCATGCTACAAAACTGTGTAAACCTCGATGGTTTGTGTGAAACGAGGGGGAGCGACCAAAGATAAATAAACCCCTGCTATTAGCATTTCAAAACGACCACAGTAAAGTCAATTACAACGGAGCCTGTAGCTACTGCGAGACGGGGCAAAAGCTAAGCACAGTGGAAGTTACAATGGAAGTTAATATTTGAAATATTTCATTCCCAAAATTTAAATTCCACCACAAGAGTTTTTTTTTGCATCATGTAACGTAAACAGATCATGTGTTGTAATGACTAGAGCACTGTGTACCAAGCAAAGGTCATGGGTTAGATCCCAAGAAACACAAATACTGTTAATAAAATATAACGGAAAAATATTGCATTCAATAGTGCAAATAAAAAACATCTGCAAAAGGCATAAATGCTATCTTGCACACATTGACCTTAATCCTACAGATATCTCCCACGATAAGTACTGTTAAGGTGATCCATATCTCGCTTATCTACCCTTCAATGATATTTGTATCTCTAGTGAGACTAGATCTAAACCTATAACCCAGAATCAAAAAGTGGAGAATCAGACATCTGCAATCCACATCACCCATTTAGCTTTATTGGCTGCACTTGACAGGTTAAGTCCCAGCAGTGTCCATACTGAAGCCAGCAGCACATCTGCAAATGTGTTTGCAAGAAAATGCAGATGGTCACATGATTACATATAAATGCAGAGCATCCGAATATAATAAAGCATTACTTTAAATATTGTTACATCATATCATAATATTCTTCAAAAGCAAGTACAAAGTGATCTATATGACAAAGTTTAATCTGAAGAAATATGACCTAATATTTTTAGCTGAAGAAGTGACAAAACTGTACGTGTAAAACAGTGACCCCTACTGGCAATTAAAGCAACTGCAGAAAGAAACACAGACAGGTCCTCTGATAGCACAGCAGCTGTCATATTGTTTAATAGGGATTAAACCTGAAATGACTTGTGAGAGGAAATGTAAGCACACAAACTATGGTCATCAAAACCACATCCTGTATTTCTGACTTCCTGTCACAGACGAAAGTAGCTCTTGATCTTAAAAATCGCCCCCTTTCCTGAGACTTCTGAATTTCTGTATCTAGTATGGGCTTCAAGCAAGTCTGAACTATCTTCTGATCAGAAGAAACTGAAAAATACAGGCTTTTCACAAACGTAAAAGCAGCATAGATGGAGGAAACAATTCACAGAAATAGTTTAGGCCTGAGTAATACTCATGAAAGCCAACTCAGCTCTCCAATCTATGTGTGTTTGTGTGTCCCTATTGGAAAATGTGCTTATGTGGCAAACCTCCAAATGAGATCAATCAAGCCAGCATAAGAACGTTTCAAGCATCAGATCATATCGAAAGAAACCTTTTATTTTAAATGCATTTCTCCAGATTTTCTGGGAGCAGAAGAGAAGAGGCTGGTTTTTCACTCAGGGTAAATGATTTATCCAAATTGAAAATGACACACAGAGGCTTGGCCAGCGCTGGTTCTTTATCTAAAAGCACAGATGTGGTCATAGACTGATCACCTGGCAAAGCATGACAGCAACCTCTGCATCAATGATCAGTGTAACCCCAGCATCACCGCCCCCCCTCTCTCGTTTCCATCGGAAACTTCTCACACTAGAAAAGAAACAACAACAATAAAAAAAGGAAAGTTTTCAATCCTCCCATCACTGACATTCGTGGGCCTCTCCGGAGAAAAATGTGTTTGCCAAACACAGTAAAAATAATTCCACTTATCTCACTAGTTTACAATTCTTCAACCCATGATAACTAATTCTCTGACATTAAACTAGATTAAGAGAAGAGTTGACATTAATAAACTAGTTTAAGAACCAATTGCCATTTGATGTAAAGTGCTATTATACACAAGGGCAACAGCCACAAACCTCAGGATCTAGTTACCTTCAAATTATGTTATTGTCTTTTGGATCAAATCCATTCACTGATGGTAGCCTAGATAACTTAAACGTTCATATCCGATGGTTACTTAACTATACTCATAAATAAAAAAACAAACAAACACCATAATGAGCGGTTCTTTAACTCTCAGACAGCTTATAAAATGGTCAACAGATTTATGAAAGGATGTCAATCAATTTATTAAGCCTATATTTTAAATATCACATCATATTATTAGCATGACATTTCAAGGGCAAACTCTTATAAACCAATATGGGTATGTGTTGCATGGATTACTTCCTGAAGTCAGAATGGAGGTCACTCTTAAGAGCTGAACAATGTCTGAATCATTAAAGTAAAAGTAAGGAAGCAGTTATTTACCTTGCTTCAATCAAACTGATTTCTCTATTCATCATCACCGTATCAGGCAACAGAGATAAGCCTGGTAGTGATGACCCAAATGTGCCACCTTTTCTCCTCCTCTCCCTATCTCAATGGAAACAATCGTCACAGTTTAAACACACCCATGAGCAAAGTTAAAAGGTTTCTGCAAATGCAGGGAGCCGTTCTGCACCGTCTACTACCATGTTGAGTCCAAAGGAAATAGAGCAAGGTCAAGCAGTCACAGCTGATGGCACGGGAAGGAAGCCAGCGCGAATGTGCATACGACTGGGTGTTTGTGTAAGAATATGAACTGAGTTTCAGATCACTGCCTGCTGAAGAAAACAAAGCCAACCAGTTTTTTGTAAATATGTGCCCTTTCATTGAAAATACATTATGAATAGACTTAAAAATGCTTGACACAGTCGCTCAATTGGTAGCAATGTTGTCTCACAGCAATAAAGTAAATGCCTTGGGTGGTTTAGGGGGCATTTCTGTGAGTTTGCATGTTCCCCATGTCCTCCCATAGTCAAAAGACCTGCAGGTTAGGTGGATTGGAGATGTCAAATTGTCCTTCCCCAACTTCTGTGGACTGAATATTAACTTGTGTTTGGATAAACTTGTGTATAGATTAACTTGTGTGTGGATTAACTGGTTCTTGCCATGAATATAGCCATAGATGGAATTGCATTAGGAAATAAACAAATAAAACAAAAAAGCTAAGTGATTCTCCCGGTTATAAATATGCAGCTGCATGAAATGTTCCAGACATCTTGTATATCATAAACAATATTTTTAAATGCCAATTACAATATGCAAATCCAATTCCCAAATGTTAGCTGGCTGATGGTTCTGGATCACTGGAACAAATCCAGATGTTTGTAAGGGTGGCCTGGGTCTAATCACAGGTCACACCTCATTTAAAAGAAAATCGGCATGACAAGTGGCAGTCCCTACAGGCATTTTTCATAAGCCTCAAGGTTTTGTAAGAAAAAAAAAAACACATGCACATGCAATATAAATCTCTATAGCCTTTAAGTAAAGGAACAATGATTTTTTGAATATTAAAGTCATTGTTTCTAAACGCATTATAAATATTAGAAATGCATTGTTAAAACTAGGCATGTCGCGATAATAACTATACCGACTTATCGAATGAAAAGTGAATATGATGTCCTTAGTTTTACGTCATCGTTTTGACAACGGCTGGGCAAACACAGGGAAGGCTAGCAAACTGAAACAACATCTATTGTCATTTGAATCATGACTTGTCTCGAGCATAAAGAGAAAAAAAACAAAGAAGACGAGTACCTGGCATTTGTATTTCCAGTGCGATTTCTATTCAGGCTGCTTCATTTTTTATCCTATCATGATACAGTGGCGATGACAAGTTGTACAAACACTCTATCTCTCCATAACTCCACAAGTGTGGGGTTCTGTGCTTCTATTGGTTCTTGATCTGCCGGTTGTCGTAGGGAGATGTCACACAGCAGGATTGTGTCTCAAACTTTCTGACACGGTCAAAATTTTGTGGGAGGATAATTTTGATCGCAATGGTCATTAATCGGCTGTCTGTGAACATGTCAAACTAGCAATCACAGACGGCAGATTTTAGCCTAGGATTCCAGGAATCTTTTAAGATTTCAAAATTGGTCCCAGACAGCTACATCGTGGCTGAAATCTCACAGTGTGCACCAGGCTTAAAGCAATTAACCCTGAGAAGCTGGGATTTATAATACTGAAGAATCACTATTAGCTGTTTAAAATTGAAATGCATATTTTATCATATTTATTTATTTATGTTTTAAATATTTAGAATATGATTATTTTTCTTACACTCCAATTTCATATTAATATTTCATATTTTTTATCTTAATATTCTTAAAAATCAAAAGTTGTGTTCTAAGAAAGGATGTACTCGCATTAGTATGCTATTTTATTGTCATATCTAATCAGTGACATAAAATGGTCTTAAAAAACAATACTATCGGCTATCGTCATTATGTCTGGGGCAATTAACCGACCTATGAAAAGTAGCTATTGTGACGGGCCTAGTTAAAACATGTTAAACTGTGAAGTACTGAATTGTGGAGTTTTCGGCCTTTTTTGGGTTTAGGATTTTTTGGGCTGGCCTAAAATCATGGCTCGATGATGCACTGGATCACAATGTTCCAGAATAAGAAATGGTCTAATATACCACCCTGCTTTACATAACGCAACATATTGCATTGCAACCCCTGTATTGTGATATGTATCGTACCGGGAGATTCTCGCCAATACACAGCCCTAACATTAAGCATGGTTACTGAACTCTTCAATAAAAAGAAACAGGTTTTCAAAAAGAAAAAAAAATTAGGGGTGCACCGATATATCGGCCGATGATGCTTGCTATGCTTCTCAATGAATTACTGTGAAATGCAGCTTCATCCAAAAGCCAGGGGGCGCTCTCGTGCAGAAACTTAATGTGCATGGCAGACGAGTAACTATACACACGCAGCTATGACGCGCAGCTCCAGGAAATGGCTTAAGGATACTAATAAAGAATATGTATAATGATTTGATGATTGTTGCTTTTTCAAATGCATGTTATAAACGAGTCAAACTAACAGTGATTTCAGATCGATAAGGACTTACTGATCAAAAGCCGTAGTACATGAAATAGCTGTGAATATTATCGGCTGTGTGATTAAGAATAGTTATCAGCCACGTATTACTAATGTATATCTGCATTTATCGGTGCACTCCTAAGAAAATAATATTCGTACAACTTAATGTATTTTAAGTGGTTTGAAACTAAGAATTGAAAATAGTTCCCACAAACAATATCTAAAGAAATCAATCTTGCAGAAACAGACACACAGTCACCTGGTAAATGTGTCATTCTGCTTACCTCACTGTGAAAGCTGAACTTTCCTTTGAAACAAAGTCAATTTCAGGTCATCAAGTAGTCACTTTTGGGAAAACAAATACTGTAATGTGATTTCCTTTTTATGAGTAACACTGGTCGAAACCACAATACCACTTACTGGTTAGTAAAGCCTCTTCATCAAATCTTAAAGGTCAAACTTCAAAATGAAACAGTAAAGTTTTTTTCTCAGGCATCCTACACTTTAAGGAAAGTGGCGCTACACAGAGCCAGGTTTGACTCTTTCTTCTAATATGGACATGTTAAAGACCCATTTGGCCTGGCTGGTAGTGCTTAGTATCTCTCTAGCTCCCCTTATCTGAGCTGTGTTAGCAGAGCCCTGCTGCATCAGTGCCGAGTGGAGGAACATTAATTAAACCCAAATGTGCTGCAGGCTGCCTGGATCACATCCTGAAAAGGTTTTCCATCTCCTCCTGGCCTATCTCATACTGGAACTTCATAACCACACACTTATACACGGTCCACAGATTCCTGCTATCTATGGCAAACGACATAAAAGCATTTTTAACCATGCCGTTTATACTGCATACTGTGTAGTAGAATGTGCCGTACTTAAAGTAAAAGCTGCAATTGAAACTGCGTCTATTTTTATTCTAGTACATTTTATGAACTCCAGATCTGTATGTACACACCCACCAGCTGCGTGCATGTGCTGCAAACCAACAACAGGCCCTCTAAGCAGACTGCAGGGATGTCTTCTCACAAACTCACCCACAACAACTGTGCCAGAGGGGAGAGGAAAGTCATTAGAGTCTTATTTATCTCTCATATGTTATGGGGGATCTGATGGGGAACACCTTGGACCAATAACACATATTAGAAACAGATGTCTGGTAATGAAAGCACTCAATACAGACAAGCCTATATTGAGGAAAACGTATGCTGCAGAAATAGCTGTAAACAAATGCGTCCAGTTTTGGATCCAGAATTCATACGGGTTGATAAGTACTGTACTGGTTAACCTTGAGAGCAAAACAAATGATAGAGAACAAGGAAGACACAGCTATACAAGAGAAGATACTAATCTACTGTGTCCAAGTTTTCGAACTATGCTTCTTTATTTGGTGTGCTACGTGAGACTTTACTCATCTTGAATTGGCTCATTTCAGGGTTGTTATTGTTAGTCATAAAAGTGACGTGATGACTTAGGCTCTAGTATTGCTGCACATCTAAACTCAAAATAGCCAGTACCTGTGTTTGCGTCACCCTTTAAATTGCGCAAATTGACATCGCAAATTAAAAATACAGCCGGTGAAAACACAAAACTCCCATCTATTGCAAAATCGTTTTTACGCTCACATGAGGTGGATTTTCAGGCAATTCAGAAAAGGTGCATTTCGCAAAACTTTGGTCCCAGTCACTACTCATACTGGAACCAAAGGAAAATGACATCCTGTCAGAGCTAAAAGGCCAATTGCACCAAAAGAATGTGCACAGCCTCAAGCAAACAACCAAACAAGAACTGTGCAGGAAATGTGTCAGAGAAAAATATTAGTCCACTTCACACCATAAACATTTAGGGCATACTCACACTACCCAAACCTAACAATGATCCAGCGCGACTTCCCTCCCCATTTCCCCAGAAGCACGCAGTCACACTGTACTTTTATCGATCCGAACCCAGGTGCACTTTTGTCATTAGTATAGGATTGTTTTGAACAAAGCAGAAAGTAAAGCGTTCTCTTAACACTGGAGCCCATCGTAATTTTAAGTCTGTGTTTTTTATTATGAGTCGTTTGGTGCGCGATGACACACAGCCCGCTTACATGCCATCATATTGTTTAGTCGGTCTGTCGCGTGTGCAACTCACATTCACGTAACCCTGCTGTGTGCATCAGAATGGTTTTACGGAGGCAGATGAAGGTGAGTGGTTGGGCAATTGACGTCTCTCTTCCTCTCTACATCACATTGCGTGTTCTGTGCCTGAGCCCATGTCAATTGCGCCTGAGCCTAGTTTGGATAAGTGTGAGTGCGCCCTTAAACTGGCAAGACATTTTAAACTGGCAACCTTAAAGGGCACCCATTTCATTTCATTGTGTATTTGGTATAATACAATGTGTTCACGTGGTTTACGTTTCAAATAACACATTATTTCCACATACCGTACATTTCTGTAGCTCCAGATTTAAAGGACAAGTTCAGTATTTTAGACTTAAAGCCCTGTTTTCAGATTGTTTATGGTCAAATAGAATGGTTTTGACTGAAATTTCGACATTTGCGGGTGCCCTGAGAATTTTTGCGTGTTTGTGTTTCAGCTCAGACCTCTGCAATGGGTTTAATGGTGCACTGGAACAATCCTTCCTAAAATGCATTAAACTTTCGTTTATAAAGATGTGAAACTCACCGAGTGGTCAGGGGTGTTCACTGATATGCTCACACAAAAATCGCTGCAAAAGATGCTTTCCAACAGCTGTTTTAGCATTCGTTGTTAACTTGTGGACCTATTTTTCCAAACGCCTCACACCCGTACATTCTTCCGCTTAGAGCTTGAATAATAAATACTCCAGCCCAGGTGGTGGCGCTAATCCGCCTTTGCCAATTGCAAGAATAGAAACAAAGTTCCCGGCGCGGAGTAATACCGTACCTCACAGGACATCTAATACAAGTCCATGGGGCTGGTAAAAACTACGATAAAACCTGTTGGAATGCGTCTTTTGGAGCGATTTTTGTGTGAGCATACCAGTGAACACCCCTGACCACTCGGTGAGTTTCACGTCTTTGTAAACGAAAGTTTAATGCATTTTAGGAAGGATTGTTCCAGTGCACCTATAAACCCATTGTAGAGGTCTGAGCTGAAACACAAACACGCGAAAATTCTCAGGGCAGCCGAAAATGTCGACATTTCAGTCAAAACCATTCTATTTCACCATAAACAATCTGAAAACAGGGCTTTAAGTCTAAAATACCGAACTTGTCCTTTAACTCTCTTCCTGAAATGCACAGATTTTGTAATAGTGTCTGTAATAGGGCTGTCACTTTTGTGAAAAAATCATTTTCGATTTTTAATATATAAGTGTTCATAGAATCGATTGTAAAATCGATTTTCCATGTAAAACACGTTTCCATTTTCAACGCCAAATAACAGACAAATGTAAAGAGAGTTCCTAAAACGCACAAGTCAGCAATATTTCTTATTCATTGTCATTAAGTTTTGTGCAGAATAAAAAACAGCAACAGCAGTGCAAAATTCTCTAAAAACATATGCAGAGTGGACTGCTGCCATAAATGAAAAACATCACTGCAGGCTTCAACCGGCTGCTTTTATGATTTAGGCAATTCAAAAATTATTTTAAATAATGATTCGATCCATTTCAAACAACTGTTCAAAAATGAAACTTTAAATAGACTTACTTGAAGTTGAGAACATGCTGTGTATTTTTTATTAAACGTAACCGACACTTATAGGCGGCACTAGGCAGGCATAATGAAATGCCTTTTTTTGGTTAAAATCCATTGCCTATTTTCTTTTTCGAAACTTTTTTTGGTTGGTCCGATTGATTGTGCAATCGATTTTCGAACGAAAAGTGACAGCCCTAGTCTGTAATGCTACTTCATCTGTGGCACAAATGGAGTTTCTGCACGAGAGCGCCCTCTAGCTTTTGGGTGTAATGGGATTTCACCAATGCATTCATTGAGAAAACGGGCATTTGCATGATTAATCGTTACAGCCATAAATGTGATTGGCCTGAATACCGCTGACGTCAGCCGGAAATGTGACGCTCCTTACCATTTTTGAAAGATTTGGTCACAATGCAATGCTAACAGGAGTTAACTTACAGGCTATGAGTCAAAGCAGGGGGATTATGATAATGTCAGTCTTTACACCACCAATCCCAGGAAATAAACTGTTGCCTACAGTCCATGTGAAAACATAAAAATTTGAATCGGACAATAGGTGCCCTTTAACTACAACATTTGTATGCTTATATTTCTTGTGCTAAAATAATTATTTGTGAAAATACACAACTTCTATCTAGCAGCACAGGCTTGAGCATGCTAGGTTAATAAAGTCTAAAGTGCAACCTTAAAACAATAACACAAAGTCTTGATCACAAAAAAAGCTCCGGGCAGATGGTCTTATTTGGAAAGTTGGAATCTTTTTTGTTCTAAAAGGAATCTTGATAATCTCAGTGTTGATTCAGCGCTAAGACAAAGCATCAGATTTGTTGACCTCACTTACTGATGGAGCTCCAAGGAACATTCTTTCCTATGCAAAGTTTCTGTTTTTCTCATTATCATATGCTAGATTCAGCACGATCTGATCACTATTCAACCTGAACTGTGCTAAGGAAGAAATCCTCATGTGTTCCTGCCTCTCAAAACACAACACCTCAATTCCAACAGAAACAACTCCAAACACGCTTAATAAGAATATAAACATCAGGTCCAGATCATATAATCAGCTGGCAGACAAGCAAGCAAGCATTGAAAAATCTATATGACTTACTCTCTGTTGGTCTTCTGGGGTTTTCATTCACTGATGGAGGGGTTTTGTATTCATTGAAGGTGGGGGTGACGCTGGCTGCTGAAGTGAAGCTGTTCTCTGACTCTCGGGCAGGTGAAGGTGTGTCCAGCTGTCTGTTAATTTGCATCTCAGGCCGTCTAGATGGAGCGGAGATCTCTAGAGGGCTGGGAGGTTCTGCTCTCCTCTGGGATAGCTCAGGTATCCGGGTTGTAGATATTGGCGGGTCAGCTCTCTTGGGGGGTGTTGGAGGTTCTTGGGGTCTGCTGTGGTTACCCTCAGCCCTTCTGTGAATGGGTGCATCTGTGGCTTTGCTTTGGAGCGAGACCTCGGGTCTCTTCAGGCCAAAGCGGGCGATACCAGGACTGGGTGAGCTGTCCACTTGCTTAGAAGAGATGTCAATGGAAATCTCTGTCCTGCGTGAAACAGTATCTGGAATGCGGCCTGATGATAACTCCACACGGGTAAGGCTGGACTTTGGAGAGCGAGGGTTGGAGGAGGAATCAGAACCATGCCTGGCGGCGGACTCAGAGTTTCGGGAGGTCAAGTCATGAAAGCGACTGCTTGTCGAAGAGGTGGAGGAGCGCAGAGGGTTGGTTGTTCTGCGGGAGAGAGGGGAAGGGTTTGTGGATGCATCCTCGTCCACTTCAAATGACCTCTTTAGTGCTGTAAACAAACATACATTTGCATTACAATTTAGAAAACTTCAAAACTCAAGTGATTAGACGCCTGCATTACATTTATAATTATTTTATTGACAGATGCTTTTGTCCTAACAGACATTCTTGTTTCCAGGGTATCAAACCACAAACTCGAAATCTCAAACAATCCCCTAAAACAAAAATGTTGTAATATATTTACAAAATAAAAATATTTTTTTTGTAGAACAGGCTATTTAAAAAGTGAGTTAAAATTAAAACAGCTGTGATAGCATTAGCATCAACAGAAAATACATTGAATTTCTTTACAGAGAGAGTAAACAAGTGCACAAAGTGTAAGGTTGTTAAAGCGAATTTCAATCAAAAGTTAGCTTCCCTATGCCCTACTCACACTTATAAGGGTGCAGGACAGTATTGTTGTGTGTTTTTGACACCCTTTGTAAAGGAAGTACAGAACCTTTATTTTAATAAGTCACTTTCATAAGTCCTCTCACTATAAGCAATGTGTATGGCTGCTAATTTGAAGCTGAAATACGAATTTTATTTTTGTAAAAATATTTATTTAAATATAGCCACTTTGTGTCAACAGCCTATCAACGTCTTACTTGTCGAGCTTATTAAAAATGCATATTATTATGATATATTATTGTATTAATTTAACAATGTTTGTTGCAGGGTTTAATTCCTAGGCGTGCTCTCAAATCTTTGTCATACGCAAATTCATCTGCGCGGCAGTCGCACACATATACAAATAACTTTACTGACCACCGTACAGTAAGTACGTTAGTAGGCTACACTTCGCTAACAACCTTCTGAAAGTTACCTTCGTGAAGGGTTTCAGTTGCTTACTTTATTTTGGAAAACAGCGTCTCACTCCTGCAAAAATGCCGCCTCAAATCTAACTTACCTGTTCAATATGTAAACAACGTTTGTAACGAACGACGTGTTATTGCAATAGTGGCGAAACCAAAACATTATTGATTTGGTATGTGAAAGATTAACCTGATGAGTCCGCATAAATCGGCATGGTTTTCAGCTTTCTGTAATTGAAATACCTGACTTCACGCGCTTCAGATGTCTCGTGAGCATAGTTGCTGCTGGAGAGCGCTCGCGACTTGGTCACGTGACTCCTGACTTTCTAGTGAAATGAGTTGAGCGCTGTGATTTATGGGAAACGAAGTTCGAAACATTAGCACGTGTGCGCGGTTTCAAAGAGCGCGCAATGTAGTTACCGCCTACCCAGCTGCTTATTGCGATACATTAATTTGACTAATGCCAGTTTTCAGTTAATTTAAATCTGCTCGTCAGATATATAAGACATGTTTTCTAAATAGTTTAATTAGGCCAATATGCACTTATTCTACATTATTTACAATAAAATGTAGGTGTTTCCTAAATGTATTTGACATTATAACACAACGCCATGATTCATGGTCTTTTAAAGCAGTAAAAAAATATGAGATACTGGCAAGTGTGTAAAAAAAATAATTTTTCATCCCTAACTTAAAGTGAAAAAGTTGCTAAGGTCTGAAACTAGAGCTGGACAGCACTGAGAGCAGATTTTTCAATTATCTTCATTGTGGAGCTTAACAGGAGCACACACACGCACGCACGCACACACACACACACACACAAATGTCAGGGTTGCCAGGTCTGCGTAACAAATCCAGCCCACTGGCCAATCAAACCTAGCCTAAAAATAGCCCAATGACCATAGGCCAAATGCCAAGACTCAAAATAAGCCACTCCTGTGCCTAACATACATATTTAACACTGACTTTTATGCATTACATGTAATTTTTTCTTATAAATCACTAAATAAGTAATTATAAACGGTCTGAATTTATAAATAAGAACATCATTGTCTAAAATTTATAGCAGATGAACAAAATCTTTCCACAAAAAACAACCCATGGCAATAATTCTAAAGTAGCCCAATTCCACAGGAAAACTGCAGGTTTGGCAACACCGAAAGTCGTGTTTGGTGGGTCAGGACATTTGTCTGTCATAATCCCCGGGAAATTTCTAGACACTCCAGTCATACAAAACAAAGCGGACATAGTAATGGCGAACAGACTTAGGAGTTATGCCTTTAAGTTCAGAGCAGGTGGCTGGTGTCTCGTCCAGTTGGTCTGTATACCGATTAAGCCACACATCTCTTCTGCAGATTGGCATGGCCAGTTGGCACTGCTGTGTGCTGAAAACGCCCCTTAATTTCTGACCTGCTGCTAGCAAAATACTGGAAATGTGTAACTTGAGAATTTCCAAGATGCTTGTTTTTGCACATGGTTGACTGACAGCAGTCTGGCCTGTTCTTTTATTAATGAAGATTTGGCACAACATTCATTGAGTATACGAGATGCCAATGACACATTAACCAAAATAAACTGTATAATATATTTACTGGGGACTTCTGTCACATACAGTATGTATAGTTAGATTAACCCTTTTGTCACGGAAGTAAATAAAAGCTGCATGGATGCAAAAGGCTCGCCTTGCTTTTTTCTCCACATAAACCTCAAAGCAACCAATTCACAGCTGGATTGTAGTTTAGTGTGGGAGTGAATCAATGTTTAAAGTTTTATTTATTCCAAATAAACGATAGCTGTTTTTGATCAGATAGACACCCAGCTGTGACACAGAAACACTAAAAGTGTATGTCACTTTTATTCTCCAAAATCTTTCAGAACATAAATGTGCATCAAGATGGTTGACAACATATAGCATATGACTTCTTGCAAGTTGCACTGGAGCATATAACTTGATTTAACAGCAACAAATCTGCTCATGTGATGTAAAAATGACAAATTTTATATTTAATTATTTCAGGGCTCAGATTTAGAAGACATCCATGAAGTTTTCGAGATATAGCAGAGATTATGTGTGCCATCATGCAATCATGGCACGCTTTATCCAATTTCTGGTGCTTTTATCCAACCCAGGCTTTTCCACTTTCAGACACTGGTTATTAAAGCAAGCTCTGACTCTGCATCCAAGACACATGAGTGATTTGTGCATGCATGTCAGGTCCACACCATATACAGTTAAAGCTCTTGTTTCAAAAGATTTTCAGGACAAATACTCTTTCAGATAGGTGTCATTATAAACCTCAACTTTCTACCACATGCTTTCATGTCAGTGGCATGCTTATCATAACACAGCAGGGCTTGTCGACCCCAAAGCACAGATCAAGTTTCTTCCAACACGTAGGAAAAACTGATTTGGCACCCTGTTTGCAGGACAGGATGGAAGCAGATGATCTTGTTTTATAGTACCTCCCTTGCGTTTGGATAAAGAAAAGAGACCAATTCATTTTATTCCTTTCTTCGTGCAGTTGAGTCATGTTTTTCCCTTTAGAACAAGAACACTGGTGTTATGATTGGATATCTGATACAGTACATTTGGGCTTACAGTATAAAGTTGTTTTGAACTCGTGTGCTTTTCTCATGAGCCAAAAATGAGTATGACCATTTTTCTCATGACTCATCTTCAGAGGAGTGCTCTCTTTAAAGCCACGTCCTGATGATGTCATTTCCTGTGGGCAGCATGCTCCGGGATTAATGTGGAATCTGAGGGACAAACCCAGGCACACAGACATGCATTGCATAACTATGTAGGGCAATGTGTGCAATGTATGTGGCAGACCGAGGCAAACAAAACTCTGGTAGCAGTCCACACACACACACACAAAGTCCCTTGGGCAGGATTAGGGTTCAATGGAAAAATGACTGCGAAACAGGAAGAGAGATTTTTGTCATTTTCCCTTAGTCCAGGCAATAACACTGTATAACTGTTATTGCACTTGGAACTGTATACTATATTATATCAACCAGAATTTACGAGAGGC